>NW_006238980.1:1903358-1986521 GCF_000226075.1 Solanum tuberosum | reverse complement strand
TGAAAACTATAAATACTAGTTAGAGTTGTAGTTTTAAGAGTCGAACAATTATTATAATTTTCATATAGAATAGTACTTTTTGATATTTTTGCTCTAAGTTTGAGAGGGTTTTGAAGACTTGAAGTTCCAAAGGGTTTCATCTTCAAGATTTGGGATTTGGTCTGTTGGATTTTTCAATTTTGTCATATTTTAAGACTTAAATATTCATACCTAGTTGAATGCAAGATCAATTTGGTATAAATTTCTATCTCTTATACATGTGTGGATAAAAACCTCAATTATTAGGGTGTGATTTAGCGAATATGGGTTAAGATAATTGTTGGGGCTTGCTTGCTGATAGTTTAATCGTAGTTTTATTATGATTTCATTGAGTAGTTGTGGATGAAATTAATGAATTTGTAGTTTCAAATACAAGTTTATTTATGTGTTTTCAACTTGCTCAAGAGAGAGGTCGTAAAACTAAGACTACTAAATTGATGGCCAGTGCAAGTGGGTCGACATGAGGTTCAGCTCGAGAGAGTGGACCCTAGTCCCATGTTCACACACTCAGCTCGAGAGAATGAGTGGGTAAAGGCGTAGGTTGTACTTCATGCGGCAAGTGGGTGTCTGAGAAGAACGCATTTGAAACGGGGTAAGTTGCTCGAGAGAGAGCTTATCCCCCTTAAAGTCAATCCGAGTCACAATTATTCTATGAATCTTCTATCTAAAGCATGCGCCCAATAATCTGGCTTAACCCATATTCCCGTCACATCCCAAGCATCCCCTCTCATTACTTAGAAACCCTCATTTGTTTTGCTATTTTTACTTACTAGTGACAAAAACCCCAATTGTTAATTCACACTCTTGTGTCCACCTTTAAGTTACAATGTTTTTAATCATTAATGTCTTTAGCTAAGACTAGTTGGAACTAAGTTTTATTTTTCTATTAATTCTCAGAACCACTCTCTTGGGAACGATCCCAACCCTTGGTTGGGTTACTAAACTATTGTACGATCGTAGACACTTGCATCGGAAGTTGTGCCTTGAATAGGTAACATCATGTGTCCAAGAGGGAAGGGATGTACAAGAGAGGGGATAGGACATTGAGATACATGAGTAGACATCCAGATACATAGGTGACAAATGTATCTTAGAGGGGAGGGATGTATCCTAGAGGGGGACATAGATGTATCAACGAGAGGAGAGTGATGTATCCGAAAGGGATTTTTTGAAATTTTTTTAAATGGTAGAATATTTTAGAAATTATGATAAAATAAAATATGTATTTAGGTATTTTTCCAAAAAATTAATCTATTAAAATTATAAGGTTGCATCAAGAACAAGTTTGGTAGCAATTGAAAGCATGGGAAGATAGATAAGGAAACAAATTTAAGGATTATATAATTCTGACTAGAAAAATCATATAGAAACAAAATTATTTGTAATCACACAAGAAAGTTGACCTTCTAAATTTTAAGTTTTTAGTTGGCTATTAAATGGTTAAATCTAACTTTAAAATTTTGAAATATAATGATAAACAACTATAGTAAGTTATTTACAAGCTTTTCATATATTAGTTTTGAATTGTTTTTATCTCTAGGATATCCTCTTCAAAGAAACTATAAAACCCTCATCTTTGTTCCTTTGTCTGCAACAAATTTGAAAGTAACAAAAATATAAATTGTAAATACAAATAAAATATGAAGAAACAGAAGTTTATTGATAAACATTGTAGTTATAATTCTGTTCCTCTATTGATTCTTCTCACATAAGATACTTATCCATGATTCGATGGCCGTTTGTGGCATATTTCTCGAATTAACATGATTCATTTTGATCTCTCTATAAATATTTCATCAAACCTTCTTTCAGAATTGGGTTTTGAGTGGATTGACTCATTTTTAAAGTAGTTGATGTGGGTATTATTGTTCCTGGAGATTTATTGTGAATATTTGATTGTTATAGATTGTGTTGCTTCAGAAAGGGAAGACTCAACTCTTGGAGTAATTAATTGTTTCAATTAAGGCAAGTGATCTCCTAAAAGTTGTATTCTTGTAGAACTCGTGTATTTCCTTTATTATTTGTGTGTTGGGAGTAATGGGGATAAAGTGAAGGGTTAATTTTCAAGTTGATAAATCTTGATAAATAAAAAAGGGGTTGACATGAAAAGGCTGTGTGATGAACATGATATTGTGAATTGTCTTATTGTGACCCTTATTGATTGATTGATGAAATATTTGATAGCATGAACGTGCACTTGAATTGTATGAATTGGTGTTTCCTCCATGTGGTATGATATTACTTGAACGCATTGATTATTGAGCATTGTGATAGATTAGTGATGCTTATGATGCCGAGGTCATTGTCGACTAGTGAATTGATATTAAGGTTGATGGGAAATGGTACGAGCTAGTGACTTGACATAAAGTCGATGGGAAATGATTCCAGCTAGTGATATTGTGCATATGGGAAATGGTTCCGGCAAGTTATTTAATATAAAGCCAATGGGAAATGGTTCTGGTCAGTGCTATTGTGCCTATGGGAAATAGGTCTAGTGAGAGATCAATTATTTTGATTTGATGCATTTTGATACTTTTTTGTGATTCACTTGTTAATTTTCATTGATACACTTATTGCGTGTGATTGATCTACTTGACATTGATATTGACTTGATTTGTTTTATTGTTGAATTGTGACAATTGCATTGTGTATTTTGAGCCTTGTGATAAGTGTGTTGTAGATATGTTAGGTTGTGCTAATTTTTGTGTAGGTTTTAGTTTGAGGAGGCTCAGTTGGAGAGTAAGAGGTATTCAATTTCTAGCTAGATAGCATGTTTATTAGGTATCTTGCTGGGTACCGTGTTGTTGGTACTCCCCCCTTGCTTCTACACTTGTCTAATATCCGAGCTTGGATCTGTGTGATCTCTTTCTTCTTCTTCTTCTTCTTCTACTTTTTAGTTCGAGGCTTTTCAAGTATTTGGACAAGTAGATGTTGGTTACTTCAGCATGCCCTCTTTATCCTTTCCTTTACACTTTGTTTTATTTGATAGACAAAGGTCGAGACTTGTAATTATTTCAATTCTGCACTTTATGTATTTAGAGGCTTGTACACGTGACAACCAGATTTTGGGGGTTTTTTTTATAGAAAGATTCAGTTTTCCACATTATCTTGTTTCGCTTTATATTTTTGCATTTTTTCGTTTCATTGGTTCAGACAGACTTATCTTGGTGGGAGTAGACATGTGCCATCATGTCCATTTTTAGTCGTGATATGAACTAAGGTTTAAGGTTGAGTAACCTTCAAGAATCCTAATTGGAATTGAACACACCTTGTAGAGTCCCAACTCGAAATAACCACATCATGTAGAGTCCCACAAAATTTCAATGTCTACAAATACCCCTACTTCAAGGTTTGTCAGAGTGTAGACTTGATTAAACTACAAGAGCAGACTTGAAGTACTTTTCTTTCAACTTTTGTAGTTTTATGACTTCAGTTTTAGAGATTTGATCTGTGAGGGAAAAGAGGAAGGGAAAATTTTGTCCACTAGGCTTTCCATTTTGCTTGCAATAGTAATAGCTTGTTCCCTTCGTTATGGAAAAGCCAATGGGGGAGGAATTTGGGCCAGAAAACTTCTGAGTAGTCACTTGGAAATTTCTAGCCTAAGCCAGAATTGGATGAAATCAGAGTCAGGTGAGGTCTACGGCAATCCGGTAATGGATAGGGGATCTAATTATGATATTGATCATATGAGTTGATATCTAAGACATTAAGGAGCCTGTACCGCTTTACGGAATCAAATTCTGGCGAGTAACATTCTCGAAACTGATCTTGGCGTGAAGGGGTAGTTTAAGAACGTCAAGGATAGAAGGTGTGTTGCAAAATGCGAGCTTGGAACTCAAATTCCGAGTTTCTGTCTCTGTGCAAGACGCCGAGGTGGGGTTAATTCCTCCAAGGCGAGGCTATTGTGGCGGGAGATGGCCCGCTGTGGCGGGCCAGTCGAGACTTAAATAGTGGAAAAACCCTAAAAATGTTGTTTTCTACAAACCCTCATTCTTTAGAGCTAAGGGACAACCTAGCTAGGGTTGTTTCTCATCAAATTTCTATGAATTTTCACACCAAAGGTAAGTTAATTACTCCTCTAATCCGTATTTCCATTCTTAGAATTTAGAACCCTTATTAATTATCATTGGGAGAGGATTTTGGCCTGAAGTTGATGGTGTGAAAAGCCCTAGATGAGCATTAGGATCATGCGTTTTGCCTTCGGTTGATATTTTGATATAAACTGGGTAAATTAGGCATTGTTTATTGATCATTGAATTAATTAATTGTTTTAGACCAAGAACAAGCTTCAAGACTCTAGAAAGGGAAGACTCAAGTGTCTTAGGAGTATTCAGGCTTGTTTTCGAGGTAGGTGATGGTTTGACTTCCTATTGTGTTATATATGCCTGTTAATTGCTCCATTGTATGCATGCATGTATGTGAATATATAAACATGAATCGAATATAATGAAAGGATTAAGTACGAATAATTACACGTTATGAACTTGTTACTTGACTACGTGACTATGTGCACTATTCATTATGGGTGTGATTGTGACGGTGGTTGTGCTGACTGGACCGAGTGTCACATTCCGACACATATATTGGACCAGGTATCATGTTTCGACACATATATTGGACCGGGTGTCACGTTCTGACATATATATTAGATCGGGTGTCACGTTCTGACATACTAACAGTTTGGGTATTGATTCCATGAGAGGACCACTTGTTATTATTACATTCATATCTACCTGCCATTGATATTTGGAAATTGTATGTTGATCCTAAAATGATAATTGAATTATGCATTCTGTATATGTTTGTTTACTGTGTTGTAGTTACATGCTTATATTTTGCTTACTGGAGCAGCTGCATGATCCTACCGATACATCGTCGTTTCATGTATTGATACTGCACTTGCTCTTTCTTTTTTTATTACAGGGAATCTTCAGGCGGCTACTAACAGACCTTAGTTAGGAAATCATTGCCCGATACCGGATTCGAGAGTGAGCCAATTCTTTCTGGGCGCCATAGATCTGTCATTAGTTTAGTCCATTATTTTCTGTCACAAACTATATATTTAGACCTTTACTTATGTTTAGTTTTCGGGGTTGCACCCCCTTTTTCTTAGACTTGTTGATTGGTAGAGTTTGGGTACAATGACTTTCAGGTCTAAGGGTTAAATTTTCGTGAGGTTGAGGCTTGGTTGTTTTGGTAAATCTTCTTAGTTTATGGGGAACTCAGTAATTAATTCATTATTTCAAACTTCTTCCATATATTTAAATGGTTTAGTTTCTTTAAGTTGTTTAGTCGGGTTGTAGTAGTGGTTCTCCCACCGGAGGGTTAATATAGGTGCCAATCACGGCGGTCTGGGTAGTGACAAGGTTGCTATCAGAGCCCAGGTTCGTTGATCTAATTGTACCAAAATGAATCTAGTATAGTCTTGCGGAACTGTATGGAGACGTTTGTGTTTTTCTCCGAGAGGCTACAAAACGTTAGGAAAATCTCTCTGTCTTCTTCTCCTTTTCGTGCTATGACTTGATTCTAATTGGTATCTTGTGATCCAAATTGGTATCTAATCTCCTTCACTCTTCTGTCCATAGATGGTTAACACGTGATATAATGCCATCAGCCACGTAGCTCACATCAATGACCCAGCAGAGGAGCCCACAGGAAGAGGCCGTGACCAAGACAAGGGTAAAGAAAGAGGATAGGGTAGAGGCCGAGAAAGGGTAGCACCCGCCAGGGGTGGAGCCCTAATTGATAATGTTTCCAGGGAAGAGACCCCTCCTGCACCCCAAGAAGAAGTGGAAGAGAATATGGAGATTGAAGACGAGGAGGATGTTGGACAATAGGAGGATGCACGGGCTGAGACTACAAACATTCCTCACTTAGACCTAGTGATAGCTCAACACATCATGACTTTTTTGAAAGGGTTAGTCGGCTCTGGAGTCCTTCCCATAGTGCAAGCTGCTCAACTTCCAGTCAACCACCCCGTTGTTGCTACTGTTCCAAGGTTGATAGAGTATGAGGTACATATGCATTCTTCCGTCCCCTATTGGGTCCTGTGATAACTGGTATCGAGCACGAGATGTTGACTAAGTTTCTGAATATAAAGCCGCATGTGTTCCATTGTTCTGAGAGTGAGGGTGCCTATGAGTTCATTTGTGATTGATATGAGAGGCTTCACAAGTTAGGCATTGTGCACCAACATGGAGTAGAGTGTGTGACCTTCTAGCTTCAAGGTTAGGTTAAGCAGTGGTGGAGGGCCAATGTGGAATGCAGATCACCAGTCTTACCCCCACTCACTTGGATGCAGGTCCATGATTTGTTTCTGGAGAGGTATGTGCCCCAGACATTGAGAGATAGCAAGAAGGATGAGTTCATGGCCTTGGAGCAGGGTGGTATGACTGTAGCTGGTTATGAGGCTAAGTTACATGCCTTGTCCAGATATGCTACACAGTTGGTGTCTACAGAGGAAGAGAGGATTCGTCTATTCGTCAAGGAATTCAACCCCAAATTAGAGCTATTGTTTGTTCACATGACCTCTGCAAGTAAAAGTTCTAATGAGGTGATAAACTTTGTGATGAAAGTGGAAGGAGTTGGACGTGATGGGCATGCCAAGGCTTTGGCGAAGAAGCCCAAGAACAAAGATAACTTTCATGGTTCCTACTCCAGAGGTTCAGGCAGGACGACACTTGCAGCCCGACCAATTCAGTCAGCCATGCCCATTTCTACATGTGGTTACTCAGGAACCCCACAGCAGAATCCTATTCAGGATAATCAGGGTGCCGCACCCGCGTCTAGCAGCATGCCATCTTTTGACCACAGTTCTTACAATTGTGGAGAACCTGGACATATAACGACAGATTGTCCCCATCCGCACATGTCTGACCCCGTGCAGCAGTAGATTAGAGTAGTGGTACCAGCGGGCAACAGTAGTAATGGCAGATGACGTTGGTGAGAAGGCAATCAGCGAGGCCCTGGTGGCTAGCGAAATGGTAATGCAGGTAGGGGAGTTGTGCGGCTAGGCAATGAGGTTCCCCGTCAAGATGACATGGCTCAGTTTTATGCCCTTGCGGGCAAAACCGAGGCTGAGGTATCTGATGCAGTGATCACATGTACTATTCTTTTCTTTGACAGTATGGCTACTATTTTGTTTGTTCTAGGTTCTATTTATACATGTGTCAATTCAGTTTGCTTTGGGATTTTCTGTGGTTTTTGATGTTCTTGATTCCCCAATCCATGTTTCTACCCCAATTGGAGAGTCTGTCATAGTCATCCATGTCTATCGTGCTTGTTCTTTCCTGTTTATAGGTTTTCAGACTTGGGATAATTTGGTTATTCCGGATATGAATGACTTTGATATAATCTTAGGCATGACTTGGTTGTCCCTTTATTATGTTGTTCTTAATTGTAATGCTAAGTCTTTGCATCTAGAGATCCCATGTAGGAAAAAGTTAGAGTTGGAAGGGGTGTGCAAGCCTAAGCCAACTAAGGTCATACTTTTCGTTTAGGCTAGGAAACTGATGGGGCAGAGGTGTTTGGCATTTTTCCCATATATTCAGGATGTTGATGCTGAGTCTCCCTCAATTGATTCTATTCCTGTAGTGTCTGAATTCAGGGAAATTTTTCCTACTGATTTACCTGGTATGCCTCTAGATAGGGATATAGATTTCTGCATGGACTTGGAACCGGGCGCTCGCCCCATCTCCATTCCTCCTTATCACATGGTTCCGATAGAATTGAGAGAGCTTAAAGCTCAAATCCAGGAACTTATTGATAAAGGTTTCATTCGTCCTAGTTCTTCGCTGTGGGGTGCTCCTGTCTTGTTTGTTAAGAAGAAGGATGATAGTATGAGTATGCACATAGACTATCAATAGTTGAATAGGTTTGATGAATCCATGTTTTGGACTCATTTGGGGCTTATTTGGATAGATTTAGTGTCCTCAAATGCTTATTTTGTGCCTATAACTGATGTAAAATCCTTGTTTTCCAGGTATTTAGATTGAGGAACAAATGATGGACACTAACGAGAAAAGAGGAACAAGTTAGCTGAAAGAACGAAGAAAAGAAAGCATGTTGATCACCTAATCCATTGGGCGAATCGCCGAGTGGCTATTACCTCACCTAAAGTTCCAGTGTGCCAAGCCCTGAAGGAGAAAATCAAGTCGGTGAGAGAAATGAGTAGTCGGTGAGTCACCGTATGGTTCTGCGATTCAGTGTTGGATTGCTCAAAGTTACAGAACTTGAGAATGCTGAAGGTTAAAGAAAAAAGGTGATGGAACTGACCAAAGGGCAGATCGCCGAGTTGATCGGCGATCTTGACTTACTGCGCCGAATGGCCCTTCGCAACATATTTTTGGCGACTATAAATACATTTTCAAACATTATGTTTAAAAATAATAATTTATTCTTAACATTCATTAGAGTAATTTTTGAGGTTGAACAGAGAGTATTGAGACAATATTTTCCTTAGCTTTGAAGAATTGAAGTTTTCCATTTTTGAGAAATTGGAAGTGGGTCTTTGAGATTCTTCAATTTCGACCTTTGTAAAGAAAAAATTAATCGTACCCAGTTGATGGAAATACAATTTGGTAACAAATTCTATCTTTTTATGATGTCTAGCTAAAACCCCAATTCTTGGGGTGTGATTATGTGATTATGGGTTGATTTAGCTTGTGGGTATTGTTAATTGTTAAGGTAATTGCTGTTTAAAAGTGATTTCAATCAGTAATTGTGGTTCAATTTAAAGGGTTGTAGTTGCAAATGCAACTCTACCTTTGTGTTTTTGGCTCCCTCGAGAGAGAGGTTTTAAAACCAAGATTACTGATTTGATGTTCTGTGGGTATTGGGTTGTCATGGGTTCAACTCGAGAGAGTGAATCTTAAACCCTTTACCACACATTCAGCTCAAGAGAGTGAATGGACTAAAGTGTAGGTTGTTCTTAATTGCTGCTTGTTGGTGTTCGAGAGAAACCAACTTGATTCGAGGTAAATTGTTCGAGAGAAAGTTTATCCCCAATAAAGTCTAGCTTATTTACTAATTTACAACTAGTTACTAATAGTTACAATCACCCACATATCTATTTTAGCCTATAATCCAATCACATCCCAAGAACCCGTCTCATTACTTGTGAAATTGGTGTTATTTGCTAATATTGTAGTTGATAATTGCAATCAAAACCCCCTTGTTATTTCACACTTGTATCACTCTTAAATTTGAAGTATGCTTTTATTCGTAAATGTCTTCACTTATTATTGACTAGAACATATTCATACTTTCCTCTTGATTCTCAAACACGTACTACTCAATGTGGGATTCGACCCCAACTCATTCAGTTGGGTTATATTAGTAACTGTCGATCGTTGACAGTTAGTATTGGATGATGTTTCTTTCAAACGTTATTAATCAAAATGGTACCACTGCCGGAGAGTGGTGTTAGTTGATAATCTTTAGTTAAGTTGTATTTTGTTCTTGATAGTTATAGTTGAATCTACTTATATCTGCTAGCAACATTGACCTAATGACCACCCTCCTCTGAAAATGATGATGCTTAGGGATAATATCTGAAGTTTCAATAAATTGGAGGGTGAGTCAGTTTATGAGTTGTGGCAAAGTTTTAAGGCTCTCTTGCAGCAGTGCCCGACTCATGGAATTCCAGATAAGATGCATCTAGAATGCTTCTACAGCGGTCTTGGCCTCGAAAATAGAATAGTGGCTGACCAACTCTCTTCGAGTTGTTTGATTGGACAATCCTATGAAACAGCAGCCCAACTCCTTGATTGTGTGGCCAAGACCAACAAGGAGGTAGAAAAGTACCAACACTTGGACACATTGTTGGGGCAGCTGGATATCTTGGCCAAAAAGGTCAAGGAACTGGAAGAAGTGTCCAAGAAGAAGGATAGGTACATCTCAACTCACGAGCGTCGAAAGACAAAGAAGCAAGAGGGTGGGCAAATTCAAGAGGTCCTCTTACTCATTCTACACAAAGTCGAAGAGCACAACAGGGTGTTAGAGGGGATAAGAGAGAATGTCTTGATACTAAATCAGATGACAACCTCTCATTGCATGCTCATTAAGCTACTAGAGTCCCAAATAGACCAAGTGATGTCTTGTCTCTACCCATAGCCGAAAGAGGGGTCACCTTATGAAAGTGAGGCAAACACCACTGATTGAACTTAAGTGGGGACTTACGTTGTGCCACGACGTTAACTAATGCGCTTCTTGGGGGCAACCCAAGGCTTTATCGCTTTATTTTTGTTTTAGAAATAATCCTGCGTTGCATTGGTAGGTTGAAGTGTGGAAAGTTTGAGAAAAATACAGGTTGGCGAGCCAAAAGTTCGGTCGCCGAAGCGGTCAGCGTGCCTAACTTGAACCACTGGTTGACTCAAGAAACCCTAGAGGTTGAGTTTGTAAAACTCGGCGAGCCCAAGGGCTGATTGGCCAATCGCCGACCAGGTAGGCGATCGGGACTTAGACCACCCTTTGGATCCCCACATTTATTGGAGGTCTTGTAAAACTCGGCGAGGTAAGTGCCCACTCGGCGTGTCGCTGAGTGGGTCGGCAAGTAAGACTAATGTCGCCGAATGGGTGAGAATTGGACCGTTTTTAAAAAACAAAAGGTTTAGACTTTCAAATTCTTTCATTTTCCCTCACTTTCGCACTTCCCAAACTCTCACCCGCACTATATTTTCCATATTTTATGGTTTTACTTTATTTGAGTCTTTGATTGTGTGCTCGGAGTTTGAATCTTTGCCGCCTAGATTTTTATATCTTGATTATTCGGCATCTAAGGTTAGTTTTCTGAACCCCAAACTCATATTTCACGATTTGTACTCATTTACACGTGATTTTTATCTTACTGATGTGTGATGGGCCTCTCTGATCGTAGTTGTATGTGTGTGCCTTTGTTAATTTGAACATCGTGCCTATTATTCTTGTATTGTTGAATTCCCAAAGTTTTTGTGCTTTAAAATTGATGGAAATTGTGGGGTTGTGTTTGCATGTTGTTGGGTCTAGTCGAGTGAATTCTAAGTAGCCCGCAATTGTGCCAAATGACGTATTTTTCCCAATGATGAAGTGGTTGATGTCATTCTTTAGGGGAAAAGTCATCAAATGGCCAAATTTTGCAAAATCGGGAGAGGTTTTAGTATCCCGGGGGCATGGGTGTAATGGGTCTTCGTTTAATTGTGGAAGTGCATGATTTGATTTTGTTTTTGGGGGCTGCAGGGTTGAATTTGGGAAGTTGTGTTGAAAGTAGGCACGTTAGGTCGTTGGAGAGATGGGTTGAGCTTGCCGAACAACTCGGCGGTTCGCCAAAGTTTCCCTTATCACCTTTAATTTCATGCTTTATCTTGAAAAAGGTTCTGTAACTTTCGGCTAGAAGCCTAAGTTCGCCAAGTGCACTCGACGACTCACAGAAGGTCTTTCTTGATCACCCTTTGTCTGCTCCCCCAAATCCTAAAATGCACTATAACTTTTGGCAGGCTAATCATTGCTTGTCGAATGCTATCGGTAATGCACCGAAAGGCCTTTCCTATCGCCGACAGGCCAGTTAGTTGAGAATTGTTTTAGCCAATCCTTTTAGCTAACCCGATCTAGCTCGCCAAAGTGATTTGGTGACTCGCCGACTGGTTCGGAGAGTCTATCTCCAACTTCTTTTCTGTTCTTTTGTTTGAAATGTTTCTAACTTGTTTTGAAGTTTTTGCAAACATGTCAAGGACAAACATTGACTTGTCGTCCCGAAAAAGAGCACGGGGTATCACAATCAATGAAGTGGGATCAACTCCTCCTAAAAAGGGAAGAATAGGGCCGCCAACGGGAGGTTAGACCAAAGGCAAGAGCCCCACATCTGAAAAAGTGACTGCTGACTCCTAAGCTACTTTATCTGAGCCTGAGGACGACTAACCTTTATAGCCCCGGCGGGCTGAGATTCATGCTAGATCTCGCCCTGATTCAGCTAGAGTCCATTCAACTTCCACCCCAACAGATTCAGTGCCAGCTCCAGCACATTCTATGACTCCAATGCCACTAGTAGTCCCTCATTCCAGGCTTCTCAATAGACTAAAAGGTGATGGATTGCGAACTATCCTCGAGGAGAAGTTTTTATCTACAAAAGGCCTTGAGCGAAAATACTCCAGGGTGAGGGACACCCTCCACTTCCACTAGTTTGAGCAGCTCACCAGGCCCCGAGGCCCCTATATTCTGTCATGGGTCCAATAGTTCTATACAACGTATGGTGACTTGGTCCCGAAGATCAAGAAGAAGTCCAGCTAGTTCAGACAAGTTAAGTCGGTCATGGTCCGGGGTAAGGAAGTTTGATGCAATAGCGAGTACATCAATACTGTACTTGGCAAAGGTCTTGGAGCTACAGTGGCATATGAGGGTTTGCTGGCTACTCAGTCCTTGGATGACTTGAAAGGCTGGCAAGCTCCATTGATTTACAATACCACCTTGAGGTTGATCGAGGCAGGGGTCCCCATAGAGAAGAGGGATCTAAGTATTGCTGCTCAGTTCTAGTTTGGCTTCATAAGCAGCACCATCATGCCATCCCAAAATAAGTCCATCCTTCGCCACCCCAAGGCGGCCTGCCTTAGGTCGATCATATCCCAGAGGAGCATCAACCTGGGACTCCTAATTGAGCAGGAGATGGCCATGAGTGCCAAGCAGAGGCAGAGTTCCCTATCATTCCCAATCTTGATCACAGAGTTGTGTCGGCGTGCTCTGGGATGATACGAGAGATATAGAGGTTACCCCTTCTTCCTCTACTGACATCCGGCGTATTGAGGCCGAGTACACACGAAAGGAGGCCGACGGGAGGAGCGAAGCTTCAGTCCTACTCCGGCCTCCGGGCATTCAGGTACATAAGCTCCTACCTCTTCTTCACAGGCTCCAGGTGCTTTCACCTCCTCCCAGCCCACCAAGATTACTCAGGCCATGATCCTGAAGATAGGCCAGTTCACCTACTCGGCTGATGTGAGGTCTACTAGATTGGAGGTTGTTGTGCCATAGATGATTGATGCTGGCATTTTAGGTGCACTGACCCCTCTTCGGACTTATGTTGATGATTTGACTGCAAAAGTCACGGCTTGTGAGAGTAGACAGGGGGAGTCTTTTAAGGTTATGGCTTTGAAAGCCTAATTTGTGGATCTGAGGAAGGACTTGGACTAACTAAAGTCTAATGACTTCACTTCATTACTGGAGGCCGTCGATGATATTGATGCCCTAGAGATTTCTAAGATTCCTCCGCCTAACAGTGGAGATGTACATAGGGATGGAACAGCAGCTGATGAGTCGAAGGCAGAGACCAACGAGGAACAAATTGAGTTGAGAGAGGAGAGTATATATGGAGACCTGCCAGATCTGGAGGAGGCTATTGTACAGTCAGTGATCCTGACATCGCTGGGCAGGCCCTAGTGGAGTTGGTATTGCTTCTGAGTTGACTTCGCATAGTACTACACCGGGCACTGATGCCCAGACAGATAGAGCGACTGTTTAGATAGGATCCCTTTTTTACCTCCCTCTCCGTCTTATCTTTATTTGACTATTGGATATTTTATTGTTCGTATTTGAGGACAAATAGCTTTTGTTTTGTGGTGGGGTAAGGCCCACCTTGTGTGACTATTTTTCTGTAAATATTGGGTTTTAGAGCTATAAATTGTGTTTAGGACTATTTTTGGGGATGATTGAGCTTGTGGCTCCTTGCTTTAATTGTAAATGATTTTTTACCCTTTCGAAAAAATTTATACCACCTCTTGTTTGTGTTTGAATGTGGTTGTTCTCTTGCAAATTTGAGTATCGGACTTGATCAATACCAATGACTTGAATAGTGCTGATAATTGAACAAAAATTAATGTGCGGCTACAAAGAGGCCAAATGAAGTTGCATAGGCAATATGTTAACTTCTTGCATCTCGTTGTGACTAGCCAATTTTCAAGTTGAATCTCTTGTGATGAACATTGTACACTAGCGAATGTGTGGAGTCTTGTGTAACATTGGTGTCAATGCCTTGTGTGATGAGCTTACCATGAACCAGGTGTGATGACACCTATAATTTTCCCCGTTGGTCTAGTTGACTAAGTGATGCAATCTCTTGAAATGATCTGATGCCACTTTGAAGAGTGTGAAACTATTTGGCATTATACCTCTTTTTGTGGCCTACCTTGTGAGTATGTGAACTTTGCTTGAACACTTTTTGAGCCTTACCCTTTTCTTGGAAGAAACTTGATGAAATTGTGACCTTTCTTGATCTATTACCCTTAATCCTCATGACTTGTGGTTTGTGTGACTAGCCAACTTAGGCAAAAAGCCTAAGTTGGGGGTTATGTGAAAAGAGAAGGTAAAAGGTAAAGAAGTCCCCTTGACCCATGGTTTTGAGAAAGATGGAACCCCTCCATACAAAAAAGAAGAAGAAAAAAAGTAGAAAAGAATGAAATATTTGTGGAATAAAGTAATGAAAATGCAAAAAGAAATGGGGTGTCCAACAGTCCATGGAGAGTAAATAATAGGGTGACTTTTGAGAATGAATTACAATGAGAAAGAGAAGGGAAAAAAGTGTTGTTCAAACCACATTCCATGAGTATTATAACCATTGAGCGTAAATGACCATACATTTACACTCAGCCCCATTACAACCCTTGAAAAGCCCTTTTTTCTCTTGTGTGATCTGAAACAGTTGTTGGTTAGAAGATAAGGGCTAACCTATGAGTTAAATCATGCACTGTGTTCATATTTGTGAGTGTGAGTGTTGATTGTGATTCCGGAGGTATAACTTGTTGAACCATTGTCTGTGAATATGGAGTCATTCTTTGTGTGAGGGCTATTACCTCGCCTAAAGTTCCAGTTTGCCAAGCGCTGAAAGAGAAAATCATGTCGGCAAGAGAAAGGAGCAGTCGGAGAGTCGCCGAACGGTTTTGCGATGCAGTGTTGGATCGCCCAAAGTTACAGAACTTGAGGATGCTGAAGGCCATGGAACTGACCAAAGGGCGGATCACCAAGTTGATCGGCGATCCTGACTTACTGCGTCGAATGGCCTTTCGCAACATATTTTTGGCGACTATAAAAACATTTTCAAACATTATGTTTTTAAAAAAAAAATAAATTGAACATTGATTAGAGTAATTTTTTAGTTTGAACTAACAGTATTGAGACAATATTTTCCTTAGCTCTGAAGTACTGAAGTTTTCCATTTTTGAGAAATTGGATGTGGGTCTTTGAGATTCTTCAACTTGGACCTTTGAAATGACGAAATTAATCATACCCAGTTGATAGAAACAAATTTGGTAACGATTTCTATCTTTTTATGATGTCTAACTAAAACCCCTATTCTTGGGGTGTGATTATGTGATTATGGATTGATTTAGCTTGTGGGTATTGTTAATTGTTAGTGTAATTGCAGTTTAAAAGTGATTTCAATCAGTAATTGTTATTCAATTTAAAGGGTTGTAGTTGCAAATGCAACTCCACCTTCGTGTTTTTGGCTTGCTCGAGAGAGAGGTTTTAAAACAAAGATTACTGATTTGATGGTCTGTGGGTATTGGGTTGTCATGCGTTCAGGTCGAGAGAGTGAATCCTAAACCGTTTTCCACACATTCAGCTCAAGAGAGTGAATGGACTAAAGCGTAAGCTGTTCTTAATTGCTGCTTGTTGGTGTTCGAGAGAAACCAACTTCATTCAGGGTGAATTGTTCGAGAGAAAGTTTATCCCCACTAAAGTCTAGCTTATTCACTGATTTACAATTATTTACTAATAGTTACAATCACCCACATATCTATATTAGCCTATAATCCAATCACATCCCAACAACCCATCTCATTATACTTGTTAATTTGGTGTTATTTGCTACTATCGTAGTTGATAATTGCAATCAAAACCCCCTTGTTATTTGACACTTTTGTCACTCTTAAATTTTAAGTATGCTTTTATTCGTAAATGTCTTTACCAATGATCGACTAAAACATATTCGTACTTTGCTCTTGATTCTCAAACACGTACCACTTCATGTGGGATTCGACCCCAACTAATTCAGTTGGGTTATAGTACTAACTAACGATCTTTGACACTTAGTATTGGATGAAGTGTCTTTGAAACGTTATTAATCAAGGGTCACCATTGGAAATAAGCATCCATTGCCTTGGATAGATGATCTTTTTGACCAGTTGCAAGGTGTATCCATTTTCTCTAAAATTGACCTAAGGTCTAGTTTTCATTAGTTAAAGATTAGGCCTAAGGATGTACCCAAAACGACATTCAGGACCTGGTATGGGCACTATGAGTTATTAGTGATGTCGTTTGGGTTGACCAATGCGCCTGTAGCCTTCATGAGTTTGATGAATGGTGTGTTCAAACCATTCTTGGATTCTTTTGTTGTTGTCTTTATTGATGAGATTTTGATTTATAGAAAGAGTAAGAAAGAGCATGTCGACAATCTTCGTATTGTTTTGGGTATCCTTGGAAAACAGAAGTTGTATGCAAAATTTTCCAAGTGTGAGTTCTAGTTGACTTCAATTACCTTTTGGGGGCATGTGGTTTCAAATAAAGGGGTAATGGTAGATCCCTAAAATATCGAAGCATTCAACAACTAGGTCCGACCTTACTCTGTGACTGAAGTTAGGTGTTTCATGGGGATCTCTAGTTACGATCAACGGTTTGTGAAATTTTTTTCTTCTATCGCCAAACATTTGACAAGGCTGACCCAAAAGGAGGTGCCTTTCGAGTGGACTGACAAATGAGAAGAGAGCTTCCATAAGCTCAAGACTCTTCTGACCACATCACCTATTCCGACACTACCGATGAAAGGTAAATATTTCATTGTTTATTGTGATGCTTCACATTTAGGCTTGGGTTATTTGTTGATACATGATAAGAATGTCATAGGTTATGCATCGCGGCAGCTGAAGGTGCATGAGAGAAACTACCCGATGCATGACTTAGAGTTTGGAGAGGTAGTGTTTACCCTCAAGATCAGGTGGCATTACCTTTATGGTGTCAAGTGTGAGGTGTTTACTGATCATCATAGTTTACAACATCTATTCACTAAGAAGGACTTGAACTAGAGACAATGAAGGTGGATGGAGTTACTCACGAATTATGTTGTTAGCATCTAGTATCATCCAGGTAAGGCTAATGTGGTGGCACACACATTAAACCGGTACACGGTGAGTATGGGTAGTCTAGCTTGTTTGGGTGTGTCCAAGTGACCTTTGGCCAAGGAGATTCAAACCTTGGAGTCTTGGTTTATGTAGTTGGGCATCTCAGAGAAAGGTGGGGTGTTAGCCAGCATTGAGGTTAGGCCCACATTCATTGAGGAGATCAATGCCAAGTAGTTTGAGGATGAAAGTTTGAATGAGCTTAGAAAGAAGACAGTGTCTATCAAGGCACAAGATACGGCTCTTGATGCGGGCGGTGTGCTCAGTTTTAAGGGAAGAATTTATGTTTCACAAGTGGATGATTTGATTTAGAAGATGTTTACAGAATCCCATGGTTTGTGGTATTCCATTCATCCGGGTGTAACCAAGATGTACCGAGATTTGAAATGTCTTTATTTGTGGTCTGGCATGAAGAAAGACGCGTTTGTGGCAAAGTGCCAAAACTGTCACCAGGTAAAGTATGAGCACCAAATCCCTACAGGTTTGCTTCAGCAAATGGCAATTCCTGAGTGGAAGTGGGAAAGGATAGCTATGGATTTCGTGGTTGGTCTTCCCAAGACCTTGGGGAAGTTTGACTCTATTTGGTGGTGGTTGACAGACTGACTAAGTCAGCCCACTTCATTCCAGTCAGAGTAGACTATAATGCTCATCAGTTGACTAAGGTTTATGTGAAGGAGATAGTGAAGCTGCATGGGGTGCCCTTTTCCATCACCTCGGACCGTGGTACGCAGTTCACATCCAAGTTTTGGGGACAATTGCGTGAAGAGTTGGGGACTCAACTCACTTGGGATAAGTTCCTACCTGTGTATGAGTTCTCTTATAATAACAGACAGGGCGGTGGAAATAGGGGAAATAGAGACCAATCTTCTTCAGTTGCTCCACCAAACAGAGTTGCACCTAGACGGTCTACATCAGGGACAGGCAGAGGGGTAAACCGTGTATATGCTATCACCAGTCGTTAAGAGCGAAAGAATTCTCCAGATGTTGTCACGGGTATAATCAATGTCTTTAATTTTGATGTTTATTCTTTGCTAGATCCAAGAGCGAGTCTATCTTTTATGACTCCTTCTACTGCTATGAATTTCGATATTGTTCCTAA
Source organism: Solanum tuberosum (assembly GCF_000226075.1). NCBI lineage: Eukaryota > Viridiplantae > Streptophyta > Magnoliopsida > Solanales > Solanaceae > Solanum > Solanum tuberosum. Next base: position 1,968,251 of record NW_006238980.1, on the reverse strand, counting down.
ACAACTTCTTGAGCCCTTCAGTTTTTCTACACATGTTGGTGAGTCTATTCTAGCTGAGAGAGACTATCTTGATTGTACCATTTTAGTCAATCACACGAGCACGATGGCTGACTTAGCCGAGTTAGACATGGTAGATTTTGATGTCATTCTAGGTATGGACTGGCTTCATGCCTGTTCTGCCTTAGTTAGTGAGTTTCTAGAAGTCTTCCTAGATGATCTTCTCCCGTAGTCCCTCTTGAGTGAGAAATAGACTTTAGTATAAATATTCTTCCCGATACTCGTCCAATCTCTATTCAACCATATAAAATGGATCGAGCAGAGTTAAAAAAGTTAAAAGCTTTCAGGACCCGCTATGGTCATTATGAGTTCCTAGTTATGTCCTTTGGTTTGACAAATGCTCCTACAACATTCATGGACCTTATGAATAGAGTATTCAAGCCTTATTTAGATATGCTTGTTATCGTATTCATTTATGACATTCTAATCTATTCGAGGAATGAGGAAGATCATGCTAGTCATGTCATAATAGTCCTTCAAACTCTCAAGGATAAGGAGTTATATGCTAAGTTTTTTGAGTGTGAATTTTGGCTTGAGTCTATGGCATTCTTAGGCCATATTTTTTCTAGTTATGGAATTTGAATTGACACTCAAAAGATAGAGGCAGTGCAGAAATTGTCTAGACCCACGTCTCCAACTAACATTAGGAGTTTCTTGGGATTGGCTGACTATTATATAAGGTTCATCGATGGGTTCTCATCTATTTCATCTCTTTTGACCAAGTTGACTCAGAAAATAATTAAATTTCAATGGTCTGAAACTTGTGAGAAAAGCATTTAAGAATTGAAAAAGCAGTTGACAACAACCAGTATTGACCTTACCAGAAGGTACGCAAGGCTTTGTGGTATATTGTGATGCGTCCTGAGTTGAATTGGGTTGTGTATTGATGCAAAATGGCAAAGTTATATCGTATGCCTCTAGACAACTTAAGGTTTACGAGAAGAATTACTCAACCATGATCTAGAGTTGGATGTCATAGTATTTGCTTTAAAAATGTGGCGTCACTATCTTTATGGTGTTCATGTGGATGTGTTAACCAATCACCAGAGTCTTCAATATGTGTTTAGTCAGAAAGAGCTTAATCTCACACAAAAAAGGTGGTTGGAATTACTCAAGGATTATGACATGAGTATTCTCTGCCACCCAGGTAAGGCTACTGTTGTTACTGATGCCTTCAACAGATTGTCTATGAATAGTACCGCCCAAGTTGAGGAAGACAAGAAAGAGTTAGCAAAAGATGTGCATAGACTTGCACGATTAGTACTTCGACTAAGGGATTCCGGCGAAGGAGGAGTAGTGGTTATTAATGAGGTTCAATCATCATTAGTGTCTTAAGTGAAAGAGAATCAAGACCAATATCCTATATTGCTTGAATGGAAGGCAAATTTTCATATGCAAAAAGTGATGGATTTTGAAGAAGGGCGAGATGGTGTATTAACACATCAAGGTACATTATGTGTGCTAAGGTTGGATGAACTCCAAGAGAGGATCATGGACGAAGCTCATAGCTCTAGATATTCTATTCATCCGGGTTCCAAAAAGATGTATCGCGACTAGAAAGAATTCTATTGGTGGAGTAGTTTGAAGAAGGGCATTGCAAAGTTCTTTTCTAAGTGTCTGAATTGCCAACAAGTCAAAGTAGAGCTCGAGAGACCGGGTGGTAAGGCCCAAATTATAGATATTTCGGAATGGAAGTGGGAGATGATCAATATGGATTTCATCACAGGTTTACCACGGTCTCGCAGACAGTATGATTCGATTTGGGTAATTGTCGATCGAATGACTAAATCAGCCCATTTCTTACCGGCAGGTTTACCACGGTCTCGCAGACAGTATGATTCGATTTGGGTAATTGTCGATCGAATGACTAAATCAGCCCATTTCTTACCGGTAATGACTACCTATTTAGCAGAAGATTATGCTAAGTTATATATTCAGTAGGTACTCATACTTCATGGAGTTCCGGTGTCCATTATTTTAGATAGAGGTGCACAATTTACTGCACAATTTTGGGAGTCATTCCATAAAGATTTGGGTTCAAAGGTGAACATGAGTACTGCTTTTCATCATCAGACTAATGGTCAAGCAGAGCGAACCATTCAGACATAAGAAGATATATTGAGCGCCTGTGTGATTGATTTTAAGGGTTATTGGGATGATCACCTACCTTTAATTGAGTTTGCTTATAACAATAGTTACCACTCTAGCATCAACAAGCATGAAAATAAGAACAGCTCACACCTTAGTCCATTCACTCTCTTGAGCTGAATGTTTGGGATTGGGTTTAGGATTAACTCTTTCGAGCTGAACCCAGGTTAACAACATGCCCACAAACCATCAATCGATAAATTTAGTTTTAAAACCTCTCTCTCGAGCAAGGCAAAAACACAAGGGTAGAACTACATTTGCAACTACAATTCTTAAATTAAACCACAATTAATGATTGAACGCACTTCTAAATAGCATTTAAACTAATAATTAGCAATACCCATCAACTAAATCAGCCCATAATTACATAATCATACCCCAAGAATTGGGGTTTTATCTAGACATTATAAAAAGGTAAAAACAATTACCAAATTGATTATCCATCAACTGGGTAAGTGTAGATTCGTCCTTACAATGCTCCAATTCGAAGAATCTCAAAGACCCACTCCAATTTCTGAAAAGTGAAAAACTTCAATTCTTCAAAACTTAGGAAAAACTAGAGAAAACTGTCTCACTAATTCAAATCTCAATAATAGACTAAAAATATATGGGCTAAGATCCTAAACTAAATGTTCAAAGATGTATTTATAGTCACCAAAAATGTGCTGCGAAGAAGGACTTAGCGAAGTAAGTTGGGCTCGCCGAACCACTCGGCGAGTCACCCTTTGGTAATCTCCATCGCTCTTCTGTCTTGTCATCCAACATCCTCAAGGTTTGTAAATTTGGGCGATCCAACACTGCTTCGTGGAAGCACTCGGCGATCCACTGACTACTCCTTTCTCTCGCCAACGTTGTTCTTTCTTCCAGGGCTGAGCAAACTGGAACTTTAGGCGGTCAAGTAGCCATTCAGCGACGCGCCAAATGGATTTGGCGATCACCAGGCTTGCTTTTCTTCATCCTTCCAATTCGCTTTTTCATTTTTTGCAAATTAGTGTCCTTACTTTGTTCCTTAATTTATATACCTGGAAATCAAGGGTTTTACATCAATTATTGGCACAAAATAAGCATTTGAGGAAACTAAATCTATATAAATAAAGCCCTAAATGAGTCCAAATCTCGGACTCATCAACACTCCCAACTTAAACTTTTGCTCGGACTCATCAACACTCCCAACTTAAACTTTTGCTCGGACTCATCAACACTCCCAACTTAAACTTTTGCTCGGACTCATCAACACTCCCAACTTAAACTTTTGCTCGGACTCATCAACGGGATGTCTCAAATAATGCTACAAAAGACTCAATCATGAATGCACACACAAGACTCAACTTACTTATGCAAGGATCAATTGTTCCCTCAAAGATTCAAGTTGTGACTCACCATTATCAACGATTCTCAAGTTCACAATACTTGTTCAAATGCAAGTTCAAGCACAACAAAGGTACTGAAATGCCCTCACAACATAAATGATTTTATATTCACACACATTTGTTCAACATTTTATTCCTCCGGAATCACACACAACTCTAACATTCAGAAAGATGAACACATGCATGACTTCACCCATAGGTTTGTCCTTATTTTCCAATCAACATTCGTTTCAGCTCACTCAAGATAAAAAAGGTCTTTTCAAGGCTTGTAACGGGGATAAGTGTAAAGGTATGGTCATTTAGGCTCAGTGGCTACTATCCTCATGAAATGTGGTATGAACATCACTTTCTTTCCTTCTCTTAAACATTTCCACTTATGTTCAAAATTCACCCCATTATTCACTTCTCATGGAACATCGGACACCCCATTTCTTTTGCAACTTTCACACAATTATTTCACAACTTTTTCTTTTTCATTTCTTCTTTTCTTTTTCTCTTTTTTTTTTGTATGGAGGGGTTCTATCTTTTTCAAGTCCATCGATCAAGGGGGGCTTCTTCACACTACTTGATTTACCTCATCTTTTCACCACACCCCCAACTTAGGTTTTACCCTAAGTTGGCTATTCAAACAAACCACACTTCATGAGGATTTTGGGTGAATGGATAAAGAGGTGTCACATTGGCATAAGTTTCTTCCAACAAAATGATAAGGCTCAAAGGGGGTGCAAGCAAAGTTCACATATCTCACAAAGTTGGCCACAAAAGAGGTATATTGTCAAATTGTTTCACTCTTCAAAGTTATTGCCTACGATCATTTCAAGAGCATGCATCACTTAGTCAACAAGACCAACGGGAAAAATTCTATGTGTCATCACACAAGGTTCATGGTAAGATAATCACACAAGGCATTGGCACCAATATCAAACAAGAGTCCACACTTTCGCTAGTGTGCAATGTTCACCACAAGAGACTTATTCAATAATCAGCTAGTTACAATGAGATGCACAAATTTCATACATTGTCTACGCAACTTCATTTGGCCTCATCATAGTCGCGCATTCATTTTTGTTCATATAAGATTACTATTCAAGTCATCGGTATTGATCATGACTAATAATCAAATTTGTACAAGAATCGCCGCAATCACACACAAGAGGTGGCAATATTTTTAGAAAGGATCAAAAACCATTTATATTCAAAAGAAGGAGTCGTAAGCTCAAATATCCACAACACAATATCAAAACACAATTATACATAAAAACACAATGATATATACAAAAGATGGTCACAAGAGGTAGGTATGGAAATACCTCACCCCACCACAAACAAAAAGGCAGTTGTCTTCAAACGCAACCAAATAATAAAATTCAATAAAAATGATAGAGAAGGAGGTAAAGAAAGGTCATGTCTACGGAGTCACTCCATCTGTCGGGGCATCAGTGCCCAGTGCAACATCAACACAACCAACTCCAGCAGGGCCTGCCATAGTCGTCTCTATTAGCGATGTCGGAATCACCGACTGTACAATCATCTCCCTTAGGTCTGGCATGTATCCATAGATAGTCTCCTCGGGCACCTCCATCTCCTCTTCGCCTATCTCTGCCTCCGACTCATCACCTGCCAAATCATCCATCAGCACATCTCCAGTGGTGGCCGGATGAATCTCAGAAGTAGCTGGGGCATCCATACCATCAGTTGCCTCTAAAAGTGAAGTGAACTCTGTGGACTTCAAGTAGTCCACATCCTTTCTCAAATCAGCAACCTCGACTTTCAAAGTCGTCACCTCTGAAGTAGCCCTCAATCGACTCTTTCAAGTCTCTACTCTAGCCGTGAGAGTGTCAATAGATACTCTGAGGGGTGTCAATGCAACTAGAATGGGACTCTCAATCACCAAGGTACCGCAACCTCCAATCGGGTAGCCCGTACATCAGCAGAATGGGCTAAGTTCCCCATTTTAAGGATCATGAATTGAGTAATCCTGGTGGGATGGGAAGCAGTAGAAACACCAGGAGCCTGGGAGGATGTGGAAGTAGGTGTACCTGAAGGCCTGGAGGCCGTAGTAGGCAATGATTCCTCTACAGGTATCGTCTCAACATCAACCTCTGGGATGCATCCACTAGAGCTGCTCTTCTCCTCTCTGCTTCCTCCCTAGTGTACTCAACCTCAATATGTCGGATGTCTATGGAGAATGTGGGGCTGATCTCGATGTCCCTCTTCTCGTCACGAGGAACTCCAGCACGCCGGCATAGTTCTGTGATCAGGACCGGAAAGGGAAGGGACATCTGGCGCTACTTGGCCCTCATGGTCATCTCCTAATCAATGATGAGTCCCAAGTCAATGCTCCTCCGGGCTATGATTGACCCAAGGCAGGCCGCCTTTTGATGGCGGAGGATGGACTCATTCTGTGACGGCATAATGGAGTTGCTGATGAATCTGAACCAGTACCGTGCAACTACATTCAAGTTTTTTTTCTTGATCTGGACTCCTGTCTCAATCCACCTCGGGATGGTGTCAAAAATAAGGGGGGCAAGGCATCCCTTGAGACCATCCAAAGGTGTCGTAGGGGTAGCCAATTTTGTGTAGTAAAGAATTGACCGCCTATCCAATACAACGTTGATTTGATCACGACTGCATCTCACTAATGTCCCTCGTACCATGACGGACTCTACCGGTCTTAAAGAAATAGCCTTCTTCTTACCCTTAGGTACCAGGTAATGGTATGTTGATTAAAACTCCCGGACCTATGTAGGAATGTATGGGCCTCGGGGCCTGGTAAACTACTCGAAGCGATGGTACTTGAGTGTGTCCCTCACCCAAGAATATCTGCCTACTAGGCCCTCTGTGGACATCAGCTTCTTATCTAGAATTTTCCTCAATCCCTCGGCTTTAAGTCTATTAAGTAGTCGGGGAGGATGACCCTGAACCGGTGGCTCTGGAACTACTTTCTATGCCGAAGCTGGCACTGTATCCTCAGCAGGAGGGGTAGCCTCTGGAACTCTAGACAAATCTTAGCCAGACCTAGCACGAATCTCTACTCGTTGGGACTGTAGAGGATATTCGTCGTCAAGCTTGGAGAGTAAGACCTAAGAGGTAAATGAATCTCCATAACTGCCACAGTCGTGCTCGGGTTTCTCAACTTCGGGCGCCTTGCCCTTGCATACTCCTCCCTTGGGAGGTACTGTCTTTCCATTTTTAGAAGGGTTAGCTGCCCCATCATTGATCACTATGCCCCGTGCTCTATCTCGGGGCGGCATATCTCGGTTTGTTCTAGCCATATCTGCAAAACACACCAAAAAGAATTAGAACAATTCAAGGAAAATGCAGAAAATAAACTTCAGGAAGATTCGCCAAACCGATCAATGAGTGGGCAAATAACTTTGGCGAGCCAGATCAGGCTCGCCGAAAGGGTTGGCACAAAATTTCCCTAGAATAATGGCATGTCGGCGATGGGAAGGGCCTTTCGGCGAATAATCGACCTCATTCGGCGAGCATAGACAAGCCCGCCAAAAGTTACAGTGCATTTTATAGGTTGGGGCGCAGAAAGGCTGATCAAAGAAGAGCTTCGGCGAGTCGCCAAGTGCACTCGGCGAGCTCAGGCTTCTCACCAAAAGTTGCAGAACCAAAATCACTTAAAGCATGAAATTAAAGGCGATCTGGGGAACTTTGGCGAATCAACGAGTGGTTCGGGGAGCTCGACCCAGCTCGCCCAACGTGCCTATTTTCAACCCCTACTTCCAAAATCAACCTCGCAGCCCCCGAAATCAAAATCAAGCATTACACATTTTCAATCAAGCCCAAACCCATTAGACCCATGCCATCGGGGGTACTTAGATTTCCCCCAGGTTTTGCCAAAATTGGCCATTTGATGACTTTAGCCCTTAGGAATGATGTAAAACGCTCTATTATTGGGTAAAACACGTCATTTAGCACAATTTGGGTTACTCAGACTTCACCCGACTAGACTGAACGACAACTAAGCACAATCCACAAGATTATGATCAATTAAAAAGCACAAAATTCGGGAAGCTAACAATTTAGGCTATTTAGGCAAGATATCAAAACTAAAATAGGCACACAAGTATGATTTCAGAGAGGCCAAGCACACATCAACACAATTTATAACAATGCAAATGAGTTCAACCTTTATTTACGAGTTTGGGGTTCGGAAAACCAACCTTTATACCGAAATTATGAATCAGTAATGCTAGGCAGCAAAGAATTCCACTCAGAATATAATAATTATGACCAAAAAGCAAGGAAATGCAAAAATATAGGGAATTTGAAGTGTGGGTCTGATTGTATTGAAGTTAAAAGTGAGGGAATGTGAAAGAGTTTCAAATTTTAAACCTTTGACCTTTTAAAACCGTTCAGTTCGCTCCCTTTTCGCGATATTATTTTTCCCCGCCGAACCACTCGACAACACGCCGAGTCGGTACTTACCTCTCCGAATTTTACAGGGCCTCCTGTTAATTTAGGGTCCAAACGGCGGACAAAGTCGGGCTAGCCAACCTGTTCGATGACTCGCCGACATATCCATGGGTCCGCCGAGTTTTACAGACTCAAACCTGATATTTTCCTAAGCCCAACGGTGGTCTAAGTCGGGCTCGCCGACCCCTTCGGCGAGTCCCCGCCTGGACATTTTGCTCGCCAACCCGCACTTTTCTAACACATTTTACACTTCAACATGCACAATCAACACACGATTATTCCAAAAACAAAAAGAAAGAAAATAAAATCATAGGTTACCTCCCAATCAGCACTTTAGTTAATGTTGTGGCACGATGCAAGTCCTCGCCTAAACCTCATTCTAGGGGTTTGCCATAGTTTCACTGGGCAACCCCCCTTGTTGTCTTGGGTTTAAATGAGAAGAAAGTTGACCCATTTAGGTCTCCAATAGCTTGATAGAGACGGAATGAGAAGTCACTGTATGGTTAAGGGTCGATACATCTTCCTTCATCACCTTCAAAATTTTATCGGACCCTTCAACCTTTGTGAGAATACGGGAGAGTATATCCTTAGAACGGTCACCCTCAGAATATTGGAGTTTTTGACGCTCGTGGGGAGGAACATACCTATCCTTCTCCCTATCTCTTTCCTTCCAAGTGGGATTACGATCCCTCCACTCTCTATCACGATCTCTCCAGCCCTCGTCACTGTTCCAACCTTGGTTACCACCCTTCGTTGTGTAATTAGCACGATAACCTCCCCCTTTGTTGGTTAGGAAGTTCACTTCCTCGTTGTACATCGCTTCAAACTTGGCCTCATCGGGGTTTACACACCCAACATTGACACTCCTAGCACCAGCTCCCATGACATTTTTTGCCAAAATGTCAAGTTGGGTCATCATCTTTGCCATGTTTTGGTCCATATCTTAATCTTTCTCAAGCTGCTCCTTTATGAATTTAAAAGTGAGAGGGGAGACCTGATCTTCACTGGTGTACAATGCCCGGTCAATTTTGGTCATAAAATCCAAAAATTGGGCTACTATAATGTAAGGTTGTTGAATTAGACCTCCCGGAGAAAGTTGGTCAGGTACTCCCTTTATCACCAAATCAAGGCTTCGGTAAATGTATTGCAACAAAACGTTGTCGTGAAAACAATGAGTTGGGCATTGTAGAACCAACTTCTTAAATCTTAGCCAAGTATCATGGATTGCCTCACCCTCCAAAAGCTTGAAGCTCTGGATCCTGTCCCTAAGTTTTATCATTTCCAAATGAGGGAAAATCGCACTTGAAATGTGGTGACAAGCTCTGCCCACAAAGTGATGGAGTCCCTTGGCAATTCAGCCAACCACTTACATGCTTCTCTCATTCAAGAAAAGGGGAACAACTTCAACTGGACCAACACTTGAGATATGTACCGTAAACATCAACAAAGTACCTTATATGCTCATGGGGATCCTCATGAGCCAACCTACCAAACAACCCTTTCAATTGCAAGAGCTGCAACATGGTGCTTGTAATGTGGAACACAACATTCCTTTCAGCTGGAGGTAAACGAATGGCACCAACTGCACCTACTAGATTAGGGTCATTAACATTCGGCTCATTGACATCATTGAGATTTTCGATGTCATCTTGGTGGCCCACTGTTTCTGTTGACACTCAACTCCTCTGTTTTAAAAAGCAACACACAAACCAAAAATAAAAGTAAGTATTTTCAACTATGACTAAAAAGAACAAAATTCAACTTTACCAAAAAAATCTCAAACAACACCACTCCCCAGCAATAGCGCCATTTTGATTAATAAAGTTTCAAAGACACTTCATCCAATTCTAAGCGTCAATGGTCGTTAATCAGTATATAACCCAACTAAATGAGTTGGGGTAGAATCCCTTAGAGAGCGGTTGATGTTTGCATAATCAAGACACAACTTCCGATGCTAGTGTCTACAATCGTACTATAGTTTAGTAACCCAACCAAGGGTTGGGATCGTTCCCAAGGGAATGGTTTTGAGAATTAATAGAAAAACAAAATTTAGTTCTAACTAGTCGTAGCTAAAGACATTAACGATTAAAAACATTGTAATCTAAAGGGGGACACAAGAGTGTCAACTAACAATGGGGGGTGTTGTCACAAGTAAGTAAAAACTACAAAATAAACAAGGATTTCTAAGTAATGAAAGGGGATCCTTGGGATGTGACGGGAATATGGGTTAATCAAGATTATTGGGTACATGCTTCCGCTAGAAGATTCATAGAATAATTGTGACTAGGATAGACTTTAAGGGGGATAAGATCTCTCTCAACAAACTTACCCCGTTTCAAATGCGTTCCTCTCGGACACCCACTTGCTGCATGAACACCAGCCTACGCCTTAACCCACTTACTCTATCGAGCTGAGTGTGTGGGAATGAGACTAGGATTCACTCTCTTGAGCTGAACCTCATGTCGACCCACTCCCATCGGCCATCAAATTAGTAGTTTTAGTTTTATGACCTCTCCCTCGAGCAAGCCAAAAACACATAAATAAACATGTATTTGTAACTACAAATTCATTAAATTCATCCACAACTACTAAATGAAATCACAATTAAACTACGATTAAACTATCAGCAAGAATGACCCAACAATTATCTTAACCCATATTCTCTAAATAACACCCCAAGAATTGGGATTTTTAGCCACACATGTATAGGAGATAGAAATTTATACCAAATTGAGCTCGCATTCAACTGGGTATGAAGATTTAAGTCTTGATACAGGCCAAAACTTAAGAATCCAAGGTACCCAAATGCAAACCTTGAAGATGGAACCCTTTGGATCTTCAAGTCTTCAAAACACTCTCAAACTTATAGAAAAAATATCAAAAAGTACTATTCTATATGGAAATTATAATAATTGTTCGACACATAAAACTACAACTCTAACTAGTATTTATAGTTTTCACAAATTTGTGCTGCAGTGGATCATTTGGCGTCGTTAGTCGGATTCGTCGATCAACTCGGCGATTTGCCCTTCGGTGTAGTTCATCGCCGTCTTGCACCAGCCTTCATCAACGTCACGCTATGAGTCATTGGCCGACATTGTACTGCTTCGCCGAACTTCTCGGCGATGTGCCGAATGTTCTCTTTTCTCGCCGACTTGATCCTTTCCTTCAGGTCTCAGCACACTGGAACAAAAGGCGAAGTAAGACCCTTTGCCGACTTGCCAAGTGGACTCGGCGATTCTTAGGCCTTCATTTCTTCATTCTTTTTATCCTTTTCATTCCTTTTTCTGACGTAGTGTCCATGATTTCCTTCAAACTTCAAATACTTGAAACTTAAGGGTTTTCATTAGATATTGATATAAAATAAGCATTTTGAGGAAACAATTTCTAATAAAATATAGCCCAAAATGAGTCCAATTTGTGGACTCATCAACACCCCTAACTTAAACTTTTGCTTGTCCTCAAGTAAAACTCAAGTTCAGCAGTTCAACAAGGATGTCTCAAACAGTGCTACACAAGACTCAATTATTAATGTACACAACAAAACTCAATTTACTTATGCAAGGATCAATTGTGTACTCAAAGATTCAAGTTGTGACACACCATTACAAAAGATTCTCAACCTCGCAATACCTTTTTCAAATGCAAGTTCAAGCTCCATAAAAGCCTTGGAATGCCCTCACACAAATGATGATTCCATTTTCACACGCAAAGGTATAATCAATTTATAGTTCAGGAATCAGATACAACACTCACACTCACAAAGATGAACACAATGCATGCTTTCACCCATAGATTTTTCCCCGATTTTCCAATCAACATTTGTTTTGACTTTCTCAAGATCACAAAATGTCTTAACAAGGCTTGTAACGGGGCTGTAGTGCAAATGTATGGTCATTTAGGCTCAGTGACTTTTATTCTCATGAAATGTGGTGCTCTCAACACTTCCTTTATTTTTCCTTCTTCATTTTCATTAGTGCATCATAGGTCATCCTATTATTTGCTTCCTATGGATTGTTCGGAACCCTATTTCTTTGGTACTTTATTCCACAACTTTCTCTCTTCTTTTTTTATATTCTTTATATATATATATATATATATATATATATATGGGTATTCAATTAACCACAATTCAAGAGGATTATAGGTAATGGATTAAGAAAGGTCTATTTTTCATCAAGTTTCTTTCAAAGAAGGGTAAGGCTCAAATGGTGTTCAAGAGAGAATCACACGCCCACGAGGTAGGTCACAATAGAGGTATATGTCAAATTGGTTCACACTCTTCGAAGTTGCCTAAGATCATATCAAGAGAAAGTCTTACTTAGTCAACTGGACCAACATAGAAAATCCTAGGTGTTGTCATGTATGGTTCTAGGTAAGCTTATCTCACAAGGCATCAACACTTAAGTCAAACAAGACTCCACACTTTCGCTAGTGTGCAACGGTGATCACAAGAGAATCGATTTGATAAATGGCTAATCACAACGAGATGCAAAAAGTTCACATATTGTCTATGCAACTTCATTTGGCCTCATTGTAGACGTACATTCATGTTCGTTCGATTGTCAGCACTATTCAAGTCATCGGTACCGATCAAAATCGAGACTCAAATTTTCCAAGGAACAACCACATTCAACACACGAGCATATAAAGGGTGGCAAAAATGTGTGAAAAATTCAAGAATTTTTTGGAAGGGTCAAAATCATTTTGCAATTTAAAGTAAAAAGAGCCACAAGCTCAAACATCCACAGAAAAGCAGTATTAACACAATTTTAAACAGAAAAGCCCAAATATATATACACGAAACACAAATAAAAGTAGCACACAAAAGGTGTGGGCCTCACCCCAGCACAAACAAAAACATTTGTCCTCAAATGCAAATAACAAAATATCCAGAATGTAAATTAAAGGAAGACAAAGAAGGAGGTAAATAAGGGATCCTATCTAAGCAGTCGCTTCATCTGTCTAGGCCTCAGTGCCTGATGTAGTACTATGAATATGGGCATCAGTGCCCGAAGTTACCTCAAGGGGAACAACGATACCGGATTCACCAAGGTCTGTTGAGTGTTTGTCTGCCAGAAAGATATGCACCACTCTGCAAAATCCCCTGACCCATAATGGAATATTAGGGTCCAAGGTAATGGTCTTCTAAGCAGAAGTGGGCCTTTGGCCCTTGCCTTTCCCAGTAGTTGTGGTCAGTTTCGTAGCTTTTCCTTTCGACGTAGCTGTCTCCTCATTTATCGCACTCCCTTTTGACTTCTCTTCGGTTGGTTTTATTCTTTCCACAGCTTTTTATTTAGTCATGTCTGCAAAGTCTTTAAGAGAAGTGAGAAAAACTAAAAAAAAAAGCAAAGTAGAACTTATGTAGACAACCAGATGGCTAATCGCCAAATTTCTTAGGCAAGCTAGATTAGGCTCGCCAAAGGAATTAGCTATAAATATGTAGAAATAAGCCGAAAGGGGAACTTCTTCAGCGGGTCACCGATAGTTTTCGGCGAACCAGGACAGGTCCACCGAAAGTTTCAGTGCATAAAGGTTCAGGGGTATAGATAAATGGCGAAAGAAAAATACTTTCGGCGAGTCGCCAAATGCTTTCTGCGACATCAAGCTTCTCGCCGAAAGTTACAAAATTAATCATAAAATATAGCACAAAATCAAAAGCGAGATGGGGACATTAGGCGAACTGCCGAGTGGTTTGTCGAGCTCGACCCAGCTCACCAAACGGCCCGACGTGCCTATTTTCAACCGAACTTCTCGAATTCAACCCTGCAACTCCCGAAAACAGAATCAAAACATGCACCAGTATAATTAAGTAGGACCCATAACACCTAAACACAACCCCTTTAATTTTAACCCAGTTTAAGGCATGCAATTATGGGAATTCAACAATCACAACTACCCGAGCAAGGATATCAAAGTAAATCATGCATGTAAACAATCTAATCCTCCCAGGGAGGAGTAGAACACTTCAACCAGATCATGCTATTGCATATTAGTATTGATTTTGATAAAATAAACTCGGGGCATAGAAAACCAACCTTTGGTGTCGACAAAGAGAAGATTGAAACACTAGGCGGCAATGTAATCCAATCCCGAGCACAAATTAGCACTAATAATACTCTAAAAACACAAGAAATATACAAACTAGAGTGCAAGTGTGAGTCTTGGCAGATAAAAAGTGAGGGGAAAGTGAATGAATCTTCAACTTTTAAACCTTTTGCCTGCAAAGCTGTCCAGTTTTCACCCATTCGGTGACATTAATATAGATCGCCGAACCACTTGGCGTTTCGCCAAGGAGCCACTTGCTTCGCCAATTTTTTTAGAGCATCCAGTTATTTTGGAAATCCAAACAACAATCTCTGTCGGGATCACCGACATGGTCGGCGATTCACCAATAATTTCCTGTGCTCGCCGAGTTTTACAGACTCCAATATAAATTGGTCTTGAGTCTAACGGCGGTCTGGTTCGGGGTCCCCAAACTTTTCGAGGATTCACTGATTGGACCTGTAGCTCACCAATATGCACCTTTCAATACTTCCCACATTTTAACCTACAAAATCAACACACCATTATTCTACATAATAATTGAAAGCGACTAAAACCTTGGGTTGCCTCCCAAGAAGCACCTTAGTTATAGTCATGGCAGGACTTTTCCGCTCAGTTTTGATTTGTGAGAAAGAGATAAGACATCACATGACCCAATTGAGTCTCCAATCGCTAGATAGATAAGAATTGGGAGGTAGATATCTCATTTAGCAGTAAAACATTCTCGTTGATCTCATTAACATTTTGTCATGACCTTCGACTTTACTGAGCATGAGTGAGAGTATCTCATCTATTTGCCCGTCCTCATTTCCATTGGGTTTCATACACTGGTGAGGTGGAACATAACGGTCCTTTCTTTTAGCCGATGTTTCCAATTCCATAATCTTCTTGGTCACTAAATCTAATTGAGTTAACAACGTGGCTAGAGTATGGTCTTTCTCAGCCTCCTTGTTAGTCGTTGCCATGTGATCAAGGAGTTGGGTGGCTACTGCAAAGGGTAGTCGTGAGAGCCCCCCAGGTACTATTTGGTCAGCCATTCTTTTATTCTCCGGGCCAAGACTTTTGTAGAAGCAATCCAGCAGCACGCTTTCTGAGATTCCATGAGCTGGGCATTTCAGGAAGAGTGCCTTGAATCTCAACTACAATTTATGGATGGATTCTCCCTCGACTTGTCTAAAACTCAGGATTTTATCCCTAAGAGACACTATCCTTAAAAGAGAGAGATCTAGCTATTCACCAATGCTATCAGACATAATATAGATTCCTACTAAAAACAGCAACACAACGGGAAACAAAACTAAAAATAAAATATAATTAGTAGAACAAAAAAAAAATTATTAAGCTAAAAATTCTCAAATAACACCACTCCCCGACAGCGGCGCAATTTTGATGTTTGCGTATTCAAGACACAACTTCCGATGCATGTGTCTACGATCGTACAATAGTTTAGTAATCCAACCAAGGGTTGGGATCATTCCCAAAGGAGTGTTTTTGAGATTTAATAGAAAAATGAAATTTAGTTGTACATAGTCATAGGTAAAGAAATTAATGATTAAAAATATTGTAAATTAAAGGGGGACACAAGAGTGTCAATTAACAATGGGGGTTTTTGTCACATGTATGTAAAAACAGCAAAATAAACAAGGATTTATAAGTATGAGAGGGGATCCTTGAGATATGATGGGAATACAGGTAAAACTAGATTATTGGCTACATGCTTTCGATAGAAGATTCATAGAATAATTGTGACTAGGCTAAACTTTAAGAGGGATAAGCTCTCTCTCGAGCAACTTATCTTGTTTCAAATGCGTTCCTCTCGGACACCCACTTGCCGCATGAAGACCAGCCTACACCTTAACCCACTCAGTATCTCGAGTTGAGTGTGTGGGAATGAGACTAGGATTCACTCTCTCAAGCTGAACCTCATGTCAACCCACTCCCATCGGACATCAATTTAGTAGTTTTAGTTTTACGACCTCTCTCCCGAGCAAGACAAAAACACATAAATAAACTTGTATTTGTAACTACAAATTCATTAAATTCATCCACAACTACTAAAATAAATCACAATTAAACTACGATTAAACTATCAGCCACAAAGACCCAACAATTATCTTAACCCATATTCGCTAAATCACACCCGAAGAATTGGGGTTTTTAGCCACACATGTATAAGAGATAGAAATTTATACCAAATTGAGCTCGCATTCAACTGGGTATGAAGATTAAAGCCTTGTTATAGGCCAAAATTTAAAAAATCCAAGAGACCCAAATCAAAATCTTGCAGATGGGACCCTTTGGATTTTCAAGTCTTCAAAACCTTCTCAAATTTAGAGAAAAATTATCAAAAAGTACTATTCTATATGAAAATTAGAATAATTGTTCGACACTTAAAACTACAACTCTAACTAGTACTTATAGTTTTCATAGATTTGTACTACAGTGGATCATTCGGCGTCGTTAGTCAGAATCGCTGATCAACTCAGTGATTCGCCCTTTGGTATAGTTCATCGTCGTGCTCTGGGTCATTGGGAAACATGATACTGCTTCGCGGAACTTCTCGGCGATGCACCGAATGCTCCCTTTTTCCGCCAACTTGATCCTTTCCTTCAGGGTAAAGCACAGTGGAACAAAGGGTGAAGTAAGACCCTTTGGTGACTCGCCAAGTGGACTCGGTGATCCTTAGGCCTTCATTTCTTCGTTCTTTTCAACCTTTCCGTTCCTTTTTGCGACGTAGTGTCCATGCTTTCCTTCAAACTTCAAATACCTGAAACTTAAGGGTTTTCATCAGATATTGAGATAAAATAAGCATTTTGAGAACACATTTTCTATTAAAATATAGCCCTAAATGAGTCCAATTTGTGGACTCATCAGCGGTACGTGTTTAAGATTTAATAGGGAAGTGTGAGCATGATCAATTCAGTCATAGGAATAAAAAAAATTGAACAAAAACATTATTCAAATCAAGGGTGACATGAATGTCAAATGGGGGGGAGGGGGTTTGGTTTGGAATTATCTATTACAAACAGTGGCAAACAATATGAAAATATAATAATGAGACGGATTATTGGGATGTGATTCGATTATAGGCTAATATAGACAAATGGGTAATTTGAACTATTAGAAAATAGCTAGATGTTAGTGAGTAAGCTATTTTATAGAGGAGATAAACTTTCTCTCGAAACAATTTACCCCAAATCAAGTTGATTTTTCTCGAACATCAACAAAAATGCAAAATAACAACATCGCACCTTAGTACATTCACTCTCTCGAGCGGAATGTATTGGATTGGGTTTAGGATGCACTCTCTTGAGCTGAATATAGGTCAACCCAATGCCCACAGACCATCAATCAATAAGTTTAGTTTTAAAACCTCTCTCTCGAGCAAGCCAAAAACACAAGGGTAGAACTGCATTTGCAACTACAATTCTTAAATTAAACAAAAATTAATGATTATACTATGTAATGACCCGTAAATTGAATATGTGAAACTTGAGCCTAACATGTGTGTGTTTGAGTTGGTGTGAGGTTTTAGGGTGTTTAACGTTAGTTTCGAGCTTTGGTTAAGGGGTTTAGGGGTCAAACATCAAAATATGACTCCCCAAAGACCATCGTAGGGGTCCTTGAGGAGGACCCTTAGTCTAACTCCCAAGACCCCAAAGAACCATGAAAGTCAGCAAAAGTTTGGTGACCTACGGAATGGGACCACTCCCCGTAGGTCCATCCACGCCCCGTGGATGGCCTCTGTAGGTCAAGCCCCCTATTGCCAAGCTGCAGCCCAAGACCACAGACCAACAAGATCGTTTGTGAGTGAACTCACGGTCCGTGAGTCTAGGGCGTGGTTTGCACCTCTGTTGCTGTCAAAAATCTTGGCCTAGTGGATGGTGAATTGGTAAATTCACCCTAAGTCTTGTTTTGTTGGGGGACGGTTCTAATTATTTATTTATGATATTTTAAAGGTTTTTAAAGTATTAAAACACATTAAGATCTAATTATTTCAAAAGCACCAAATCTAAACCTCCCCTCCCTTCCAAAAGCTCTCTCTAGAAACCTCCATTATAGGTGAAGACTTCAAGCTTCCAAGGTCAAGACTTCAAGTTTTTTAAGGGATTTTGTGAGATTTATCTATTAAAGGTATGGTGGTCTTCATCCTTGACTTATTATCTTTCAAGGAGCCAACTTCAAAAGTGATTTCAAATCTTCAAAGTTTTCCCCAAAACCCTAGATTTCAATATATGCATGGTTTCGATTCTAAATGATTTACAAAGGCTTTATCGAATTGATTTATGAATGATTTGTGGATTTAAAGATGAATTAAGATTATTTCTTCCTAGAACCTATGTTTTCCCAAAAATTCCTAAGTTGTGATTTGAGATTGAGATTTGATTGGTTATGAAATATGTGAATTGTTTATGTGTATATGGATATAGAATGTTGAAATTATGTTGTTACTCTTGACAAATTGTATTGATCTAAGGTGTGTGGGTTAATGGGTACCATGACCCTTGAAAGGCAAGTTATGATCAAATTACATATCGAAGTATAATTGTTCTTTCTCTATTGATCCACTTGAAAAGTGGAGGTGTTTACTTACTATGTATATTGTGCTATTGAATTGATGGATATCTTCCTTGTACCCCTATATGAAGGATCTATGTAATATCATGATGTAAAGTATATGTGTGTGATTCCAATGAATGTATAATGATCATGTTTAAAATGTAATTGTGTTATTGATTGAAATAATATTCTTTATTAACACTCATAAATTATGATGACTATTGAATGAATGAAATTATTGTTGAATCTTGAGTTGGTAGGCTTAGGAATACTCTCTTGTGTAATGAATGTGTCTTGACTTGATGTATATGAATTGATAGGCCAATGGAATTCCTTTCATAAATGAATGATGAAGTATTCTAGTCTATGGCATGAACTGGTAGACCTAGTATTGGTAACCCTTCATGATGATTCTAGGAACTAATGTGATGAACCTTGAATCGGTAGACCTAATGTTGGTAGCCCTTTCATGTGTGAAATGGTGCCCTTTTATCGGTAGACCCAATGTTTATGGCACCCTTCTTGGGAAGTCAATGAGATACCCTTAATGTACCTTAAATCAGTAGACCTAATGATGGTGGCCCTTTCTTGTGTAATTTACTTTGAGTCGATAGACCTAGTGTTGGTAGCCCTCTCAAGTACAATGACGTTAATGAGAATGAACTACTCTATGGGAATGGAGGCTAAGCACCGAGTGGATATGGTAAGATGGAAACTCTCCCAATGTTAGGCTAGAATTCCAATGAACATCTTCCTATCTCATAACTATGTACCGACATATAATATATATTAGCAATGGTCTTCTTACCAAATGTAAGATATTATCTAGTTCTACCTTAGGAAAGTAGAACACCTTTCTTCGGTGTGGGGGTCATATGACACCGAATTCCATGACTTAGCTCTCATGGTTTATTTCGGTTAAACGCCTATTCCCATCATGTGAGATGTGCATTATAGTTTCTTGAGAAGTTCTATGAAGTTTGGGTTGTAGTATGGGATGCTATCGATACATGGCACGAGTAGGCTTCAAGAGGGCTGTAGTGAGTTTTGTAAGTTTTAATGACTAATGAATGAATGTCCTCTAAATGAAGTTAATGAAGAATGGTGACTCATATATGCTTAAATGTAAAGATGCATGCTATACTTTAAATGTATTATGAGTTACTTTCTTGTCATGACTTATCGTATATGAATGTGCCTTGTCTATGGTCACTCAAAGGAGTACTTAGTGTGAGTAGTAGTATGGAATGCTACTTGCACATTGCACAAGTATGACTTGGAGTTTTCTTAGATTTTGGTCTTAATGTGATGATGTGAATTATGTAATGTTTATGTCTCCTCTATGTTTTATTGTGTAAAGGTGCAAAGGATGAATGGTAAGTTCACTTTTGGTGGCCTTAAGGTGGTACCTTAGTGTGGTATGGGATGCTACCCATACATTGCACAAGGTATAGCTTGAGGGTTACTTGAGGTGACGGCTTAATGTGAAGGTAATGGTCTATATGTTGATTATGTCCAAATGTGAAAATATGACTTGAATTTTGGTTGTGACTTATATTATGCCTCTTTTATCAATGTCCATCATGTTTTATCAAAATGGCATAAAAGCATGACTTTCAAATAAATGTCCATTTTAAGCATGGTTTTTTCAAGGCTTTCATACTTAGTACTTTTTGTTCTAACCCAATTCTTCTTCATTTTTACCAAAGTGTAGGGTTTTGAGATATTTGTGCTATATGCTTGATTAGTAGGTTTCTAAGGTTCTTCAAGATGAAGACTTGGCGAGTCCTCATAGTTTTGAGGACAAAACCCACTTTGTTCCTTTATGTCTTTTAGTTATCTTAAATATTTTGTATGGTCTATGTCCCAATGTTGTATTCAATGTATTAGATGGTTTGAGACAAAGTCTAGAAAGTTTTCCGCTTGCTTTTTAATGAAAATGTCTTCGATTGTTAAGAAAGTTTTTAATTCTTCTCTATTTTCCTATGTTCTTATGTTCAAGAATGCTATGAGGCTTGTATGAGACCCCTTTTGGATCGAGTACGACGTGTCGCATCTAGGGCTAGCCTTGGGTCGTGACTAACATGGTATCAGAGCACAAGATTTTAGAATGGTCTTAGGATGTCTCAAAACATATCTAGTAGAGTCTTGTTCATCATGTGAAGCGTACCACATTATGAATAAGAGGCTATTGGGTGTTAAGAAAGTCTCTCTTCTTCATTCTTCAAGTCATGCCATAGAGTTTAACTATATAATGTCTCTCTCTTGCTCCTTATCCAATGGTCTTAAGGGTATGACCACTTGAAGGGATTATGCTAGAAGGTGTAAGGGAGGAAGGTTGGTTGTGATGCCAACTATGGCTATGTGACTTGATAGATTGGGATGATAGTTTGTGGTGTGACTTCAGTATGACTGGGTTGCCTTATGGTTATGTGTGTTGTTGGTAGAATCCAGCTTAGTCATGAGGAGTTATGAGGTATGTTGGAAGAGTTGATGAAAAGTGGTGTTTTAGAAATCCCTATGTATGTTGAGTGTGAAGGTTTGATGATGACTAGCTCCGACCATAGGATTGAAAGAAGTGAAGTTTAAAAGAGTTTGTGTAGGCTTAGTCCAAAGAAGGGGATAATGTGACTATATGGTCAGGTCTTTGACTGTCCTTGATGTTCATGAGTTAGGCTTGCTTGATGTTCTCACATTCAGAGGTGTAGTGAGTTTGAGGAGTTTAGACCCGGTGTGGTAGACTCATATGAGACCTTGAGGGGTAGTATGTTGAATATAAAGGTTGTTGAGAGTTCTGATACCCTTACCTCTTCATTTATATTCCTATTCAAGCCTAAGACAAATAGTTCCTTGTTTCATGTTTTTGGAGTCATAGGTGATATTGTGTTTCCATGGTCTCCTTATGATATGCATGTTCTAGTTGAATTCTTGCTTATATGAGAAAATGAGCCTATATGAATTATGTTCCTCATGTTGATAGGCATTTAGTATGAGTTGTCTATATGCTTCATGAGGTTAAATGTTGAGCACGCTTAAATGTGTCTATGAGAAGAATTGCATGAATTGTTTAATGATGTTATGATGAGCATGATTCGAGTTGGAGAAGGAAGTTCCTCCAATGAAAATGAGAAATGTTGAAGTTATGATGCATAATGAGTTTGTAGATGTAGTTCCTACTTTCTTGAATTGCATGGATTATGTTTGAGATGGAGTTGATGTTTCCTTCTAGTTTTGTGAATTGTTTATGATGATTGCATGCATGATGGGCTGCTAGTCTTGAGTCGTTTAACCCCATAATGTGTTTAAAGTGTCATTCAAGGATGAATGTTCCTAAGTGGGGGATAATGTAACGACCCGTAAATCGAATAAGTGAAAATAGAGCCTAACATGTGTGTGATTGAGTTGGTGTGAGGTTTGAGGGTGTTTAATGTTCATCCGAGCTTTGGTTGAGGGGTTTAGGGGTCAAACGTCAAGGTACGACTCCTCAAGAACAACCCTAGGGGTCCTTGAGGAGGACCCTTAGTCTAACCCCTAAGACCTCAAAGAACCAAGAAAGTCACCAAAAGTTTGGTGACCTACGGAAGGGGACCATTCCCTGTAGGTCTATCTACGCCCCGTGGATGGTCTCCATAGATCAAGCTCCCTATTGCCAAGCTACAGCTCCATACCACGGACCAATAGGACCGTCTGTGAGTGGATTCATGGTCCATGAGTCTAGGGCGTGGTTTGCACCTGTGTTACTATCAAATATCTCGGCCTAGTGTAGGGTGAATTGGTAAGTCTTGTTTGGTTGGGGGACGGTTCTAATTAGTTCTTTATGGTATTTTAAAGGTTTTTAAAGTATTACAACACATTAAGACCTCATTATTTCAAAAACACAAAATCAAAACCTCCCCTCCCCTCCAAAAACTCTCTCTAGAAACCGTCGTTGGAGGTGAAGACTTCAAGATTTCAAGTTTTTCAAGGGATTTTCATGGGATTTATCTATTAAAGGTATGGTGGTCTTCATCCTTGACTTATTATCTTTCAAGGAGCCATCTTCAAAAATGATTTCAAATCTTCAAAGTTTTCCCCAAAACCCTAGATTTCAATCTATGCATGGGTTCGATTCTAAATTATATCCAAAGGACATATTGCATTGATTTATGAATGCATTGTGAATTTAAAGATAATTAAGATGATTTCTTCCTAGAACTCATGTTTCCCCCCAAATTTCTAAGGTGTGATTTGAGATTGAGATTTAATTCATTATGAAGTATGTGAATTGTTTATGTGTATATGGATATAGAATTTTGAAATTATGTTGTTACTCTTGCCAAATTATGTTGATCTAAGGTGTGTGGGTGAATGGGAACCATGACCCTTGATCTATTGATCCACTTGAAAGGTGGAGATGTTTACCTACTATGTATATTGTGGTATTGAATTAATAGATATCTTCCTTGTACCCCTATATATGAAGGATCTATGTATGATCATGATGTAAGTATATGTGTGTGATTCCAATGAATGTATAATGATCATGTTTAGAATGTAATTGTGTTATTGATTGAAAGCATATTCTCAATTAACACTCATGAATAATGATGATTGTTGAATGAATGAAAGTATTGTTGAATCTTGAGTTGGTAGGCTTAGGAATACTCTCTTGTGTAATGAATGTGTCTTGACTTGATGTAGTGACCTTAGGTACATAAATCAATAAGCCAATGGAATTCCTTCCATAAATGAATGATGAAGTATTGTAGGATGTGGCATGAACTGGTAGACCTAGTGTTGGTAGCCCTTCATGATGAGTCTAGGAAATAATGTGATGAACCTTGAATCGGTAGACCTAATATTGGTAGCCCTTTCATGTGTGAAATGATGACCTTGTATCGGTAGACCCAATGTTTATGGCACCCTGCTTCGGAAGTCAATGAGTTACCCTTAATGTACCTTGAATCAGTAGACCTAATGATGGTGGCCCTTTCTTGGGTAATGTACTTTGGGTCGGTAGACCTAGTGTTGGTTGCCCTCTCAAGTACAATGATGTTAATGTGAATGAACTACTCTATGGGAATGGAGGCTAAGCACTGAGTGGATATGGTAACATGGAAACTCTCCCAATGTTAGGCTAGAGTTCCAATGAACATCTTACTATCCCATAACTATGTGCCCACGTAAGATATATATTAGCAGCGGTCTTCTGCAAAAGGCTAAGATATTACCAAGTTCTACCATAGGCAAGTAGACACCTTTCTTCAGTGTGGGTCATATGACACCGGATTCCATGACTTAGGTCTCATGGTCTATGTCGGTTAAACGCCTATTCCCATAATGTGAGATGTGCAATATAGTTTCTTGAGAAGTTCTATGAAGTGTGGGTAGTAGTTGGGTTACTATCCATACATAGCACAAGTACGCTTCAAGAGGGTTGTAGTGAGTTCTGTAAGTTTTAATAACTAATGAATGAATGTCCTCTAAATGAAGTTAATGAAGAATGTTGACTCTTATATGCTTAAATGTAAAGATGCATGCTATACTTGGATTGTATTATGAGTAACTTCTTTTTCTTGACTTATCGTATATGAATATGCCTTGTCTATGGTAACTTCAAAGGAGTACTTAGTATGAGTAGTAGTATGGGATGCTACTTGCATATTACGCAAGTATGACTTAGAGTTGTCTTAGATGTTGGTCTTAATGTGATGATGTTACTTATGTAATGTTTATGTCTCTTATATGCTTTACTGTGTAAAGGTGTAAAGGATGAATGGTAAGTTCACTGTTGGTGGCCTTAAGGTAGTCCCTTAGTGTAGGTGGTGGTATGGGGAGCTACCCGCATATTGCAAAAGGTATAGCTTGAGGGTTATTTGGGGTGAAGGCTTAAGGTGAAGGTAATGGTTTATATGTTGATTATGTTCAAATAAGAAAATATGACTTGAATGTTGGTGGTGACTTATATTATGCCTCATTTATCAATGCTGAAGAAGTTTTTATCAAAATTGCATAAAAGCATGACTTTCAAATAAATGTCCGTTTTAAGCATAGTTTTTGCATTGCTTCCAAATTTAGTACTTTTTGTGCTAAACCCATTCTTCTCCATTTTTACCAAAGTGTAGGGTTTGGAGATAATTGTGTTATATGCTTGAGGATTAGGTTTCTAAGGTGCTTGAAGATGAAGACTTGGTGAGTCCTCATAGTTTCGAGGACAAACCCCATTTTGTTCCTTTATGTCTTTTAGTTATCTTAAAGCTTTCTTCTGTAATGAATGTATCTTGAATTAATGTATATTAATTGATAGGCCAATGGCATTCCTTTCATAAATGAATAATGAAGTATTTTAGGTTATGGCATGAACGGGTAGACCTAGTGTTGGTAGCCCTTCATGATGAGTCTAGTAACTAATGTGATGAACCTTGAATCTGTAGAGCTAATGTTTGTTGCCCTTTCATGTGTGAAATGATGACCTTGTATCGGTAGACCCAATGTTTATGGCACCCTTCTTGGGAAGTCAATGAGCTACCCTTAATGGACCTTGAATCGGTAGACCTAATGATGGTGGCCCTTTCTTGTGTAATGTACTTGGGCTCGGTAGACCTAGTGTTGGTAGCCCTCTCAAGTACAATGATGTTAATGTGAATGAACTACTCTATTGGAATGGAGGCTAAGCACCGAGTGTATATGGTAAGATGGAAACTCTCCCATTGTTAGGCTAGAGTTCTAATGAACAACTTCCTATCGCATAACTTTGTGCCCACATAAGATATATATTAGCAGTGGTCTTCTTACTAAAGCTAAGATATTACCTAGTTCTACCTTAGGAAAGTAGAACACCGTTATTCGGTGTGGGGTTATATAACACCAGATTCCATGACTTAGTTCTCATGGTATATGTTGGTTAAACTCATATTCCCATCATGTGATATGTGCATTATAGTTTCTTGAGAAGTTCTATGAAGTGTGGGTAGTAGTATGGAATGCTATCCATACATGGTACGAGTTGGATTCAAGAGGGCTGTAATGAGTTCTGTAAGTCTTAATGACTAATCAATGAATGTTCTCTAAATTAAATTAATGAAGAATGTTGACTCTTATATGCTTAAATGTAAAGGTGCATGTTATACTTGGATTGTACTATGAGTTACTTCCTTGTCAGGACTTATCGTATATGAATGTGCCTTGTCTATGGTGACTTCAAAAGAGTACTTAGTGTGAGTAGTAGTATGGGATGCTACTTGCACATTGCACAAGTATGACTTAGAGTTTTCTTAGATGTTGGTCTTAATGTGATGATGTGACTTATGTAATGTTTATGTCTTTTATATGCTTTATTGTGTAAAGGTGCAAAGGATGAATGGTAAGTTCACTTTTGGTGGCCCTATGGTAGTACCTTAGTGTGGGTGGTGGTATGAGACGCTACCCATACATTGCACAAGGTATAGCTTGAGGGTTACTTGAGGTGAAGGCTTAAGGTGAAGGTAATGGTTTGTATGTAGATTATGTCCAAATGTGAAAATATGACTTGAATGTTGGTTGTGACTTATATTATGCCTCTTTTATCAATGATCATGAAGTTTTATCAAAATGGCATAGAAGCATGACTTTCAAATAAATGTTTGTTTTAAGCATGGTTTTTGCAAGGCTTTCATACATAGTACTTTTTGTGCTAAACTCATTCTTCTCCATTTTTACCAAAGTGTAGGGTTTGGAGATATTGGTGTTCTATGCTTGAGGAGTAGGTTTCTAAGGTGCTTGAAGATGAAGACTTGGTGAGTCCTCCTAGTTTGATGCCAAAACCCACTATGTTCCTTTATGTGTTTTAGTTATTTTAAATCTTTTGTATGGGCTAAGTCCCAATGTTGTATTCAAAGTATTAGATGGTTTGAGAGAAAGTCTAGAACGTCTTCCGCTTGCTTTTTAATGAAAATGTCTTCGATTCGAAAGAAAGTTTTAAATTCTTTTCTATTTTCCTACGTTCTTATGTTCAAGAATTCTATTAGGCTTGTATGATACCCCTTCGGGGTCTAGTACGCCGTGTCGCATCTAGGGGCTAGCCTTGGGTCGTGACAAACTCACTTCTAAATAGCATTTAAACTAACAATTAGCAATACCCATAAACTAAATTAGCCCATAATTAGATAATCACACCCCAAGAATTGGGGTTTTATTTTAGCTAGACATTATAAAAAGGTAAAAATAGTTAGCAAATTGATTATCCATCAACCGGGTAAGTGTAGATTAGTCCTTACAATGCTCCAATTCGAAGAATCTCAAAGACCCACTTCAAATTTCTCAAAAGTGAAAAACTTCAATTCTTCAAAACTTAGGAAGAACTAGAGAAAACTGTCTCACCAGTTCAAAACTCAAAAACAGACTAAAACTATATGAGCTAAGATCCTAAACTAAATGTTCAAAAATGTATTTACAGTAGCCAAAAATGTGCTGTGAAGAGGCACTCGGCGAAGTAAGTCTGGCTCGCCGAACCACTCAGCGAGCTACCCTTTGGTCATCTCCAACTCCCTTCTGCCTTGGCATTCAACATCCTTAAGGTCTGTAACTTTGGGCAATCCAACACAGCATTGCAGAACCACTCAACGATCTACCCACTGTTCCTTTCTCTCACCAACTTGGTTCTTTCCTCCAGGGCTTGGCACACTGAAACATTAGGTGGTCAAGTAGCCATTCGGCGACGCGCCAAGTGGACTTGGCGATCACCAGGCTTGCTTTTCTTCATACTTCAGCTCGCTTTGTTCCTTTTTTGCAAATTAGTGTCCTTTCTTTTTTCCTCAATTCATATACCTGGAAATCAAGGGTTTTACATAAGTTATTGACATAAAATAAGTATTTGAGGACACTAAATCTATATAAATAAAGACCTAATGAGTCCAAATCTCAGACTCCTCAGTTGTCATGTGTATAAGCTTCTAAAGTATTACAATTGAATCGAAAGAAAGATACAAGTCTCAAATGACATTGTTTTCTAGAATAGAACAAGATCATAAATATGAGTAACAAGGTTAGCTGAGATGATAAACAACTACCTCAGAAATCTCCATAGGAAGCCTCAGATAAAGAGAGAATAGAGAGTATCCCGAAAATCCGAGCTAGTAACCTACAAAAATGTAGTAGCAAGGGGTAGTACCAAACGACACGGTATTGAGAAAGCATACTTCTAAAGATAAGCTAAGGGAATAGAATACGGGTACTCCTTACACCCCAACCGAACCTTCACAACTACAACCCGTATAAAACCACCCCAACCTAACATTTCACAATTTACATAGCACACAACTCAACAATAACACTTTAAGAATTACATATCTTCAACAACAAGATATATATTCATCAATCATAAGTTTCACAGAAAGGCTCTCACAAGATCATTAACACACAAGATCAAGTTCACCAATGATAAAGATGTGCAATGAAATCAAATGCAATATTAATTATAGTGATGTATGTCTGACCTAATAATACACACACGCTGTCTCTCAGTCCGCAACCCATGGGGGACATATCTTACCATGCATACATTGAGGTGTGCGACACAACCCTCGATAATAAAATCTATCGCGGCATGTGATACGTCCTTTAATAATAGAATCCCTCGCGGTGTGTGACACGTCCCTTGAATAATAGTATATGTTGCGGTGCACGACACTTCCCTCGAAATGATACATCATCCTCAATTAGCATAACACTTATCACAATCATGTCTCGGAACCAATGCAAATGACATGTTGACACAAATAATGAGGAGATGACCATTTTCATAACAATACACAATTCACAACAACACAATCGTGATATATCCTAAAAAAAAATCAATAAACCTTTCAAAAGCAATTTCAACACATCGCACATCAATAATAATCACATTGACTTTTATGCACAATTCACAGCACAATTGTGATACAACATCGACAATTAGTCAATAAACCTTTCAAACCATTTTCAACACATCATACACCAATAATTAATCGCATTGCATTTTACTACCCCTTTTCATCATTAGAATTATTCAATATTGACAAGTCAACCATCGCTAAGTCTCATTACTCCCCAACACATACAACAAGGAAATACACCATTCTATACACTTAACAAGGGTTGAGAAATCCACTTGCCTCAAATAATCCAACAATCACTCCGGGACTTAAACCTTCCTCTTTCATTGGGCTTCGAAATCAATACAATATATTCAAATAAATAATCACAATAAGATTTCAAAACTAACAACACTCATATTGCTATGTGTCTATCCTTGACCCAAAAACACACTCAATCTATAACAAAGTCTAGGGTTAAGTCATAACTTCTCCAAACACTACAACCCTAATAGTTTTCATATAATGTAATACACCCAATATTTAATTACATATCTCAATATATCAAAACTTGAAATGTAACTTGATAACTATACAAAAAGTTCCAAAACTGAAACCAATACATAGATAGTAATCTTACGAAAACCTTAACCCATATTTACATCCAATCACCCCATTATCATTCTAAAACTAGAAGCCCTCATTGGCCACAAAAATAACAAATAATAATAATAATAATTAAAACCTAACAATTGATAAAAGTAAAGCTGCATAGCAGCAAATAAATTTGCTAAATTGTTATTATCTCATTCACCTTTATACCCACAAAATATTATATAATAATATGCCTCTCTTTTCATGTAATCCATTCTTACCCAATTAATGATGGTTGTCAAAATTGTCTCTCCCAAGTCGAAAGAAAATATTACTACACGTATTCAATCTTCAATTTTTATTGTGAATTCAACTTTAGTTTCTCTCGTTTCTTATTCACAGCCCACATTGTGATAAAAATACTAATAAACTATCCATGTACATAGTACAAGATTAGGTGATGAATAATTTACATTATTTATTCTTGCCCTTTTTTCCTCGATGAATCTTAGCCGCAATCAGCTTGTGTTACAAATCACAAGAAATACTTTATTTAATTTATTGTAATAAAATGGGTCAAGTCGTATATGGTTTTAAATAAATTATGGACTTAGCCCATTAGCCACCAACTAAAATTAATTATTTAAAATCACCCGTCAATTAAATAATCCTAGCTATCGAATAGTTCAAAATTTTCAAATCAACTTCACCAAAAATAAAAAATTACTCGGGAAACTATCTAGAGCGATAAAATGCTAATTTTATGAAATTTCAAAAAAATGACTTTTTGGGTCATTACATTATGGACCACTAAAAATCATGTTCGTCCTCGAACATAAGCAAAAAGAAGGAAGAATAACTGACATTACCAAAAGCTTGAGGTATGGCCTACTAGTCAGTGTTCATCTCTCTAAGTGACCTCCTCCTTAAGACCATTCCACCAAGATCAACTACTAAGAATTGAACTTTCGAATCAAACTTTGGAAGATCTACCAATCAGGAGCGATTTTCAAGGCACATACTAACCCATGAACCCAATCTAAACTGAAACTCACTGGACCATAACACAACCATCATGACGAATCTATTCTCACATAACCAAGATGCCATTCAGAATCGATATCTGCTACAACCAGTAGTGAACTTGAACCAACCACCACATACTCATAATTCACAAACCATCATAGATCTTATCAAGATTATCTTGTCACAACACAATATTTTCACGATCATAAGTTATGAAAATCTGATCATTAAACATCAGGTACTCATCAAGGGAGAATCCAACTTATCTAACCAAAAGAACGAATTGATCAATTAACCAACTAGCGAGCGATACACCCAATCATACAAAACATCTAACAACACTATCAGAATGCTAGATCTGTAGCTGTGAATATAGACAAACCTTTAAAAAAATTAGTAAAACTAGACCCAATGGTCCCCACATTCAATAACACTTAGTCGGAACGTGACCTCGACCATGAGATGAATATTAAAAATGTTGTACAACTATAACTATTCATGGTAGCTCTTCTATAAGTTCTCATAAGAAAAGTTGTGTGTGCAATAACTAGTATACTTTAACTATCCCAAGCAACACCAAATCTTACATAACTGAAATGACCAAGTCTGTCCAAGAATGTCACCCTACTAAAGGAGAATCATAGGATCGGTAGACCCAATCCACCACTAGGGATCCATGACTTGACGTATCCCGGCACTTAGCATCCACGGTCGTTCAATGCTAATATAACCCAACGAAGGGTTGGGATCGTTCCCACTGGGAGCGGTTTGTAATTGAGAATCAATAGAAAAGCAAAAATATGTTCAAGTTAATTATAGCTATAGATATTAACGAGTAAACACATGATAAATTAAAAAGGGTGACGCAAGTGTCAAATATTGATGGGGTTTTGTAAGAAATTATCAACTAAAGTGACAACTAAAGCGAAAATGCAAATATGGAGACGAGATTATTGGGATGTGATAAGAATATGGGCTAAAATACACAACCGGGTAAATGCTATTGATAGGAACTCACTGCTAATTGGTAACTAAACTAGACTTTAGTTGGGTAAATTTTTTCTCGAATAATTTATCCCGAATCAAATTGGTTTCTCTCGAACACCAATAAGCGGCAATGAAGCACAACCTTCACCTTAGTCCATTCACTCTCTCAAGCTGAATGTGTGGGAGAGGGTTTAGAATTCACTCTCTCGTGTTGAACCCATGAGAACCAAATAACCACCGACTATCGATTCAGTAGTTCTGGTTTTAAAACATCTCTCTCAAACAAGTCAAAAATGCGTAGAAAAAATTGTATGTGCAACTACAACCCCATTTAATTCAAACAGAGCTACTGAGCAAAATCACCTCTAAATAGCGAATAAACAATCAATTTGCAATACCCAGTAGTAAATTCAATCCATATTCACAAAATCACTCTCCAAAAATTGAGGTTTTAGCTAGACATAATAAAGAGATAGAAATTGATACTGAAAAGTGTTTTCATCAAATGGGTACGATAAATATTGTATTTACACGTGTCAAGGATGAAGAATCTTCAATACCCACTTCCAATTTCTTAGAAAATGCAAATCTTCAACTCTTCAAAGCTAAAGAAAATTGTCTTCCAAAAACTAAGTTCTAAACCTGAGTAATTCTAAAAATTGGTTTCTTAAATGTAAAACTTGATACTAAACTAAAATTTCAAACAAGTATTTAAAGTTGTCAAAATGTGTGCTGCTAAGGATCACTCGACACAGTTAGTCGAGATCGCCAATTCACTCGGCGATCAGCCCTTTGGTCTAGTTCATCGCCTTTCTGCATTGTCCTTAGCAACTTAAAGCTCTGTAACTTTGGGCAATATGGCATTGCCTCTCGGAACCGTTCGGCAACTCGCCGACTGCTCTTTTCGATCGCCTATTTGATTTTGTCCTTCAAGGCTTTGCACACTGGAACATTGGGCGAGATTAAGGCCATTCGGCGACTTGCCTAACGGCTTCGACGATCCTCAAGCCTTCTTTCTTCGTTCTTTCAGCTGCCTTATTCCTTTTTCCTCCATAGTGTCCATGCTTTGTCTCTAACTCCAAATACCTGAAACTCAAGGATTTACATCAGCTATTGGGACAA
Source organism: Solanum tuberosum (assembly GCF_000226075.1). Lineage (NCBI taxonomy): Eukaryota > Viridiplantae > Streptophyta > Magnoliopsida > Solanales > Solanaceae > Solanum > Solanum tuberosum. The sequence continues at coordinate 1,936,102 of NW_006238980.1, read as the reverse complement.
AATATGCATTTGAGGACACTAAATGCATTAAAATAAAGTCCTAAACAAGTCCAAATCGTCGACTAATCAACACCCCAAACTTAAACTTTTTCTTGTCCTTAAGTAAAACTCAAGTTCAGCAGTTCAAAAAGGATGTTCAAACAGTGCAACACAAGACTCAATCATGAATGCACACAAAAACTCTCAACTTACTTGTGCAAGGATCAATTGTGCACTCAAAGATTCAACTTGTGACTCACCATTACCATAGAATCTCAAGATTACTATACTTGCTTCAAATTCAAGTTCAAGCTCAACAAAGGTATGCAAATGCCCTCACAGAAAGAGTGATTCCATATTAACTCAATGGTTCAATCAATTAATTTTCCAGAATCAAGATCAACACTCACACTCAAAAAGATAAACACAATGCATGATTTCACTCATAGATTGGCCCTTATTTTCCAATCGATTTTTTCTTCAGCTCATTCAAGATCGAAAAGTTCTTTTCAAGGCTTGTAATGGGGCAGAGTGTAATGGTATGGTCATTTAGACTTATAGGCTGAAAATCCTCATGAAATGTGATGTGAACAACACCTTAGTTCCTTCTCTTTATCAATTTCATTCAAGCTCAAAAGTCACCTCTTATTCATCTTCCATGAGTCATTGGGAACCCCATATTCTTTGTATTTCCACAACTTTATTTCACAACTTTTTCTTTATTTTTCGTTTTCATTCCTTTCTTCTTTTTCTCTTTTCCTTCTATATATGGAGGGGTTCCATTTTTTTCAAAACATGGGCACAAGGGACTTCTTTGTGTTTACTTGATTAGCCTTCTGTTTTCACCACACCCCAGACTTAGGCTTTTGGCCTAAGTTGGATATTCAAACAAACCACAAATCATGAGGATTATGGGTAATGGGTCAATAAAAGGTAGCAATGCTATCAAGTTTCTTCCAAGAAAAGGTTTAGGCTCAAAGGGTGCTCAAAAGAGGTTCACACACTCACATGTTAAGTCACAAAAGAGGTATAATTTAAAATTAGTTCACACTCTTTAAAGTTGCCTAAGATCATCTCAAGAAATTGAATCACTTAGTCAACCGGACCAATAGGGCAAATTCTAGGTGTCATCATGCATGGTTCACGGCAAGCTCATCACACAAGGCATTGACACCAAAGTCAAACAAGACTCCACACTTTCGCTAGTGTTTAATGTTCATCACAAGAGACTCGATTCGATAACTGGCTAGTCACAATGAGATGCAAAGAGTTCACATATTGTCTATTCAACTTCAATAGGCCTCATCGTAGCCGCGCATTCATTTATGTTCGATGATGATCACTATTGGAGTCATCGGTATTGATCAAACCGATACTCAAATTTGCAAGAGAACAGCCACATTCAAGATATACAAGAGGTGGCAAATTTTTTTGGAAGGGTTAAAAATCATTTACAATTAAAAGCAAAGAGCACAAGCTCAAACCTTCCACAATAAGTAGTGTATAAACACAATTTTGAGCTTAAAGACCAAATATAAACAAAATAAAAATATTCACAAAAAGAGTCACACAAAAGGTAGGCCTCATCCCAGCACAAACAAAAATATGTTCAAGTTAATTATAGCTATAGATATTAACGAGTAAAAACATGATAAATTAAAAAGGGTGACACGAGTGTCAATTATTGAAGGGGGTTGGTTTTGTAAGAAATTATCAACTAAAGTGACAACTAAAGCGAAAATGCAAATATGAAGACGGGATTCTTGGGATGTGATAGGAATATGGGCTAAAATACACAACCGGGTAAATGATATTGATAGGAACTCGCTGCAAATTGGTAACTAGGGTAGACGTTAGTAGGGGTAAATTTTCTGTCGAACAATTTACCCCGAATCAAATCGGTTTCTCTCGATCACCGATAAGCGGCAATGAAGCACATCATTCACCTTAGTTTATTCAATCGAGCTGAATGTGTGGGAGAGGGTTTAGAATTCACTCTCTTGAGTTGAACCCACGATAATCCAATAATCATCGACTATCGATTCAGTAGTTTTTGTTTTAAAACTTCTCTCGAGCAAGTAAAAAACGCAAAGATAAAACTGTATTTGCAACTACAACCCCATTTAATTTAAACAGAACTACTGAACGAAATCACCTCTAAACAACGAATAAACAATCAATTAGCAATACCCAGTAGTATATTCAACCCATATTCACAAAATCACACCCGAAGAATTGGGGTTTTAGCTAGACATAATAAAGAGATAGAAATCGATACCGAAAAGTGTTTCCATCAATGTGTACGATAAATATTATCTTTACACGCGTCAAGGATAAAGAATCTTCAATACCCACTTCCAATTGCTTAGAAAATGGATATCTTCAACTTTTCAAAGTTAAGGAATACTTAGTTCCCATATATATCATTTTAAGGAAAATGTACTCGACTCTACTCTTTCTCAACTCAAGTGCTCAAGTCTTGAAACAAGGTTAGAAAAAGTTGTAAAAGACTCCTCAAAATAGGGTTCATGTCGAATGATGGACGTTAATGACTCAATTCAAGGTTTTCAATAACCATACAAAGAACTCGATACTCGGAACTCAACAAGTCAAAAGTCAAGAACTTCAATGATACTACTCATTTCAAGAATGCTCAACTCATAAGGTTCATGCAGAATTATTGGCATGAACAACTCAACTCAAGGACTCGATGATACTCCTCATTCCAAGATTTCTCGACTCATATGGTTCATGCAAAATTGTGGGAATGAACTACTCAACTTAAGGACTTCATGTGTAACATGTCATAATTCCATGATTTGGAATATAATCTCAGAAGGGTTAGGAACTCAATACTCATGACTTAGAACTTGAATATACTACTCCTCTCAAAGGTACTCGATTTATGAAGTTCATGCGGAATTTATAGGCATGAACGACTCGACTCGAGGGTCTACATAACAATATGAATTTCATGTATCCGACTCTTCTCATTCTTATACTTACTTCCTCAAAACTTAGCTCAAATCAATAGTTGATCTCAAAGGATTCACAATTGAACTCAAAGACTTTCTTGAACTTTACTCTAACACTCTCTTGACTGTGAATTATGAATTCAAGAGTTATGGTTCATGATCTGAAGGATATCATGATGATAAAGTAGACTCATGAATACATTCTCCTCATTCTCATACTCACTTGTTGGACTCTTGAAACAAGTTACTAGAAGTTCTAGAAGACTCCAAAAAAGGACTCAAAGGGACTTTCTTAGAATGTCTGAAAGAATTCTCAAAACATAACTCTTAACTATACCTTGAATTTGAATTATGAATTCAAGGTTATGATCATGTTATGAATGATTTGTAGGTGTTTAGAAGTTTCCAAAAATGGTCTCTTTCCAATTCTAAGTCTTTCTAGTTTAGATACTCACAAGACATCATTACAATATAAAAATTCAATTAACCAACAATCCTTATTATATAGTTGCATCTCAATCACAATCCATCACGAACTCTTATTACAATCATGCTCAGTTAGCTCTTTTCATCACCACGAAGTCAACTTTTACATCAATATGACACCTTAAATAAAGTTATACCAATCAAATCCAAAGGACGAACCCACTATTATATGCATTTTTTTACTAAAATTTTCAATTACCTTCACACAAGTATAGTTTTTGGGAATTCCCTTACCCATAAGCTTGTCATTCTGGTATCTATACTTTCCTTTGGACCTTAAGATGAAATCATCGGTCCTCATTTAGAACCCTCGTGATACACTTCTAAACTTAACGCATTAATACCGTATCAACGATCCACCACTATAATGAATAACCCCAAATAGTCCACACATTTCTGTCCATTAAGTAACAACAATACACTATCAAATTCATTTGATCTTTCGTCCTAAGCGATATGCATTCCTTTGTAGATCGTGTCGAAAGCAGAACTAACACACTTCATCAATCTAACAAAGTAAGAATCATTACCATTATAGTAGTTGTATCATGACTTTCTTTGATAGACACTTAATCGATAAAACCATAGTAGAGATTCCGACCTCAATTGGACCAACATTATTGTCATCATTCGCTAAGAAACTCATACATGTTATGACAACTTTACTTACAATATTTTCCATAGTGACAATGTTCATTATCTAGCCACCCCTTTAGTGATTCCACTTCCAACTGTAAAACCACTCAAGATATTGCCTATACCACATAAGTACTATTCCTCTGTTTTGGAAACTAACTTGAAAAAGATAACACATTAATGAAATCCCTCAAATCATTGTTCAACCTCATCATTTAAATATCATTAAAATGCACCATGGAGTCATCACCTTACTCAACCCTTTCAAATTGTTAAACATTCTTAATCTAACCATGCATCCTATCCATAAGTTTATACCTTCTAAACAAAATCTAACCTCCAAGCCCTACATGACACCAACTACTCGCACAAAGAACCACGCACTAGTGATTAATATAAGTGATAGAATGGAATGAAGCGATAAGCAATCTGATCGGACCAAGGAAACATGATAGAGATTCAAAAAGTGAAGATTTTTCTTAAAAGTCACCATAATCTCTCGAAGATAAGTACAAACGTCTCGGTACCGATCCTCGAGACTCTACTTAGACTCGACAATACACATGAGACCTATGAACCTAGGGCTCTGATACCATTTTGTCACGACCCAAAAACTGACGTGATGCCAATCGTCTTGTCCCACCAAGAAAAGTCAGCCTAAAACCCAAATATCACAAACTATGCGGAAGTAAGAGGAACTGAAATCTCAAAATATCATAAGTGCGGATAACTAAGTCAACTTAATAAGAACAACAAAACCTGCTTGTCACATGTATAAGCCTCTAAAGTATTACAATTGAATCAAAAGAATTATACAAGTCTCAAATGACATTATTTCTAGAATAGAACAAGATCATATATAGGAGTAAGTGATTTTAACATTTCAAGCACACCTCATCCAATTCTAGGTGTCAACGAATGTAAAACAGTATAAAACCCCACTAAATGAGTTAGGATCCAATCCCACAGGGAGAGGTACGTGTTTAGAATTCAATTGAGAAGTATGAATGTGGTCTAATCAGCCATAGAAATTATTGGGAAAAGACATTAATCAAATAAAAGGGGTGACGCGAATGTCAAATGGGATTTTTTTTGTTTCAATTATCAACTACATAGCAGTCACAAACAATTCTAAATAACAATAAGGAGATATATTCTCGGGATGTGATCGATTATAGGAAAATATAGATATATGGGTAATTGAAACTACTAGTAAGCAACTAAAAATCTGTGAGTAGGCTAGACTATAAGGGAGATAGATTTCTCTCGAACAACTACCCCGAATTAGGTGATTTCTTTCGAACATCAACATGCATGACAATGAATAACAACCCACAACTTAATACATCCACTCTTTCGAGCTAAATGGGTAGGATTGGGTTAAGGATTCATTCTCTCGAGCTAAAGCCAACTCAATTCAATATGCACAAATCATCTCGCCAAACTGCCAAACGTGCCAAATTTCAACCCCAATTCTAAGAATCAAGACGGAAGCCCCCGAAAACAAAATCAAACACACACATTATGCAATTAGGACCAGATCCAATCGACCCATGCCTCCGGGGTACTTAGACTTCCCCCCTTTTCGCCAAAATTTGCCATTTGACGACTTATGCCCTTAAGAATGACGTAAAGTGCTCCATCACTGGGCAAAGTACGTCATTTACCACAATTGGGGGTTACTTAGACTTCACCCAACTAAACCCAACATGAAATAACTGCAAACCAACAATTTACAATCAATTTTAACGCACAAAACTCAGGAAATAATCTTTTTAAGCATTTACGCACAATTTTGAAACACAAAATAGGCAGTCCAAAACATTAAGCATGAATTAAACACAGGCCCAACACACAACAACACACATTTACGAAGAGCAATCGAGTTCAACCACTAAACAAGAGTTCGGTGTTTGGAAAACCAACCTGATTGCCAAATTTAGAATTTGATACGCTAGGCGGCAGTATAATCCAAATTCAAGCACAAGATCAAGAACAAAAAATGACTAAAAATGGAAAGTATAAAAGATCCAAGGTGTGGGTCAGAGTGTACTAGGCTAGAAATGAGGTAAAATGAATGATTTTGAAAATTTAAACCGTTTGGGTTTTTAAAATCTTTTAGTTCGCGACCATTTCTACGGTATTAGTTGACCATGCTGAACCACTCGACGATGAGCCGAGTGGTGACCTACCTCGCCGAGTTTTACAGGACCTCCAATCAATTTAGAGGTCCAAACGATGGATAAAATCGGCCTTGTCGATCTATTTATTGAGTCATCGATTTAGCCATTGGCCCACCGAGTTTTACAAACTTCCACCTAAGATTTTTGTGTGTCCAACGGCGGTCCACGTTGGGCTGGCCGACCTATTCGGCGAGACACTGACTAGACTCTTTGCTCGCGAACCTACACATTCTCAACCACATTCCACTTTTCAACCTGCATAATCAACACCCCTTATTCAAAATTAAACTTAAAACATAAAAAACTTGGGTTGCCTCCCAAGAAGCGCCTTAGTTAACCTCGTGGCACGACGCAAGTACCCATTAAAGCTTCATTTTTTAGGTTTGCCATTGTATCACTAGGAAACCCCCCTTGTTGTCTTGGGTTTAGATGAGATGAAATTTCACCCATTTCGGTCTCCAACTGTTTGATAGAGACTGAGTGAGAAGTCACTATTTGGTTGAGAGTCAAAACATCCTCTTTCATTTCTTTCAAAATCTTATCGGATCCTTCAACCTTGTTGAGAATGCATGAAAACATGTCTTCCATACGGCCACCCACAAAATCTTTGGGCTTTTAACGCTTATGGGGAGGAACATACCCATCCTTCTCCCCCTCTCTTTCATTCCAAGTGGCGTTACGATCACGCCACTCTCTATCACAATCTCTCCAACCCTCATCTCTATTCCAACCATGGTTACCACCTAGCCTTAGGTAGTTTGCATGATAACCTCCTTCTTGGTTAGCTAGGAAGTTCACTTTCTTATTGTACATCGCTTCAAATTTGGCCTCATCGAGGCTTACACCCCAACACCCAAAGCATTAACACTCCTTGTACTAGCACCGATGACATTCTTGGACAAGTTGTCTAGTTGGGTCTTCATCTTTGTCATGTTTTGGTCTCTCTCTTGATCCTTTTCGATCTGCTCCTTTGTCAGTTTATAAGTAAGAGGAGAAACTTGGTACTCACGAGTGTACCATGCCCGATTAATTTTGGTCATGCAATCAAGGAGTTGGGATTCTATTACATAAAGGTGTTGCATTAAACCTCCCAGAGAATGTTGATCAGCCACTCTCTTGTTCACCGAATTGAGGCTTCTATAGAAGTATTGTAGCAGTACATTATCGGGCAATCTATGAGTTGGGCATTGCAGCACCATCTTCTTAAATCTCAGCCCAAGTCTCATGGATTGGCTCACCCTCCAAGTGCTTGAAGCCTTGGATGTTGTCCTGAAAAGTCATCATCTTTGAAGGGGGAAAGAATCTCACTTGGAATGCAGTAATAAGCTTGTCCCACAAAGTGATAGAATATCTTGGAAACTCAGCCAATCACTCACTTGCCTCACCCATAAGAAAAAATGGGAAGAACCTCAGCTAAACCGATTCTTTCGATATGTTCTTAAATGAGAACGGTTCACAAACATCAATAAAATTTCTGATCTGCTCATGGGGATCCTCATGAGCCTGCCCCCCAAGCAAACCTTTCAATTGTAGGAGCTGAAGCATGGTTTTTGTGATGTGAAAAATAGTGTTTCCTTCAGCTGGAGGTAAATGAATGGCACCAACACCACCCACTTGGTTAGGGTCATTGACATCATTAAGATTCCCAATGTCATCTTGGTGGCCCACTTGGCTACCATTACTTTCATTAACGCTCATTTCTTCCTCTGTTTTAACACAAGCAACACAAAACCAAAATTAAAATAAGTAGATTCAACTCTGACTAAAAAGAAAACAATTCAACTTCACAAAAAGAATTTCAAACAACACCACTCCCCGACAGCGACACCATTTTGATTTTAATGATTGAAGCACACCTCATCCAATTCTAGGTGTCAATGATCATAAATCAGTATAAAACCCAACTAAATGAGTTGGGGTCGAATCCCACGGGGAGTGGTATGTGTTTAGAATTCAATTAACAAGTATGAATGATGTCTAATTAGCAATAGGAATATTAATTATCGAGAAAAGACATTAATCAAATTAAAAGGGTGACACGAATGTCAAATGGTGGTTTTTTGGTTGTAATAATCAATTACACAACAGTCACAAACAATTCTAAATAATAATAAGGAGATAGATTCTCGGGATGTGTTCGATTATTGGCAAATATAGATGTACGGGTAATTGAAACTACTAGTAAATAGCTGAAAATCAGTGAGTAGGCTAGACTATAAGGGAGATAGCTTTCTCTCAAACAACTACCCCGAATCATTTGATTTCTTTCGAACATCAACAAGCATGACAATGAAGAACAACCAACACCTTAATACATCCACTCTTTTTAGCTAGATGGCTAGGATTGGGTTTAGGATTCACTCTATCGAGCTAAACCCAGCTTAACCCAATACCCACAAATCATTAATCAATAATCTTAGTTCTAAAACCTCTCTCTCTCGCAAGCCAACAACACAAAAGTAGAACTGCATTTGCAACTACAATTCATAAATTGAACCTCAATTAATGATTAAACTCACTTTAATTAAATATTTAAACTAGTAATTAACAATACCCATTAAGTAATTCAACCCATAATCACATGATCACACACCAAGAATTGGGGTTTTAGCAAAGCCTCATAAGAAGGTAAAAACTATTACCGAATTGATTAGCCATCAACCGGGTAAGAGGGATTTAGTCTTTTCAATGCTCAATTTGAAGAAAATTTGAAACCCACTTCCAAAATCTCCAAATTGTATCTCTAAGGTTCTTCAAAAACTAACAAAACTTAGGAGAAAAATAGTTCTAAGCTAATTTTGTCTCCAGATAACATATGATTCTCCAAGATACTAAACTAAAATGTTCAAATTCTAATTTATAGTCACCAAAAATAAGCCACGAAGGGCCATTTGAAAAAGTAATTCGGGCTTGCCGAACCACTCGGCTTTCCACCCTTTGACCTCTTCTATCACCTTTTCGCCTTCGCATTCAGCATCCTCGAGGTTTGTAACTTTGGGCGATCTATCTTTGCTTTGTGAAACTGCTCGGCGATTCACCGACTGCTCCTTTTCATCACCGACTTGGTTTCTTCTTTCAGGGCTTGGCATAGTGGAACTTTAGGCAGTCAGATGAGCCACTCGGCGACACGCTGAGTGTTCTTGGTGATTCTCAGGCTCACCCTTCTTCATTTCTTTAGTTTGTTTTGTTCCTTTTTGCCTGTTAGTGTCCTTTCTTTGCTCCTCAATCTATATACCTAAATATCAAGGATTTAACATCAGTTATTGTTCGTGAAAAAAGAAAGATGGTTCTCTCAAATGCTTATTTTGTGCCAATACCTGATGTAAAATCCTTGATTTTAAGGTATTTGGATTGAGGAACAAAGCATGGATACTAATTTGCAAAAAGGAACAAAGTGAACTAAAAAAACTAAGAAATAAAGGCCTGGTAATCGCCAAGTCCCTTTGGCGAGTCACAGAATAGCCACCATCTCGCCTAAAGTTTCTGTGTGCCAAGCCCTAAAGGAGAAAATAAAGTTGATGAGAGAAAGGAGAAGTCGGCGTGTCACCGAGTGGTTCCGCGATGCAGTGTTAGATCGCCCAAAGTTATAGAATTTGAGGATGCTGAAGGCCAAAGCAAAAAGACGATGGAACTGACCAAAGGGCGGATCGCCGAGCCTGACTTACTGCACCGAATAGTCCTTCGCATCATATTTTTGGTGACTATAAATATGTTTTTGAACATTAAGTTTAGCAATCTTGTTATCATAAGTTTTTATCATATTTTTGGAATTAATCTGAACTCTGAGTCTTGAGAGAAGTTTTCCTTAGCTTTAAAGAATTAAAGTTTTCCATTTTTGAGAAATTTGAAGTGGGTCTTTGAGATTGTTCTATTTGGACCTTTGTAATGACGAAATTAATCTTACCCAGTTGATGGAAACACAATTTGGTAACGATTTTTATCTTTTTATGATGTCTAGATAAAATCCCAATTCTTGGGGTGTGATTATGTGATTATAGGCTAGTTTTGTTTATGGGTAATTGTTAGTTTAAATGTTGTTTAGAAGTGATTTCAATCAGTAATTGGGGTTTAATTTAAAGAATTGTAGTTGTAAATGCAGTTCTACCTTCGTGTTTTTGGCTTGCTCGAGAGAGAGATTTTAAAACCAAGATAACTGAATTGATGGTATGTGGGTATTGGGTAGTCATGGGTTCAACTTGAGAGAGTGAATCTTAAACCCTTTTCCACACATTCAGCTCGAGAGAGTGAATGGAGTAAGGCGCAGGCTATTCTTACTTTGCATGCTTGTCCATGTTCGAGAGAAATTGACTTGATGTGGAGTAAATTGTTCGAGAGAAAGTTTACCGCCTCTATCGTCTAGCCTATTCACTGATTTACAGCTATATTCTAACAGTTGCAATTTCCCGTTTATCTACTTAACCTATACCCAAATCACATCCCAAGAACCCATCTCAATATTGTTATATTTGTGTTATTTTTTGCTGTTGTAGTTGATAATTAAAACTGAAACCTCTTGTTATTTGACATTAGTGTCACCCCTAATATACATTATGTTTTTAATCGTAAATGTCTATTCCTATGGCTGACTTGAACATATTCGTATTGTACTCTTGAATCTTAAACACGTACCACTTCCTGTGAGATTCAACCCCAACTCATTTAGTTGGATTATTATACTGACTAACGATCATAGACGCTTAGAACTGGATTAAATGTTCTTGATAACGTTAGTCAAAATGGCGCCACTGCCGGGGAGTGGTGTTGGTTAAGATTCTTTAGTTAAGTTGAATTTTTTTCTTTTTAGTTATAGTCGAATCTACTTACTTTCAGTTTTGGTTTTCATGTTGTTTGTTTAGAACAGAAGAAAGGAGCATGTCTGGTAGCAATGGTGACCAAACGGACCTCTCTCCTGTAACATAGGTGCAAACGATGGATGCCCATCCACGGACCATGGATAGGTTGACACCTCGTGCTGTAACCTCGTGGTTTGTGGCTGCAGCATGGTTTGGGGGGCCCTGACCTATGGAGGCCATCCACGGGATGTGGATCCCTTCCGTAGGTCACTCCATTTTGACAACTTTTTAATTTCAAGGGGTCTTGTGGGTTAGGCTTAGGGTCCTCCTCAAGGACCCCTAGGGTGGTCCTTGGGGATTCGTACCTTGATGTTTGACCCCTCAACCAAAGCTCAGAAAAACATTAAACACTCTCAAACCTCATGAAAACTCAAAGACACACAAGTTAGGCTCTAGTTTCACTTATTCGTTTTACAAGTCGTTACATTATCCCCCACTTAGAAACATTTGTCCTCGGATGACACTTGAAACACATTAAGGGGTTAATGACTCAAGACTAGCAACCCATCATGCATGCAACATCATATACAATGCACAAACTAGGAGGAAACATCAACTCCACATCAATAAGCACAATGCAACACAAGAAAGTAGAAACTACATCTACAAGTTCATTATGCATCATAACTTCAACATTTCTCATTTCATTGGAGGAACTTCCTTCTCCAACTCAAATCATGTTCATCATAACATCATTAAGTACATTATGCAATTTTTTCACAAAGCACATTTAGGCATGTTCAACATTTATCCTCATGAAGCATATAAACATCTCATACTAAATGCACATCTACAAGAGGAACTTAATTCATGAAAACTTATCTTCTCAGTCAAACATAAACTCATTAAGAACATGCATAACATAAGGAGACCATGGAAACAAAATATCACACATGACTCCAAAGACATGAAACAAGCTACAAGGAACTCTTGGTCTCAAGCGCATATAAAGGAAGAGGTAAGGATATTGGAATTCTCAACAACCTTACTACTTAACATACCATCCCCCACTTAGGAGAAAACCAAACTAAGGCTTATCATGAACCAAACAAGGGAACCTTAACAAGACATTCACAACCATAAGGAACTATCACCAAACCAATGCTTTCAAACTAGAAAGGTCCTCATTAAGCAACTCTTGCTCACAAACAACCTTACCAACACCACTTACGGTCTCATATGAGTCTACCACACCGGGTCTAAACTCCTCCAGCTCACTACACCTCTTAAGGTGAGAACACCAGGCAAGCCTAACTCATGACATCAAGGACACTTATAGACCTTACCATCTAAGAACATTTTCCCCCACTTGGGAATAAGCCTATAAAAACTCTTTACAACATCACTTCTTTCAATTCAAAGGTCGGAGCAAGCCATCACTAAATCTTCACCCTCATCACAAAAGATGATTATAAAACACCACATTCATCAACTCTTTCAACATACCTCAAAATTCATCTTGACTAAGTCGGATTCTACCAACAATACACATAACGATAAAGTAATCCATTCATACTAAAGTCAACATCAAAATCTTTCATCTCACATCTACCAAGTCACATAGCAATAGTTGGCATCACAACCAACCTTTCTCCATCACAACTTCTAGCATACTCCTTTCAAGTGGTCACACACTAAAGAACATTGGATAAGGAACAAGAGAGAGACATTATAGAGTTAAACTCTATGGCACGACTTAAAGAGAAAAGAAGTGAGACTTTCTTAACACCCAATAGCCTCCTATTCATAATGTGGCGCGCTTCACATTATGAACAAGACTCTACTAGATGTGGTTTGAGACATCCTAAGACTATTCCAAAATGTTGTGCTCTAATACCATGTGTGTCACAACACAAGGCTAACCCCTAGATGCGACACGGCGTACTCGACCTCGAAGGGGTCTCATACAAGCCTCATAGCATTCTAGAACATAAGAACATAGGAAAAAAGAGAAAGATTAAAATTTTCTTTACAATCGAAGAAATTTTTATTAAAAAGCAAGCGGAAGACTTTCTAGACTTTGTATACTATGTCTCAAACCATCTAATACTTTGAATTCAACATTGGGACTTAGCCCATACAAAAGCTATAACATAAACTAAAAGACATAAAGGGAACACAATGGGTTTTGTCCTCGAAACTATGTGGACTCACCAAGTCTTCATCTACAAGCACCTTAGAAACCTACTCCTCAACCATAGAACACCAATATCTCCAGACCCGACACTTTGGTAAATATGGAGAAGAATGGAGTTAGCATAAAAAGTACTAAGTATGGAAGCCATGCAAAAACATGCTTAAAACAGACATTTTCTTTTAAAGTTATGATATATGGCATTTTGGTAAAACATCATGAACATTGATAAAAGAGGCATAATATAAGTCACAACCAACATATAAGTCATAGTTTCACATTAGAACATAATCCACATATAAACCTTTACCTTTACCTCAAGTAACCCTCAAGCAATACCTTGTGCAATGTATGGGTAGAGTCCCATACCACCACCCTCACTAAGGTACCACCTTAAGGCCAACAAAACTGAACTTACCATTCATCATTTGCACCTTTACAAAATAAAGCATATAAAAGACATAACCATTACATCAGTCACATCATCACATTAAGACCAACATCTAAGACAACTCTAAATCATACTTGTGCAATGTGCAAGTAGCATCCCATACTACTACTCACACTAAGTACTCCTTTGAAGTCACCATAGACAAGGCACATTCATATACGATAAGTCATGACAAGGAAGTAACTCATAATACAATCCAAGTATAGCATGCATCATTACATTTAAGCATATAAGTCACCATTCATCAGTATCTTCATTTAGAGGACCTTCATTCATTAGACATTAGATCATCATTCTCATTAACTTTATCATAAGAGGACATTCATACATTAGCCATTATGGCTTAGAGAACCCAATATGACCCTCTCAAAGCCTACTCGTGCAATGCATGGATAGCATCTCATACTACCACCCACACTTCATAGAACTCATCGAGAAACCATAATGCACATCTCACATGATAGTAATAGGCATTAACAGACATAGACCATGAGAGCTAAATCATGTAATCTGATGTACTAGCCCACATTATATGGGTTGATCTACTTTCCTAGGGTAGAACCGGTAAATCTCCTATGTAGGCACATAGTTATACGTTAAGAAAGACGTTCATTGAAACTCTTTCCTAACATAGGGAGAATTTCCATCTTACCATATCCACTCGGTGCTTAGACTCCATCCCCATAGTGTATTTCATTTCTTTAACATTGTTACACATGAGAAGGTGACAATGGCCTACCGACCCAAGGTACATTGATTTACACATGAAAGGGTGTCATAAGCCTATCGATTCAAAGTATATTATAGGATAACTCATTGAATCATCTTGAAAGGGTTCCATAAGCCTACTAATTCTTCATGAAAGGGTGTCTTAGGCCTACTGATTCAAGATTCATCATTTCACACATGAAAAGGCTGCCAACATTAGGTCTACCGATTCAAGGTTCATCACATTAGTTTCTAGATTCATCATGAAGGGCTACAAACACTAGGTCTACTGGTTCATGTCATAGCCTAGAATACTTCATCATTTATTTATAAAAGTAATTCCATTGGCCTATCGATTGATATTCATCAGGTCAAGACACATTGATTAGTCATATATGAAAGGAATGTCATATGCCTATCAATTCATATACATCAAGTCAAGACACATTCAATACACAAGAGAGGATGCCTAAGCCTACCAACTCAGGATTCAACAATATTTTCATTCATTCAAGAAGAGGGTGCCTAAGCCTACCAATTCAAGATAGTTCATTAATGATCACATTCATCAATATAAGAAAAGGATGCCTTAGCCTACCAATTCAAGATACACATTTACCTTTACATTCATTTATACAAGAATAGGATGCACAAGCCTACCAATTCAAGATATACTACATTACATTATAGAACCATTCACATTCCATCATCCACATTCATGAGTGTTAAGTAAGAATATGCTTTCAATCACAAAACATTTACATTCTATACAAGATCATCATTCTATCATTTAAATCACATGCATAGCCTTCACATTATACATAGTAACTAAACACCTCCACCTTTCAAGTGGATCAATACAATTAGGTTAGAGTAATAGCATAATATCAACATTCAATATCCCTATAAACATTAGCAATTCTCATTCCATCATAATAAATCAAATCCCAATCTCAAATCACAACTTACGAATTTGGCAGAAAACATGGGTTCTAGGAAGAATTCATCTTAAATAATCTTTAAATCCACAATTCATTCACAATTTAATGCAATAACGCCTTTTGAAATCATTTTGAATCGAACACAATCATAAATTGAAAGCTAGGGTTTTGGGGTAAAACATTGAACATTTGAAATCACTTCAAAGTTGGCTCCTTGAAAGATAATAAGTTAAGTTTGAAGACCACCATACCTTTTTAAGAAGAAATCCATGAAAATCCTTTAAAAAACCTGAAGATTTTGACCTTGAGAGCTTGAAGTCTTCACCTCCAATGGAGGTTTCTAGAGAGAGACTTTAGGAGGGGAAAGGAGGTTTTGATTTTGGGTTTTACAGTAATGAGATGAAAAATAGAGTTTAACACTTTTAATACTCTCAAAATATCATAATAAACTTAAAATAACCATCCATACACTTAACTAAGCAAAGGGTGAATTTACCAATCCACCCTTCACTAGGCCGAACCAAACCAGTAACATTGGTGCAAACGACAAATCCCCATCCACAGACCGTGTATGGGTTGACGCCTCGTGCTATCACCTCGTGGTTTGTGACTGCAGCAAGGCTTGGTTCCCTTGACATAAAGAGGTCATCCACGGGGCGTGGATAGACCTACAAAGCGTGGACTCCCTTCGTAGGTCACTCCACTTTTGACAACTTTCTAATTTAAAGGGGTCTTGGGGTTTAGGCTTAGTGTCCTTTTCAAGGACCCCTAGGGTGGTCCTTGCGGAGTCGTACTTTGACGTTTAACCCCTAAACCCCTCAACCAAACCTCGAAAATACACTAAACACCCTCAAACCTCATGAAAACTCAAAGACACACAAGTTAGGTTCTAGTTTTACTTATTCGTTTTATGGGTCATTACACACAGATGGACGGGCAGTCAGAGAAAACTATTCAAAAGTTAGAGGACATGTTAAGGGCATCTGTGATTGACTTTGGAGGGCCTTGGGATAAGTTCCTACCTTTGTGTGCGTTCTCCTATAATAATAGTTACCATTCCAACATTGACATGGCACCGTTCGAAGCACTTTATGGGAGGGTATGTAGATCAAACATAGGGTGGTTTGAGGCTGGAGATGTGAAACCTTTGGGGGTTGATTTGGTGAAAGATGCTCTATATAAGGCGAGAAGCATCCAAGCGAAGCTTCTAGCAGCCTAGAGTGGACAGAAAAAGTATCAAACTGCAAGGAAAGAGAGATGACATTTCAGTCTAGTGAGCAAGTTCTTCTTAAAGTGTCACCCACAAAAGGAATGATGAGATTCGACAAGAATGGCAAGCTTAGTCCTCAACACATCGGGCAATTTGAGATTTTTTACTATGTAGGGCCAGTGGCTTATAGGTTGGCTTTACAGCCTAGCATGGAGTCCATCCAGTGTTTCATGTGTACATGTTGAAGAAGTATCATAGGGATGGAGATTACATCATAAAATGGGATTCAGTTTTGTTAGACAATGACCTTCAGTATGAGGAAAAACTGGTTGCAATTCTTGATCGTGGTGTCCAGAAGCTGAGGAACAAGGAGATAAAGTCCTTGAAAGTTCAATGGAAGCATCGTCCAATAGAGGAAACTACATGGGAAACCGAGAAGGACATGTGAAACAAGTATCCCCAGTTATTCAGTGATTCTGGTACTACTATATTGTTGCCATAGCCAGTTCTCCTAGTTTATCACTCGGGGATGAGTGATAGGTAAATTGGTAACTATTGTAAAGATATGTTCCCCTAGTTATGGAAAATCCAATGGGGAAGGAATTTGGGCCAGAAAACTTTTGAGTAGTAACTTGGAAATATCTAGCCTAAGCCAGACTTGGACGAAATCTGAGTCAGGTGAGGTCTAGGGCAATCAGGTAATGCATGGGGGATTTAATTATGAGTTTATCACGTGAGTTGATAGCCAAGACATTAGGGATCCTTTACGGCTTTACGGAATCGAATTCGGGCGAGTAAAAATCCCAAAACTGATCTTGGCGTGAAAGGATAGTTTTTGAACATCAAGGTTTTAAGGTGTGTTGCGAATGGATGCTTGGAACTCAAATTCCTAGTTTTTGTCTCCGTGAAAGCCATCGGGGCGGGGTTAATTCTTCCAGGATGAGGCCGCTGTGGCAGGATGGGGCTCGTTGTAGCGGGCCAATCGCGACTTAAATCGGGGAAAAACCCCAACTGTTATTTTCCACAAAACCTCATTCTTAAGAGCAAAGGGACGACCTAAGGCAGTTTCTCATTAAATTTCCATGAATTCTCGCGCCAAAGGTAAGTTAATTACTCCCCTAATCTGTATTTCGATTCTTAGAATTTAGAATCCTTATTAATTATCGTTGGGGAAGGTTTTTGCCTGAAGTTGAGTATGGGAAAAGCCCTAGATGAGCATTAGGATCATGGGTTTAGCCTTGGGCTGATATTTTGATATAATCCGGGTAAATTAGGTCTTGTTTATTGATCCTTGAATTAATTAATTATTTTAGACCAAAAACAAATTGCAAGACTCCGGAAAGGGAAGACTCAAGTGTCTTAGGAGTATTCAAGCTTGGTTTCTCTAACATCCCGCCTTAGAAAGAACTACAATTTTAAAGAATTAATTTTGGAAAGAATGAAAATCTAAAAGTTGGAATGTTTTGCTAAGTATGAGTTTTGGGTCAACTTTAAACTACCATAAATTTCAGTACATGATGAATTAGGTGTGCCATAAGATGGAAAATGAAATCTCTTGGAATCCTCTTACGAAAACCACCGAGTTTGCTAATTTTCGAGCTCGTATGAGGGAGATAAGACCGTTTGAAGTCGAGTTGTCCAGTCAAGGAAAGTCACCCGAATTTTGGAGGGGTATTTTGGTCTTTTTCTTACCTATCAGATTTAATTCATTTTTAGTAATTAATTAGGGGTCTAAACTGATTTGGTTCAGTTTACACAATTACAATTTACACTAGAGCTTTGACAGAAGAGAAAAGAGGACAAAAGCCAAGGTTTCGTCACGTTCTTGAGATTTCAGTTGCGGATTATGCCAAGGGTTAATCCCTAAGAGGTATGTGAGTTCACATAGAATTGGGTTCATTCACTCACACGCAAATTATGATTTAATTCAATGAAATTATGTTCTTGAAAGTAAAGGATTTGAGCTCTTGATGAGTCTTGTTGAAGTTTTCTTGATTATCTTAATAGTTGAAATTTTGATGTATTCTTGAGATAATCGTATGAGTTTTAAGCTGGTTTTTGAGTAGATTCTTGTACAATAATATTGGGTATTCGAATCAAAGTGATTGGGGAAGAAACCATTCTATTCTAGGTGAATTGGGGTTAGAAAACGATTAAGAAAATTCGTCAAGTTTTCAGGGAAAAAGGGTAAGGCGCCGCGCTACTCAGTACGCCATGACATTCCTTCTATAGTTTTGGATCTGGGGCGCCGTTCCACTCAGTACGGCACAACTTTACTTATGTAGTTCAGGCTCTGGTGCCCTGCACCACTCAGTACGGCAGGGTGGTCAGGTCCTCTACCATTTCCCACTTCTTTCCGTTTGAGATCCCTCGAATTGTACCTATGTTTTCTAGTCTATTTCTACACTCTAAGGTACATCTAAACATCATTAGATCATAACCCTTAAATCCATTAGTCTATTTCTTCACTCTAAGGTACATCTAAGAGTTTCTTGGAGTCTTTTCAAAAGTCTTTTACAATCGTTTTAAACTTGTTTTAAAGACTTAGATATTGAGTTTGAGAAAGAGTAGAGTCAAGTTCATTTATTTAAAATGATATATGGGAACTAAGTATTCCCAAAGAGTAAATGTTTTCACATTTAAGATGAGAGGAAACACAGATTTCCAGAAGAGTATTCATGAGAAGTTTTAGTACCGTCTCTTTTGAGAGAAAGATCTTTTGAGTAATAATCTCAAACCACATAAAAAGTTATGTTTTTAAACATATGACCTAGTTACATATTGGGAGTAGCATTGAGCACCGCTATGGGGACGAGTTCAGATAACGTAATCTCCATAAACCATATATCCAACGTGGGTAGAAAGAGTCATACTTTTTAGATGATTCCTTAATGCTTTTAGCATAGACTAGTGGATCCAGTTAGTAGTAGGTTTTATACCTCGGCAAAGTATAGGACAGCTCTGGCAGCGTGGGTTAGACGTTGTATCATCACATAGCTCATAGTGATGGTTGTCGGTTAGAGAATCTCCCAGAGAGTTACTTGTATTTTCGTATACAAAACTAAGTAATTATTTTGTCTTTTATACACTGAGTTGCTATCAACATGCTTTAAAATTTTTCTTTATATTTCACATTTATTACTGCATTATATAGAAGATGAGTTGAGTTGAGAAAAGTTAAGTGTTTCTATCAGATTCCAGTTCAAGCTCATGTCTTGTTTAGATTCCCCCTCACATACTCGTGCATTCAATGTATTGACTCCATTTGTCCTGCATCTTTTTATGAGGCAGATACAGGTAACTAGGATCAGCATCCAATGCTTCGTTGATCCAGTTGAGCATTTCAGAATGATTTGATAAGCCTCCTTACTTTCCAGAAGATCCCTTTTATATTGCTTTGTCATTTCAGTTATTAGGATGATCGGATGTCGTGTCCCAACATCCCTCATAGTATTAGTGGCTTCATATATGGATAGTTATAGTTCATTAGTCTTTCCATTTTTGGTTATTTATGTTAAGATTTGAGTTTCCACTTTGGCTAGTTGAATGTTTATTTCTAAAACATTCTAAGTATATCTATTGAAATAGTTTAGTTGTGATTGTTTTCAATATATTTCATTGTTGACTAAGTCTTCCGCTGAGATTTAAGCCAGGCCAAGGGTTTGCTTGGGTCCAGGAATGGTTCTCGAGTGCCAGTCCCACCCAAGGTTTAGGCTCGGGGCGTGACAAACTTGGTATCAGAGCACAGAGTTCAAGAATCCTAGGGTGTCTATGAAGTCATGTATGTGGAGTCCTAGTTATTGGTGTGAAGCACGCCACATCTATAATTAGAAGGCTGCAATATTTAGGAACTATCTCAGTTATTTCGTACTCATTTCATGCGGTAGAGTTCATCTCTATAAAGTTTCTTTCTGAATTGTGCTTGCGCGTATCTTTCAGATCATGCCTCCATGAAGAGCTGTACAAGTTCGTCCTACTAGATAGAATGTTGAGGATCAAGGGGTACCTAATGCACCAGAAGTGCAATCCCTAAGAGAGTTAACTAATGGTTAGATCCGTGAAGATATTCGAATGTTGAGCCAAGTCGTGACCAACAAAGCTGGACAACAAAGAGAGAATCGACAGGAAGTGGTTGATACTTGTAGGATTTGTGAGTTATTAAGGATGAATCCTCCAAGCTTCACTGGTTCAAGCATCACTGAGGTTCCGGAAAACTTTGTAGAGAAATTGCAAAAAGTGTTTGAGGTTATACATGTTGCTGATGTTGAGCCAGTGGAACTAGTTGCATACCAACTGAAGGGTGTTGCTAGAATCATGTTTGACCAATGGAAGAAAGGTAGAGCCGAGGGTGCACCGATTATTAGTTGGGTTGTGTTCGAGAGTTCCTTCATGGGGCGTTTCTTTCCTCATGAGCTAAGACAAGCAAAGGTAACATAATTTCTCACTCTTAAGTAGGAATCTATGAGTGTGCATGAGTATTGCCTTAAGTTCACCCAACTTTCCTCTTATGCCCCGGAGATGGTTGTTGACATAAGGAGCAGGATGAGTTTGTTTGTTGCTAGCCTATCTCGTCTGTCAAGTAAGGAGGGCAAGGCAGCTATGCTAATGGGCGATATGGACATAACAAGGCTGATGATCCACGTGCAACAGGTTGAGGAAGATATGCCAAAAGATAGAAAGGGCTTTCGAAACAAGAAGGCTAAGACAAGGAATAAGTCTAATAGCTGAAAAGTAATGCCAACCGATCATCTTTCCAACATAAGAAAAAGGGACCTGCTCCATCATCTGCAAATGCACCAGCACCAAGGAACAGAGGTGAGTTCAATAATCAGAATTTTAGAGTTAGACCTACATAGTCTTAGGGTAGTGTGGCACAAAGAGGTAATGGGACTCTTGCATGTGCTAAGTGTGGTAGGACCCACTCAAGGTATATCGTGATGGCTCCACTGGTTGCTTCAAGTGTGGCCAACAGGGTCACTTCATGAAAGAGTGTCCTAAGGATAGATAGGGTAGTTGAAATAGGGGCAATAGAGCCCAATCTTGTTCAGTTGCTCCACCCAATAGAGCTGCACTTAGAGGGGCTACATCAGGGACCGGCGGAGGGGCAAACAATCTATATGTTATCACCAGTCGCAAAGAGCAAGAGAATTCTCCAAATGTTGTCACGGGTATGATCAAAGTCTTTAATTTTGATGTTTATGTTTTGCTAGATCCTGGAGTGAGCATATCTTTTGTGACTCATTATATTGATATGAATTTTGATATTCTTTCTGAACAAATTCTTGAGCTGTTTAGTGTTTCTACACCTATTGGTGAGTCTATTCTAACTGAGCAAGTCTATCGTGATTGTCCCATTTCCGTTAATCATAAGAGCACCATGGTTGACTTGGTCGAGTTAGACATGATAGATTTTGATGTCATTTTAGGTATGGACTGGCTTCATGCTTGTTATGCCTCAGTTCATTGTAGAACTTGAGTAGTTAAGTTCCAGTTTCCTAATGAACCTATTATAAAATGGATGAGTAGTTCAGTAGTGCCTAAGGGTTGTTTCATTTTGTACCTTAAGGCTAGAAAGTTAGTTTCCAAGGGGTGCATCTAGAACTTAGTCCAAGTTAATGACTCTATCATTGAGACACCACCTATTCAGTCAATTTCTTTTGATAGTGAGTTTCAATAAGTCTTCCCAGATGTTCTTCCCGGAGTCCCTCCTGAGAGAGAAATAGACTTCGGTATAGATATTTTCCTGATACTCGTCCTATCTCTATTCCGCCATATAGAATGACTCTAGCAATGTTAAAAAGAGTTAAAAGAGCATTTGAAAGTGTCTCACCTTGTGGTGCTCCGGTCTTATTTGTGAGAAGGAAAGATGCTTCATTAGAATGTGCATAGATTATCGTCAGTTGAACAAGCTTACTATCAAGAATAAGTACCCCATTCCGAGAATTGATGATCTTTTCAATCAACTTTAGGGTGCCACTTGTTTTTCTAATATACACCTCAGATCTGGCTATCATCAGTTGAGAGTAAGAGACAGTGATATCCCTAAGACAGCTTACAGGACCTGATATAGTCATTATGAGTTCCTAGTTATGTCCTTTGGTTTGGCCAATGCTCCTGTAGAATTTATGGACCTTATGAACAAAGTATTCAAGCCTTATTTAGATATGCTTGTTATAGTATTCGTTGATGACATTCTAATCTATTCGAGGAATTAGAAAGATCATGCTAGTCATCTTAGAATAGTCCTTCAAACTCTCAAGGATAAGGAGTTATAAACTATGTTTTCTAACTGTAAACTTTGGCTTGAGTCTGTGGCATTCTTAAGCCATATTGTTTTCGGTGATGGAATTTGAGTTGACACTCAAAAGATAGAGGCAGTGCGGAATTGGCTTAGACCCACGTCTCAAAGTGACATTAGGAGTTTCTTGGGATCAGCTGGCTATTATAGAAGTTTGTCGAGGGGTTCTCATCTATTTCATCTCTTTTGACCAAGTTGACTCAGAAAATAGTTAAGTTTCAATGGTCTGAAGTTTGTGAGAAACTCTTTCAGGAATTGAAAAAGTAGTTGACTATTGCCCATTATTGACCTTACTAGAAGGTACGCAAGGCTTTGTGGTATATTGTGATGCGTCCAGAGTTTGATTGGGTTGTGTATTGCTGCATAATGGCAAAGTTATAGTTTTTGCCTCCAGACAGCCTAAGGTTAATGAGAAGAATTACCCAACCCATGATCTAGAGTTGGATGTCGTAGTATTTGCATTAAAAATATGGCATCACTATCTTTATGGTGTTCATGTGGATATGTTCACCGATCACAAGAGTCTTCACTATGTGTTTAGTCAGAAGCAGCCTAATTTCAAACAGAGGAGGTGGTTGCAATTACTCAAGGATTATGACATGAGTATTCTCTACCACCTAGGTAATGTGAATGTTTTTGTTGATGCCTTTAGCAGATTGTCTATGGGTAGTACCGCCCATGTTGAGGAAGACAAGAAAGAGTTAGCAAAAGATGTGCATAAACTTGCATGATTAAGAGTTTGACTAAGGGATTCCGATGAAGGAGGATTAGTGGTGATGAATGGGGATGAATCAATATTAGTGTCTGAAGTGAAAGAGAAACAAGACCGAGATCCTATTTTGCTTGAATTGAAGGCAAATGTTCATAAGCAAAAAGTGATGGCTTTTGAACAAGGGGGAGATGGTGTATTAAGGCATCAAGGTAGATTATATGTGCCAAGGGTGGATTAACTCCAAGAGAGGATCATGGAGGAAGCTCATAACTCCAGATATTCTATCCATCCGGGTTGCACAAAAATGTATCGCGACTTGAGAGAAGTCTATTGGTGGAGTAGTATGAAGAAGGGCATTGCAAAGTTCATTATTAAATGTCTGAATTTCCAAAAAGTCAAAATAGAGCACCAGAGGCTAGGTGGTATGGCCCAATATATAGATCTTCTTGAATGGAAGTGAGAGATGATCGATATGGATTTCTTCCCAGGTTTACCACAGTCTCGCAGACAACATGATTCTATTTGGGTGATTATAGATCGATTTACTAAATCAACCTATTTCTTACTTATAAAGACTACCCATTCAACAGAAGATTATGCTAAGTTATATATTCAAGAGGTAGTCAGACTTCATGGAGTTCTGGTATCCATTATTTCAGATAGAGGTGCACAATTTTAGAAGCCATTCCAGAAAGGTTTGGGTTCAAAGGTGAACTTGAGTACTGCTTTTCATCCTCAGACTGATGGTCAAGCAGAGCGCACCATTCAAACTTTAGAAGATATGTTGAAGGCATGTATGATCGATTTCAAGGGTAATTGGGATGATCACCTACCTCTCGTTGAGTTTTCTTATAACAACAATTACCACTCTAGCATCCAATTTTCTCTGTATGAGGCTCTTTATGGGAGAAGATGCAGATCTCCTATTGGGTGGTTTGAGGTTGGTGAAGCTTGGTTGATAGGACTTGACTTAGTTCATCATGCTATGGAGAGAGTGAAGGTTATTCAAGAGAGATTGAAAACAACGCAGAATCGTCAGAAATCCTATACAGATATTAGGAGAAGAGACTTAGAGTTTGAAGTAGATGATTGGGTTTACTTGAAAGTTTCACCCATGAAGGGTGTTATGATAGGCAATGTAGCCTATGAGTCAGAGCTACCCAAAGAGTTAACAGCGGTTCATCCGGTATTTCACATTTCCATGTTGAAGAAGTATATGGGCGATTCTTCACTTATCATACCTGCTAAAGATATTGGTATTAAGGATAGCTTATCTTATGAGGAGATTCCCGTACAGATTGTCAGGTTCGCAAGTTGAGACCTAAGGAAGTAGCATCAGTCAAGGTTCTGTGAAGAAATTACTTTGTTGAGGAAGCTTCTTAGGAAGCTGAGGAGGACATGATTAAGAGATACCCACATCTCTTTGATTCCAGAGAAATTCCAAATTAAGGTACTAATCCTTTCTTGACATTTATTTTAAGTTTGCATGTTGTGTTATATATTTCTTTTTAGGTGTTTGAGCTGGATGTTAGATGTTACACCCTTAGCCTACTTAGATTAATCTCATTCGAGGATGAATGATCCCAAGGGGAAGATATTGTAACATCCCACCTTAGAAAGAATTAGAAATTTAAAGAATTAATTTTTGAAAGAATGAAAATCTGAAAGTTGGCAAGTTTTTCTAAGTATGAATTTTGGGTCAACTTCAAATGACCCTAACTTTCAGTACATGATGAGTTATGTCACGACCCAAAATGGACGTGATGGCACTCGTCTTATCCCACCAAGACAAGTCAGCCTAAACCCAAATATCACAAACTAAGCGGAAGTAAGAGGAACTGAAATCTCAAAATATCATAAGTGCGGATAACTAAGTCAACTTAATAAAACCCCCAAAACCTTGTTGTCATGTTTATAAGCCTCTAAAGTATTACAAATGAATCGGAAGAAAGATACAAGTCTCAAATGACATTGTTTCTAGATTAAAACAATATCATAAATAGGAGTAAGAAGGTCCACTGAGCTGATAAACATCTACCTCACAAATCTCCACAGGAAGCCTCAGATAAGGAGAGAATAGAGAGTATCGCGAAGATCCGAGCTAATAACCTACAAATATGTAGTAGCAAGGACTGAGTACCAAGCCACACGGTACTCAGCAAGTTAACTTCTAAACACAAGCTAAGGGAATAGAATACGGGTAGTCCTTAGACCCCAACTGAACCTCCACAATTACAACCTGAATATAACCAGCCCCACCTAACAGTTAACAATTTACATAGCACACATCTCAACAATAACACTCTAACAAATACATATCCTCAACAACAAGCTCAATATTCATCAATCACAAGTTTCACAGAAAGGCACACACCAGATCAAGTTCACCAATGACAAAGATGTGCAATGTCAATTATAGTGATGCATGTCAGACCGAATGATACGCACCCATTGTCTCTCAGTCCGGGACCCATGGGGGACAAATCTTCTCATGCATCCGTCGCGGTGTGCCACACGACCCTCGATAATCAAATTTGTGACAACGTGCAACACCTCCCTCGATAATAGAATCTGTCGTGGCGTGTGACACGTCCCTCAAATCATAGTATCTATCGCGGCACACGACACATCCCTCAAAATGATACATCCTCCTCAATTCACATAACACTTATCACAACCATATCTCAGGGCCAATACAAATGACATGTTCACACAAATAATAAGTAGATGACCATTTTCATAACAATACACAATTCACAACAACACAATCGTGATATATCCTAAAAAATGAATCAATAAACCTTTCAAAATCATTCTTAACACATCACACACCAATAATTAATCACATTGCCTTTTATGCACAATTCACAACAACACAATTGTGATACAACATCAGCAATGAATCAATAAACCTTTCAAACCATTCTCAACACATCATACACCAATAATTAATCACATTGTCTATTATAACCCCTTTTGCATCATTAGAATTATTCAATATTGACAAGTCAACCCATCACCAAGTCTCATTACTCCCCAACACATACCACATGGAAATACACGATTATATACACTTAATTTTCGAGTGAGATAATATTGTAAAATGAAAGGTCTTGGAATCCTCTTTCCAACACCTCCGAGTTTGCTAATTTTCGAACTCCTATGAGGGAGATATGCTCGTTTGAAGTCGGGTTGTCCAGTTAAGGAAAGTCACCCGGATTTAAGAGGGGTATTTTGGTCTTTTCCTTACCCTATCAGATTTAATTCATTTTTAGTAATTAATTAGAGGTCTAAACTGATTTGGTTCAGCTTACAAAATTACAATTTACGCTAGGGCGCTGAGAGAAGAGAAAAGAGGAGAAAAGCCAAAGTTTCGTCACAATCTTCAGATTTCGGTTGCGTATTGCTCCAATTGTTAATCCCTAATAGGTATGTAAGTTCACCCACGTGTCAATCATGATTTAATTCAGTGAAATTATGTTTTGAAAGTAAAGTATTTGAGTTCTTCATGAGTCTTGTTGAAGTACCCTTCATTATCTTGATTATTGAGATTTTGATGTGTTCTTGAGATAATCGTATGAGTTTTAAGGTGGTTTTTGAGTAAATTCTTGTACACTAATGTTGGGTATTCGAATCAAAGTGATTTGGGAAGAAACAATTCGATTCTAGGTCAATTGGGGCTAGAAAACGAGTAAGAAAATTTGTCAAGTTTTCTGGGAAAAGGGGTGGGGCGCCGCGCCACGCAATACACCATTACTTTCCTTTTGTAGTTTTGGCTATGGGGATCCATGCCACTCAGTATGCCACAACTTTACTTCTGTAGTTCAGGCTTTGGGGCCCTAGGCCATTCAGTACGCCAGGGTCACCAGGTCCTCTACCCTTTCCCACTTCTTCTCTTTGAGTTCCCTCGAAACATACCTATGTTTTCTAGTTGATTTCTACACTCTAAGGTACATCTAAACATCATGAGATCATCCATAACATGAGATCATAACCCTTGAATCCATAATTCAAATTCAAGGTAGACCTAAGGGTCAAGTCTATAGAGTTTCTTGGAGTCTTTTCAAAAGTCCTTTACAATGGTTTTAAACTTGTTTTAAAGACTTTAGCATTGAGTTCGAAAAAGAGTAGACCCAAGTTCATTTCTTTAAAATGATATATGGCAACTAAATATTCCCAAAGAGTAAATGTTTTCACATTTAAGATAGGAGGAAACACCGATTTCCAAAAGAGCTTTCATAAGCAGTTTTAGTACCATCTCTGTTAAGAGAAAGATCTTTTGAGTAATAATCTCAAACCACAGAAAATTTATGTTTTTAAACATATGAGCTAGTTACATTTTGGGAGTAGTATTGAGCACCGATATGGGTACGAATTCAGATAACGTAATCTTCATAAACCATGTAGCCAACGTGGGTAGAAAGGGTCATACTTTTAAAATGATTCCTTAATTCTTTTTAGCATAGACTAGTGGATCCTCTTAGTAGTAGTTTCTATACCTCGGTGAAGTATAGGACAACTCTTGCAGCGTGGGTTAGAAGATGTATCATCACATGTCTCATAGTGATGTTTGTCGGTTAGAGAATCTCCCACAGAGTTACTTGTATTTTAATATACAAAAATAATTTATTGTTGTGTCTTTTTATACACTGAGTTGTTATCGACATGCTTTAATGTTTTTCTTTATATTGCACCTTTATTACTACATTATATTGAATATGAGCTTAGTTGAGAAGAGGTAAGTGTTTCTTTCAGATACCAGTGCAAGCAAATGTCTTATTTAGATTTCCCCTCACATGCTCGTACATTCAATGTACTGACGCTATTTTGCCTGCATCTTTTTATGATCCAGATACAGGTAACCAGGATCAGCATCCAGCGCTTCATTGATCAAGTTTAGCATTTTAGAGTCATTTGGTCAACCTCGTTACTTTCCGAAGGATCCCTTATATATTGCTTTGTCATTTCAGTTGTTAGGATGATGGTGGGTTGATTTCACGTATCAAGACACTTCATCAAATACTAAGTGCCAATGATCATGAGTAGTAATAAAACCCAACTAAGTGAGTTGGGATCGAGTCCCAATGGAGTAGTTCGTAATTGAGAATCAATTGGCAAGTAAGAATATGCTCTAGTCAATCATAGCTAAAAACATTTACGAATAAAAGCATGGTTTAAATTATAGGTGACACAAGTGTCAAATATCAGACGGATTTTGGTTTCAATTATCACCTAAAATAGTGTATAATACCGAAGTAACAACTATGGAGACGGGATTCTTGGGATGTGATAGGATTATGAGCTAAGATAGACAACCGGGTAATTGCAATTAATAGTAACCAATTGTAAATCAGTGATCAAGCTAGACTTTAGTGGGGATAAACTCTCTCAAACAATTTACCCCGAATCAAATTGGTGTTTATTGAACACCAATAAGAAGCAATTAAGAACAGCCTTCCCTTTAGTCCATTCACTCTCTCGAGCTGAATGTGTTAAAAGGGTTTAGGATTCACTCTCTCGAGCTGAACCCATGACAACCCAATACCCATAGACCATCTATTCAGTAATTTTACTTTTAAAACCTCTCTCTCGATCAAGCCCAAAACACGAAGTTAAGATTGTATTTGCGACTACAACCCATTTAATTCAACCACAATTACTAAATGAAAACACCTTTAAACGGCAATTAAACTATCAATTAACAATACCTAGCAATTATATCAACCCATAATCACATAATCACACCCGAAGAATTGGGGTTTTAGCTAGACATCATAGAAAGGTAAAAATCGTTACCAAGTTCTGTTTCCATCAATTGGGTAGGATTGTAATTGTCTTTACAAAGGTCTAAGATGAAGAATCTTCAACAACCACTTCCAATTTTTTCAGAAATGGAAATCTTCAAATCTTCAAAGCTAAGGAAATATTGTCTCCAAAAACATAAGCTCTCAACTTGAAAACTGAATGTTAGATTCTAAACTGCATAATAAAGTAAGAATTGAAAAATATATTTATAGTTGTCAAAAATTTGTTGCGAAGGACCACTCGGCGATCCTCCCTTTGGTCAATTCCATTGCCTTTTTGCTTTGGCCTTCAGTATTTTCAAACTCTGTAACTTTGGGCGATATAGTACTGTTTCGCGGAACCGCTCGGCGACTCTCTAACTGCTCCTTTCGATTGGCTAATTAATTTTCTCCTTCGGTTTTAGCACACTGGAACATTAGGTGAGACATCAGCCATTCGGCGATACACCCAATGGATTAGGCAATCCTCGGGTCTTTTTTTCTTCATCTTTTCAGCTGCCTTGTTCCTTTTTGCTCATTAGAGTCCATGCTTTGTTCCTCAATCCAAATACCTAAAATTCAAGGATTTACATTAGTTATTGGCACAAAATATGCAATTGAGGACACGAAATATATTAAAATAAATCCCTAAATGAGTCCAAATCGTGGTTCGGCGAGTC
This sequence comes from Solanum tuberosum, assembly GCF_000226075.1. Taxonomy (NCBI): domain Eukaryota; kingdom Viridiplantae; phylum Streptophyta; class Magnoliopsida; order Solanales; family Solanaceae; genus Solanum; species Solanum tuberosum. The sequence goes on along the minus strand of NW_006238980.1, from coordinate 1,906,073 downwards.
ACCGAATCGCTTTGGCGAGATAGATCAGGCTCGCCGAAAGGATTGGCTTTAAAATTTTGGCAAGTCGGCCATGGGAAAGGCCTATTGGCGAATCGCCGACAGCTTTCGACAAGCAAGGGTTAGCCCCCCGAAAGTTACAGTATAAAGAGGGTTCAAGGGTGCAGACAAAGGGCAAACAAGAAGAATAACGGCGAATCGTCAAGTGCCTTCGGCGACCTCAAGCTTCTCGCCGAATGATACAGAGTCAAACACAAGTTTAGCATGAAATTAAAGGCGAGATGGGGACTTTCAGCAAACCGCCGAGTGGTTCGGCGAGCTTGACCCAGCTCGCCAAACGACCCAATGTGCCTACTTCCAACCCAACTTCTTGAATTCGACCCCGCAACCCCTGAAAACAAAATCAAAGTATGCACTAGTCAAATTAAAACAAGACCCATAACACCCATCACCCCCAGAATACTCAGACTTCTCCCGGTTTTGCCAAATTTGGCCATTTGATGACTTTTTCCCTTAAGAATGACGTCACCCGATCTATCATTGGGCAAATTACATCATTTGGCACAACTACGGTTTAGTTAGAATTCACCTGACTAGACCCAACAACATGCAAGCACAACCCCACAAAATTTAGCCAATTTTAAGGCATAAAACTACGGGATTTCAACAATGTATACAATACGGGCAAGATTATCAAATTAGCATAGGCATTCAAATACACTAATCCTATCAAAGAGGCCCAGCACACTTCAACAAGATAAAGTCATTTGCATAAGAGTATAAAATGCCAAAACTAAACTCGGGGTTTGGAAAACCAATATTTAATGCCGATTAAGATAAGATTGAAATGCTAGTCAGCAATGTAATCCCAATCCAAGCACAAATCAACGACTAAAATACTTTTATAAATGAGAAAATATATAAACTAAGGTGCAGGTGTGAGTTTGTGAAGATTTAAAGTGAGGGAAAGTAAAGAGTTTGAAAATTTAAACTTTTGGCCTTATAAAAATCGTCCAGTTCTTGCCCATTCGGCGACATTAGTCGTGCTCGCCGATCCACTCGGTGACACGCCGAGTGGTCACTTACCTCGCCGAGTTTTACAGGACCTCCAGTAAATGTGAGGGTCCAAACGGCGGTATAGGTTGCGATCGCCGACCTTGTCAGCGACTCGCCAATAATTTCCTGCGCTCGCCGCGTTTTATAAACTCTAATATAAAATTTTCTTGAGTCCAACGATGGTCTGGCTCAGGGTCGCTGACCTCTTCGGCGATGCGCCGACTGGACCATTTGCTCGCCAACCTGTACTTTTCAATCACTTTCCACACTTTAACGTGCACAACCAACACACTATTATTTACCAAAACAAAAGTAAAGCAATAAAGGGTCTTTGGTTGACTCCCAAGAAGTTCCTTAGTTAACATCGTGGCACGATGCAAGTCTACACTCAGGTGTCATTCTTGGCGTTGTCCATAGTGTCACTAGGCAACCCCTCATTATGTTGTGAGTAAAGACACGATAGCACTTGGTTTATTTGGGCGTCTTATAGCTGAATAATCATGGAATGAGAGGTTGTCATATGATTAAGCATCAAGACATTCTCTTTTATCTCATTCAACACTCTATCTTGTTTTTTGATTTTGTGTAGAATAAGTGAGAGGACCTCTTCATTTTGTCCACCCTCTTGTTGTTTCATATTTTGACACTCGTGAGGGGGAAGGTGCTTGTCCTTATTTTTGGACCTTGCTTCCAACTTCATCACCTTCTTGGACAAGACATCCAGCTGACCCAACAAAGTTGTCAAATCTTGGTCCTTATCTTTCTCCATCTTCTCCTTGTTGGTTTTGGCCGCACAATCAAGGATTTGAGTTGTGGTCTCATAAGAATGTCGTATCAAGAAGCCCGAAGAAAGTTGGTCATCCATTATTCTATTTTCAGGGTAAGACCCTGGTAGAGACATTCCAGAAGTAGTTTATCCGGAATCTCAGGAGTTGGGCATTGCTGTAATAGGATTTTAAACCTTTGTCACAACTCATAAATGAACTCACCCTCCAATTGCCTGAAATTTAGGATGTTATCCCTAAGAATCATCAATCTCAAAGGAGGGTGATCCATTGGGTCACTGTTGCAACCAAATATGCTCCAATTCTCTGCTCAAAACAGCAATACACAAACCAAAACTAAAAATTAAGTAAGTTCAGCTATAACTAACAAGAAGAAAACTCAAGTTAACTAAAAATTCTCAAGTAACACTGTCACGACCCAAGCCTAGGGCCTAGACGTGACATGGCGAATGAGGAACCCGAAGGAACCCCAAACAAGCCTCTCAAACTTGTCATCACACTTCATCGGTCACGGAAGTACATTCAACATTAATTAACGGGAAATAGGGACTAAGGGCAAACCATTTCAAAGTGACATCATAGAATAAGAGTTAAGCTCATTTACAAAATACTTGTCCAACGCACACCTCTACATACATAGATAGGACGGGGCCATGACATTCTACCGGCTCCCCTCATAGTCAAAATACAATTACAAGCTAAAGTCTCAAAACATAGGAGTAGGAAACATAACATAGCCCTCGAATCATTGAGGACTCACCAACAACTCGGATAAGCACCGTACTAGCCACGTGAACGAAGAGAAGGATCAAGAGTAGCTCCGGTCCCTACATGGTGACATCATGTAGGAAAAATATGCATTAGTACTTGGAATGTA
>NW_006238980.1:1889363-1902398 GCF_000226075.1 Solanum tuberosum | reverse complement strand
GGGGCGGGTGAACAGTAAAATTAGCTACTGGAAATTGTCTTTTTCTGCCGGACAGATTTTACGAAAATGGGCATAACTTCTTCGTCCGAACTCCGAATGAGGTGAAACGAAGTGTGTTAGGTAGCTAACTCAAAGGTATTTCCATGGATATATTATTGGACACCCAATTAATTTGTATGCTAGGAGATATGACACTCCAAAGTAGACCCTCGAAAAGGCTTCACTTGGAAATTTCGGATTTTTGATACGGTTGCTCTAAAATTTGGGTTAGACCCATTTCCCACTCAATTTGACCCCCTAAACAAGAATATGAAGTCGGATTTTCGAAAAATGAAACGGATTTTGAGATATATGGAAATTACAATTATAGGTGTTTCCGAAGCACATTTTGGGCATTTTTGGGGTCGTTTCAAACACCACTCCCCAGCAGCGGTGCCATTTTGATTACACATATCAGGACACTTCATCCAATACTAAGTGCCAACAATCGTGAGTAGTAATATAACCCAACTAAGTAATTTGGGATCGAGTCCCAAGGGAGTGGTTCGTAATTGAGAATCAATAGGCAAGTAAGAATATGCTCTAGTCAATCAGAGCTAAAAACATTTAAGAATAAAGCATGATTTAAATTATAGGTGACACAAGTGTCAAATATCATATGAATTTTTGTTTCAATTATCAGCTAAAACAGTGTATAATACAAAAGTAACAACTATGGAGATGGGATTCTTGGGATGTGATAGGATTATGAGCTAAGATAGACAACCGGGTAATTGCAATTAATAGTAAACAGCTGTAAATCAGTGATTAAGCTAGACTTTAGTAGGGATAAATTTTCTCTCGAACAATTTACCCCGAATCAAATTGGTTTCTCTCGAACACCAATAAGCAGCAATTAAGCACAGCTTTTGCTATAGGGCTTGTTTGGATTGGCTTTTGGCTTATGACTTATAAGCGAAAAGCCATAAGTTAGGATTTTTAACTTATAGTTTTTGGCTTATTTTTGTTATTTTGGTGTAAAAATAAGTGCTTATAAGCACTTTTTAACTTTACCCAAACACTTCAAAACTCCTTAAAAGCTATTTTGGCTTAAAAGCACCTAAAATAAGTCAATCCAAATGGACACTTAGACCATTCACTCTCTCGAGTTGAATGTGTGGAAAAGTGTTTAGGGTTCACTCTGTCGATCTGAACCCATGACAACCCAATACCCACAGACCATCGATTCAATAATTTTGGTTTTAAAACCTCTCGCTCAAGCAGGCCAAAAACACAAAGTTAAGATTGTATTTACAATTACAACCCATTAAATTCAACCACAATTACTAAATGAAAATACCTTTAAACAACAATTAAACTATCAATTAACAATACCCAGCAATTATATCAACCCATAATCACATAATCACACCCCAAGAATTTGGGTTTTAGCTAGACATCATAAAAAGGTAAAAATCTTTACTAAGTTGTGTTTCCATCAACTGAGTTGGATTGATATTGTCTTTACAAAGGTGTAAGATGAAGAATCTTTATCACCCAGTTCCAATTTCTCAGAAAATTAAAATTTTCAAATCTTCAAAGCTAAGGAAATATTGTCTCCAAAAACTCAATTCTAAGCTCTCAACTTTAAAACAGAATCTTAGATTCTAAACTGCATAATACACTAAGAATTTAAAAACGTATTTATAGTTGTCAAAAATGTATTGCGAAGGACCATTCGGCACAGTAAGTCGGGATCGCAGATCCACTTGGCGATCCACCCTTTGGTCAATTCCATCGCCTTTTTTCTTTGGCCTTCAGCATCTTCAAGCTCTGTAACTTTGGGTGATATGGTACTGCATCGCGGAACCGTTCGACGACTCGCCAACTGCTCCTTTCGGTCACCTACTTGATTTTCTCCTTCAGGGCTTGGCACACTAGAACATTAGGTGAGACATCAGCCATTCGGCGATTTGCCCAATGGATTAGGCGATCCTCAGGCCTTCTTTTCTTCGTATTTTCAGCTGCCTTGTTACTTTTTGCTCATTAGTGTCCATGCTTTGTTCCTCAATCCAAATACCTGAAATTCAAGGATTTACATCAGTTAATGGCACAAAATATGCATTTGAGGACACTAAATCTATAAAAATAAAGCCCTAAATGAGTCCAAATCGTGGACTCATCAGGGGTCTTGTCCTGACATCCCTCATAGTATTAGAGGTCTCATAGATGGATAGTTATAGTTCATTAGTCTTTCCATTTTTAGTTGTTTATGTTAAGATTTGAGTTGCCACTTTGGCTAGTTGAATGTTTATTTCTAAAATATTTTAAGTTTATCTATTGAGACAGTTTAGTTATGATTGTTTTCAGTACATTTCTTTGTTGAGTAAGTCTTCCATTGAGAGTTAAGTTAGGCCAAGGGTTCGCTTGGGGCCAACAATGGTTCTTGAGTGCCAATCCCGCCCAGGGTGTAGGCTCGGGGTGTGACAATTTCGAGGTAGGTGATAATTTGACTTCCTGTTGGGTTATATATGCCTATTAATTTCTCCATTATATAAATGCATGTATGTGAATATTGAAACATGAATCGAATCTAAGGAAATGATTAAGTACGAACAATTACATGCTATGAACTTGTTACCTGACGGTGTGACTATGTGCACTGTTCATTATGGGTGAGATTGTGACTGTGGTTGTGCTGATTGGACCGGGTGTGACGTTTTGACACATATATTGGACCGGGTGCCACGTTCATATATATATATATATATATATATGTATATATTTGTGAGGGTGTCACATTCTGACACACTAACAATTTGGGTATGGGTTCAACGAGAGGACCGCTCGTGATTATTACATTCATATCTACCTGTTATTAGTATTGGGAAATTGTATGTCGCTCCTAAAATGAAAATTGAATTATGCATTTTGTATATGTGTGTTTACTGTGTTATAATTACTTGCTTATATTTCGCTTACTGGAGCAGCCACGTGATTCTACCAGTACACTGTGGTTTTGTGTACTGATACTGCACTCACTCTTTCTTTGTTGATTACATTGCATCTTCAGGCGGCTACTGACAGACCTTAGTTAGGAGATCATTGATCGAGACCAGGTTCGAGGGTGAGCCAGTTCTTTTAGGCTGCCATAGATCCATCATTAGCTTGTCCATTTTTTTGGACTTAGGCTATATATTTACACTTTTACTTATGTTTAGTTTTCGGGGTTGCACCCCCTTTTACTTAGACTTTTTGATTAGTAGAGTTTTGGTACAACGACTTTCAGGTCTAGAGCTTGAATTTCCACGAGGTTTTGGCTTGGTTGTTTTGTTAAACCTTCTGAGTTTATGGGGAACTCAGTACTTAATTCATTATTTAAAACTGCTTTCGTATCTTAAAATATTTTAGTTTCTTTAAGTTGTTTATTCGGGTTGTAGTAGTTGTTCTCCCATCGGAGGGTTAGTGTGGGTGTCAATCACGACGATCTGGGTCGTAACAACAATAAACTTTAAAGTGACGGAAAATAAATTACAATCAGAAATAAAATATAGAGAAACATAACTTTATTGATAAATAGTGTAGGTACAATTTTCTTCCTCCCTTGATTCTTCACTCATATTGTATTTATTCATGATTCGAGGGCCGTTTGTAGCATATTTCTCGAACTAGGATGAATTGAATTTGATCTACTTATGAATATAACATGAATTTGTGGGATATTTTAAATGCTTTTTCAAGGGAGTATAGTACCCTTTATAGACGCATGAACTGTGGTTTTAGGTTTGAGTAGCCTCCAAAAATTCTAATCGAAACTGAATAAACCTTGTACAGTCGCAACTCGAATTAAATATGTCTTTTAGATTCCTGCAAAATTTCAATGTCTACAAATTCCCACAGCTTCAAGCTTTGTTGGAGAGTAGATTCATTTAAACTGAAGGATGAGGCTTGAATTACTCATTCTTCTACCTTTGCGGTTTTGTGACTTCAGATTTACAGATTTTGATCTATAAAAGAAGAGATGAAGGGCATATTTGGTCCCACTAGGCGTGTCAATTTGTTTGCAATAAATTTTAAAGCGATAGAAAAAAAAATATAATCACAAATAAAATATGAAGAAACATAGTTTTATTGATAATTAGTGTGGGGTACAATTTTATTACTCATTTGATTCCTCTCTTATAAGATTTCTTCATGATTCGAAGGCCGTTAGTGACACATTTTCGAAACTTGGATGATCTGGATTTGATCTCTTTTTGTTTAATCCATGAATTTGTGAAATATTTGAGATGAATTTTCAAGGTAATATAGTACCTTTTATATAGGAATGAACTAGGGTTCAGGGTTAAGTAGCCTCCAAGCATCCTAATTGGAACTGAATACACCTTGAAGATTCTAAACTCGAATCGAATACGTGTTTAGAGTGCTACAAAATTTCTATGTCTAGTAATCCCCCCAGCTTCAAAGTTTGTCAGAGTGTAGATTTGTTGAAACTCAAAGACGAGGCTTGAAGTACTCATTCTTCAACCTTTGTGGTTTCGTAACTTCAGATTTACAGATTTGAATATGAAAGAAGAGATGAAGGGCAAATTCGCTCCCACTAGGCGTGCCAATTTGTGTGCTACATATTTTAAAGAAAATAAATTAAAATCACAAATAAAATATGAAGAAATATAAGTTTATTGATAAATAGTGAGATGTACAATTTTGTTCCTCCTTGATTCTTCTCTCATAAGAATTCTCCATGATTTGAGGGTCGTTAGTGACGTATTTCCCGAATATGGATGATCTAGATTTGATCTCTTTATGAATATTCCATAAATTTGTGGAATATTTGAGATGCTTTTTCAAGGGAATATAGTACCCTTTATTTGATCACTATATTATGTAAATTTATGATTTTATTTATTGAATTTATAAAATATGATGTATATATATATACACGCACAACTCGCATGTGTATATATATATACGTAAATTTATGATTTTATTTATTGAATTTATAAAATATGATGTATATATATATACACGCACAACTCGCATAACTATGACCAAAAGAGGAGCAATTAGGAAATGGGAGATTTCTCTATCAATTGTGTGGAATAAGTGCATTTGATATTCAAGAATAATATTTTGTTAAACAATAAAATTGAAAATATATCATTTATGGCGATCAACACTTTTGTGTGATAATGCTTCTTAAATTTTGTATGTGTCAAAATAGATAAATGTATTTTTTTACTTTTATGCCATGAATCATCATGTATCTCCACTAATGTGAGTATTTATCACAAATCATTATCGGACCTAAATATTGTGATAGATTAGTGGTTGATGCACAAATAATGTCTATAATTATGATGGTATTTGTAATATACGTAGAATGTACTTATGCAAATAAATAATGAATATTTAATTTACTTATAATCATTGAGAGATATCTTATTGAGATGAGTTTTTTCTACAAGAAACATCCTACTTGAGATTTTATAATCATCGAGAGATGCAAACATTTTTTTTTCTTCTCACCCTTAATGGAAACTTCTCAGTCAGTGAAGAAGTCTATAACTAAATTTATTTTTGGAAGTATGACCAATTAGTGATTGTTAGTTAATGCAGTTAGATATATTACCTTTTCAATATTAAAAAGAGAATTTCCATACCTCAATCAAGATTTGACTACACAGTTCATTACTAGATAGTACTTTTTTTGGTCAAATTTTCAGGCTTTTTATTGATAAAATGGAAAAGGGTCGATATACCCTCAACTTTGTCATTTAGAGCTGATATACCCCTCGTTATAAAAGTGGCTCATATATACCCCTACTTATATACAAATGGCTCACATATACCCTTTCCCTCAAACGAAAATGAAAAAATTAATTTTAGTGTAATTGTTTTTTATTTTTTTGTAAAAATACTATAATCCCATAATGGGTATATTTTATCCTCCTCAAACATTTTTTTTTATTTTTTTTTTGTTTTAATAACTAATTTAGATTTATTATTTTGATGGTCAAATTTATTTATGTTTCACTAATATTCTTGTAAAACTTATTATAGATGACCAATTTTTTTTCTTCAAATACAAAAATTAAATTACAATATAGACAAAAAAGATTGTTTTAAATTATAATATAGCCACAAAAAAATAGTTTTAAATATTTTTTCTTTACACTAAGGAATGAAAGAAAAAATTAAATAAGAATAAGAAACTCAAATAATGAAAATCAAAGAAGTCAAAAAATAATTTATGTATGAAAAAAATTTAAATATACCTTGAACTTTGCTAGAAGAATCCTACATATCCCTAAATGATTTAAAAAAAAGAAGCCAAAAATATAAATTTAAATTAATTTTTTCACTTCCGTTAAATGAAGGGTATATGTGAGCTCATTTTGTAACGGTAGGGGTATATGTGAGCCGTTTGTATAACGGTAATGGTATATTTGAGCCACTTTCATAACGAGGGGCATATCAACTCCAAATGGCAAAGTTGAGGGGTATATCACACCCTTTTCCCTTGATAAAATTCAAACACAAATACATAACTCATTTGGGCTTAACATTCAAATCTATTGAGACATAACAAAACAACCTAACAGACACAACCCACTTCAGATCTAGCCCAAAAAGTAATCCCTATAAATACTTCCTTAAGTCTAGGGTTTTCTAAATCAGCCTCTTTTCCTTCATCGCCTTGTTCCCTAACCACCGGAAAGATGTTCTCTCTTAGGGATAACAACAAGTTCCACTTCCTCATGTTATTGATCAATATTGAATTGTTCATCTTACTTCCTTGTTTATCATAAAAATAAGAATAAGTGTTATATATTTTCCTTACTTTCTTGTTCATACACCTGTTTTAGCTGATGAAAGTGCCTCTGCAGTTGTGTTCTCTAATTTAGTGGATTTTGCTCCTTGTGCGTTACTTCTGGATCTTAACTCAAGGAAGGATGCTTAATTATTAGGTTGGTGATTTCAATGTCTTTTTTTCCATTCTTGTCATTATCTTGTGGATCTTATCTCAAGAGCTTTTAAATGATTAATACAGATTGTTATAAAGTTAATTATTTTGTAAAATGATCAGATTTCATTGAAACATTTCAAAATACATTCAAAATTTAAATATGAGGAGAAAGTGACATTTCTTAAGTAATATTGTTTTCACTTTACTCAATTTTATAAATAAACCTAACCAACAAAATAGAAAAATAATATCGATATAAAAAAGGTCACCAATACCTTTCCTCTTGAGGTTATGACTATAAATGATGGACACCATTTAGGTACAATTTTTTTCTTAAATATTAATACTTGAAATTTGATATGTGCATGATATTAATAACAATTACCATAAATATTACAATATTTTATCTTTATACGTAATATATCTTTTACAACATATTATTACTGAACTAATATTTGAGTAAGGCTATCATAGCGATGTACTTTTACAAAAAGTGTACTTCTATAATGAATTTCAACACTCTTATAAGTAGAGTGTTATAGTGACAAAAAATATAACATAAAAAATTAGTTCTGAAGAAAATTAGGCCGTTACGCTTAAATGTTGTTATAAAGATGATGGTTAAATAGAAATATTAGTGTATGTAAAATATTTAGCTTAACCAGTTCTTTGTTTTAGATATATATATATTTCAGTAGTATAATTTAATACTAATATATGAAAAACATCGCCTATTGTGAAAAATATTTTATATGGGTGATCCTTCACTTATCATATATACCGACTTAAGAAATTGGTATTAAGGATAACTTATCTTATGAGGAGATTCCCATTCAGATTATGGATCGTCAGGTTCGCAAGTGGAGAACCAAGGAAATAGCATCAGTCAAAGTCTTGTAGAGATTTCATTTGTTGAGGAAGCTACTTGGGAGGCTGAGGAGGATATGTAGAAGAGATACCCACATCTCTTTGAGTCCGGAGAAATTCCAAATTAAGGTACTAATCCTTTTCTTGGCATTTATTTAGTTTAAATGTTGTGTTACTTTGCATATTGAGTGTTTGAGTTGGGTGTTAAATGTTACCACCCTTAGTCTACTTAGAGTAATCTCATTCAAGGACGAATATTCCCAAGGGGGAGATATTCTAGCACCTCGGTATTTGAAAGAGCTAAAAATAGAAAGAACTAAATTGGAAATAGTAAAATGAGAAATTTTATAAGTTAGGCATAAGTTATCAGTTATGGGTAACTTTAAACGATCATAAATTTTAGTACAAGATGAGTTAGGTTGTCCTTAAGATATCAAATGAAAGGTCCTGGAATTCTCTTTCCAACGCCACCGAGTTTGCTAATTTTTGAGCTCGTATGAGGGAGATATGCCCATTTGAAGTCAGGTTGTCCATGTAAGGAAAGTTACCAAAAAATATGAGGGGTATTTTGGTCTTTTCCTTACCCAATCAGATAAAAATGAATTTTGGTAATATTTAGAGGTCTAAATTGATTTGGTTCATTTTTCACAAATCCAAATTACGCTTAGGGTTTTGAGAGGAGTTCAAGAAGAAGAGAAAAGAAGAGAAGTTCAAGACGTTCGTCAAGATTATTGAGTTTTGTTGCGGATTTGGCCAAGGGGTTGATCTCTAAGAGGTATGTCAGTTCTCATAGTGTTGGGTTCATTCACCCACACGTCAATCATGTTATTTTCAGCACACTTTCATTCTTGAAGTTGAAGGATTTGAGTTCTTAATTAGTGTTGTTGAACTATTGTGTTCGTTCTTAAATTAGGATGGGTTTGATGAGTTCTTGAGATAATCATATGGATTTTAAGAGTTTTTGTTGATTAGATTCTTGTGTACTTTTGTGAAGTATTCGATTCTAAGTGATTGGGGTAGAAACCATTTGATTCTAGGCGGATTAGGGTCAGAAATCGAAGAGAAAAATTCGTCGAGTTTTCTGGACGGTGCCTAGATTGATGCGCCACCAATGCTCCAGAGGTGGCAGGCGCAGCGTGCCAAGAATAGTGCTATGTAGTTTAGGGGCTAGCGCCCCACACCACTCAGTGCACCAGGATCGCCTGCCCCCACCCATTTTTCGTCGTTTAGCCCGTCTAAGTTCTTTCAAAGGGTACTTTTACTCCCCTTTGATTCTAACTACTCTAAATTACTTTTAGAAATCATTCATAACAGGAATCATAGCATTTAATTCATAATTCAAATTCAAGGTAGAGCTAAGAGGCAAGTCTTGAGAGTTATTTGAGTCATTTTAAGAAGTCTTTTACAAATTGTTTTAAATCTTGTTTTAAATGACTTTAGGACTGGAGAATAGAGCTGAGTTCATTTTCTTTAAAATGATATATGGGAACTGAGTATTCCCAAGAGCAAATGTTGTTACATTTAAGAGGAGAGGAAATGCCGATTAAAGAGTTCATGAACAGTTTTCAGTATTATATCTTTTTAGAGAAACATTTTGAGTAATAATCTCAATGTTGACGAAGAGGGAATGTTTTCTTTAAAACTTAATGGTCTAGGTTATATTTTGGAGTAGTATTGAGCAACGATATGGGGGAGAGTTATATCAACTCACAGCCCCCATAAGCAATGTAGCCAACGTGGGAAGAAAAGGGTCATACTTGTTAGATGATTCCTTTATTGCTTTTTAGCATAGAGTAGTGGATCCACTTAGTTAAGGAGTTTTACACCCCAGAAAAGTATAGGACAGTTCTGACAGTGTGGGTTAGGCGATGTATTATCACATAGGTCATTGTATTGACATGTTCCCATCATTATAGAAAAAGCCAACGGGGAAAACTTTTGGATCGAAAAACTTTTTTGTAGTATCTTAAAATTTCCCAACCTAGTCCAGATTTAGACGAAATCAGAGTAAGTGAGGTCTAGGAAAATCTGGTAACAAATGGGAGATCTAATTATTAATTTGATCATATGAGTAGATAGCTAAGACGTTAAGGAACCCGTACGACATTATGGAATTGAATTTGGGCTAGTATAACTCCCGAACTTTGATCTTAGCGTGAAATGGTATTTTCTGAGTGTCATGGGATGGAAGTGTGTTGTTAAATGGATGTTTGGAATTCTTGAATTAACTCACTATTTCTGTGCAAGCCGCCAAGGCTGGATTTTCCCGTCAGGACAGGGCCGCTGTAGCAGGGTGATGGCCGTTGTAGAGGGGTGAGGACCGTTGTGGTGGGACAGATGCGACTTCAGTTCGAAATAAACCCCAAAAATGGTTTATTCAGCAATTTTCGACCTTGAGAGCTAAGGAACGACCCAGGGGTATTTCTTAAAGGTTTTCCACCTATTCTAGCACCAAAGGTAAGCTTTTCTCCTCGGACCCATTTTACCATCCGTAGAACTTAGTTTCTTAGGTAATTATCAATGGGGAAGGGTTTTGATCCGAGATTTATGGTGGAAAAGTCCCTAATCTGGGCATGGGAATCAAGGGTTCGACCAAGGGTTGATATTATTGATCATATCTAGGTAATTATGTCTTGTTTATTGATTCTCATGTTATATTGATTGTTTGTAGACCAAGAACAAGCAAAAAGAATCCGGAAAGGGAAGAATCAAATTTCTTAGGGGGTTTAAGCTTGGTTCGAGGTAGGTGATGATTGTGATTTCATGTTTCTATGATGCATGTTAGTAATTATTTCATTATAATGCATGTATGTATGTGAATGTTGCATTATTGATCATATTAATCGTAAATGAGGAAGATTTAATATTTGTATGCCATGAATCATGATTTGATTGTCTGATTATAAAAATGTACATTGTGGTTGTGATTGTGGCTTGTTGAATGGATTGGGTGTTACGTTCTTACACACTAACTTGGATCGGGTGCCACATTCCGGTGCATTTATGGGATGGGGTGTCACGTCCGACACACTAACTTGGATCGGGTACCACGTACCGGTACACTAACAATTTGGTTATAGGTTCCGTGAAAGGACCAATGACTTGGCATATACGTATATCATTGAGAGTGTGAAGTTGTACGTTGTTCGTAAGTGATAATTGATATTGTATATGTTCGGTGTATGAATATTTATTCTGTTGTAATGACTTATATATGTTTCACTTATTAGGATAGTCGTGTGATCCTACCAGTACACTGTGGTTGTGTACTGATACTGCACTTTCTCTTTCTTTGTTGAGTACAGGGCATCTTCAGGTGGCTACTGACAGACCTCATTTAGAAGACCAGTGATTGACTCGAATTCACGGGTGAGTCAGTTCTTCCGGGCTGCCATGAGTTCTCTTTTTGCTTATGTCCACATCTTCAGACTTAGACTAGTACTTTAGATTTTGTTCTGTTTAATTGGGTTGTACCCATTTCCTTTAGACTTATGATCCTTGTTAGAGTTTTGGTACATTGACTTTCAAGTTCTAGACACTAATTCTGCAATCGTTTGTTAGACTTTTGGAGTTTATGGGAACTCTATTTGACTCTTGCATTTAAACTTGCTTCTGTATCTTTAAATGCATAGTTTCATGGTTAGTTGGATTGTAGTAATGGTTCTCCCACCGGAGGGTTAGTGTGGGTTCCAATCACGATGGTTTGGGTCATGACACTCATAGTGATGATTGTCGTTAGAGAATCTCCCAAATAGAGTTTACTTTGTATTTTTGCATAGAAACAAATGTTTATATTGTATTTTCTAATATAGTGAGTTGTTATCTACTGTTTTAATGCTTTTCTTTATACTGCATTATTTATATTGCTTTATATTGAGATGAGGTTGAGTTGAGATGAGGTAAGTGTTTTTTCAGTTCCAGTTCAAGCTTATGTCATGTTTAGATTTCCCCTCGCATGCTTGTACATTCTATGTACAGATGCCATTTGGAATGCATCTTTTATGATGTAGATACAGTTAACTAGGATCAGCATCTAGCGCATTGTTAATTCAGTCGAGTTCCAGAGTTATTTGGTGAGCCTCCTTTCTTTCGGAGGATCCCTTGATTATGTTTTATCATTTCAATTTTGTTAGGATGATTGTCCCGACATCTCTCATAGTATTAAAGGCTTCATAGATAGATAGATAGTAGTTCATGAGTCTTTGCCATTTTTAGTTTAAATGTTTAAAGACTTGAGTTGCCTCTTTGGCAAGTTCAATGTTCCTTTACAACATTCTGAGTTTATTACATGAGTTTATCTTTTGAGTACTTTTAAATGTTGAGTAAGTCTTTCGCTAAGAGTTGAGCCAGGCCAAGGGTTCGCTTGGGGCTAGCAATGGTTCTCGAGTGCCGGCCACTGATAAGTCTAAGATTTGGACTCATTTAGGGCTTTGTTTATAATGATTTAGTGTCCTCAAATACTTATTTTGTGCCAATAACTGATGTAAAACCCTTAATTTCCAGGTATATGGATTGAGGAACAATGCAAGGACACTAATTTGCAAAAAGGAACGAACCAAGCTGAAAGATTGAAAAAAAGGAAGCATGGTGATCGCCAAGTCTAATTGGTGAATCGCTGAAGGGCTTCTTGACCGCCTAAAGTTCCAGTGTGCCCCTGAAGGAGAAAATCAAGTTGGCGAGAGAAAGGAGCAGTCGGCGGATCGTCGAGTGGTTTCGCGATGCAGTGTTGGATCGCCCAAAGTTACAGACCCTGAGGATGCTGAAGGCCAAGACAGAAAGGCGATGAAACTGGCTAAATGGCGCATTGCCGAGTGGACCGGCGAGCCCAACTTACTCTGCTGAATGGCTTTTCGCAACACATTTATAGCGACTATAAATACATTTTTGAACATTTAGTTTAGTATCATCTTTTCATTAGAGATAATTTTTGAGATTGAACTCTGAGTATTGAGAAAAAATTTCTCTAGTTTTTCCTAAGCTTTGGAGAATTGAAGTTTTTCACTTTTGAGAAATTGTAAGTGGGTCTTTGAGATTCTTCGACTTGGAGCAGTGTAAGGACAAAATTAATCTTACCCAGTCGATGGAAATTCAAATTGGTAACGATTTTTATCTTTTTATAATGTCTAGCTAAAACCCCAATTATTGGGGTGTGATTATGGGTTGATTTAGTCTATGGGTATTGCTAATTGTTAGTTTAAATATTGTTTAGAAGTGATTTC
>NW_006238980.1:1880148-1889342 GCF_000226075.1 Solanum tuberosum | reverse complement strand
TTTATGGGTATTGCTAATTGTTAGTTTAAATATTGTTTAGAAGTAATTTCAATCATTAATTGTGGTTTAATTTAAATAATTGTAATTGCAAATGCAGTTCTACCTTTGTGTTTTTGGCTTGCTTAAGAGAGAGGTTTTAAAACCAAGATTATTGATTGATGGTGTATGGGTATTGGGTTGTCATGGGTTTAGCTCAAGAGAGTGAATACTAAACCATTTTCCACACATTCAACTCGAGAGAGCGAATTGACTAAGGCGAAGGTTGTTCTTATTTTCCATGCTTGTCGATGTTCGAGAGAAATAGACTTGTTTCAGGGTAAATTATTCGAGAGAAAGTTTACCTCCTCTATAGTCAAGCTTATTCACTAATATATAGCTATTTCCTAGCAGTTACAATTACCCATTTGTCTACATTAGCCTATAATTGAATCACATCCCAAGAACCCGTCTCATTATTGTTATTCCGTATTATTTGTTATTGTTGTAGTTGATAATTGAAACCAAAACCCCCATATTTGACATTCGTGTCACCCCCTGATTTGAATTATATTTTTATTCGTAAATGTCTATTCCTATGACTAACTTGATCATATTCGTATTTCCTATTGAATCTTAAACACGTACCGTTCCTTGTGGTATTCGACCTTAACTCATTTAGTTGGGTTATATACTGACTAGCGATTGTTGACACTTAGAATTGGATGAAGTGTCCTTGGAACGTTAATCAGCCACGTCTAGGGTGTAGGCTAGGGGCGTGACATATTTATTCACACTACCCTTTGTTATTTATAAATAGAGGAATTTCCTCTCATTTTAAAACAACGAAAAATCTGAACTTCATCTTTTTCTCGACAATTAATTATTCATGCATTTTGCTCCTGTTGAGTGGCTCACTGACACCATTGTTTTAGTATCAATACACTGGTGCATAAAATCATTCTATCCTGAGAGGATTTATTCATTTAATCCTTGGGTACTAAAGAGGAATCATTCTATTTTGTTTCATTCTATTGTTACAAATCCTAGTATATTTTTTATAATCATTAATTTATTCTTATGGTATTAATTATTATTTTTGAGTACATGCTTTAAACTTTGTTAATTATGTTTCTGCAAAGTTATTGTTATAAGTATTTGTTAGTACATATTAAATAACACACTTTAATTGAGTATTCAAACAAGTTTTCTATGCTGATAGTATTGAAGGTACAATTAAAAAAATCGATTATAGATCTCTAATTTCTTCATCAACAACGTCATACCTTCACATATAAGGATGAGATTTTTTATTCTTTAGAAAATCCTCTGAAAGTTACTGACTTTGCATGTCAATATTTTTTGGATTTTATATTGTTGTTATCTATTTTAGGTAAAAAATTTCAGTGGATATTATGAGTACTTTAATGATTGAAAGGTTATTTAAGTGTTAGTCATTTTTTTGAGTTATGTTATTTCAAAACATAGAAACTTTTCTGGTAAGAATGATTTGTTATCATTTTTGGATATGTCATAGTTTAATCCCTTTAATGTATTCTTTTTCTCACCGTTTTGTTGTCTGCTTAACATTGTATTGATTATTTTCGTTTGGTATGTTTATGATTTCACTTGGACAAAGCTTTCGTCTTTCTAATGTTTTTCCTTTTTTCTTCTCATTCGGCCCTTCTTAATATTTTTGGTGTGAGTTATAACTATATTCGGCAAGCTTAATTTGGACTCTAAGAGTAGAATTTTTGGGTTGTTACAAGTTGCTTCCTTGCTCCTTAGCTAGAAATTTTGCGACCTTATTTACTTCCTAAAGTTGTGTTGTTTCAATGGTCCTCTATTAAACCAAAACAAATTTGTATTGGTTTTAGGTCCTTCTCTACCACGATTCATAAAATAGAACTAATTAATAATGCAAATTTGGTATTTGTACTCTTCAAAATACCCTAAAAACCACCTAATCCACCTCTACCTAGGTCACCTAAGTTTAATCCATTTGTATTCAACATATATTCCTCATTTATCCCAAGTGACAAACGAAATATCCCAAACATAAGGGGTCGTTTGGTAGAGTGTATAAGAATAATGCTAAAGAGAGTTATCAGTAATGCTTGTATTAGCAATGCATGTATTAGTTATGCTTGCATTACTTATACATAGATTATATTAATGCATTGTTTGGTTTGATGTATTAAAAATAGTATGTGTTGCATTAAAAAATTATTTACCAACATACCCTAAACTTTTACGTTGGAAAAGATGTAAAAATGGTTTTGAGGGACAATTGGGTCTTTTATTAAGTTAATCCATGCATTAAAATCATTGCATTGCTAATGTAACACCTCAGAACTTAACAGACCTAAACAGCAGAATTTTTCATGAACCAAAGAAGGGTTCACGGACCGTGTAAGAAACTACGATATTTCGACCTAGTGATGTTTGCATAATCCAGACACAACTTCCAATGCAAGTGTCTACGATCGTACAATAGTAAAGTAACCCAACTAAGGGTTGGGGGTCGAGTCCCAAGAGAGTGCTTTTGAGAATTAATAGAAAAATAAAATTAATTTCTAATTAGTCATAGCTAAAAACATTATCGAATGAAAACATGACAAATTAAAGGAGTGACACAAGAGTGTCAATTAACAATGGGGGTTTGTCACAAGTAAACAAAACTCAGCGAAACTATAAAAAGTACTAATCAAGGAGAGGGGATTCTTGGGATGTGATAGGAATACGGGATAGACTAAACTATTGGGTACATCCTTTCGATAATAAATCCGTTGAATATTTGTGACTAGGCTAGACTATAGTGGGGGTAAATTCTCTCTCAAGCAACTTACCCCGAATCAACTCGGTTTCTCTCCAACACCGAGTTGCCGCATGAAGAACAGCCTCCGCCTTAGCCCACTCACTCTCTCGAGCTGAGTGTGTGGGAGAAGGACTAGGTTTCATTCTCTCGAGCTGAACCTTATGTCGACCCAATCCCACCGGCTATCAATTTAGTAGTCTTAGTTTTACGACCTCTCTCGAGAACTAAGCCGAAAACACAAAGGTGAAATCGTATTGCAACTACAATTTCATTAAGTTCCACCACAACTACTAAACGAAATCACATATAAACAACAAATAAATCATCAACAAGCAAGACCCAACATATCATCTAAACCATATTCACAAAATCACACCCCAAGAATTGGGGTTTTAGCTAGACATGTAAAAGAGATAGAAATTTATACCAATATGAGTTTGCATTCAAATGGGTATGAAGATGTAAGTCTCAAAACAAGCAAAGAGTAAAGAATCCATAAGACCCAAGTCCAAATTCATGGTGTTGAAACCCTTTGAATCTTCAAGTTCTTCAAAACCCTCTCCAAACTTAGAATTCAAAATTCTATCTTAAAAATTTCTATATTAAAAATCTAATGTTAAAAAATTTCCCTAAACTACAACTCTCAACGAGTATTTATAGTTTTCAAAAATCGGTGTTGCAGCGGATCATTCGGCATCGTTAGTTGGGATTGCCGATCAACTTTGCGATCCGCCCTTTTGTAGGTTTCATCGCCATCTTGCTCTATCCTTCAGCATCGTTGTGTTCTGAATCATTGGGCGACATAGTACTGCTTCACGGAACTGCTCGGCGACACGCCGACTGCTCCATTTCACCGCTGATTTTATCTTTTCCTTCAGGGCTTAGCACATTGGAACAAAAGGTGAGGATATGACCTTTTGGCGATTCGCCAAACGGGTTCGGCGATTCTCAGATATACATTTCTTCGCTCTTTCAGCTGCCTTTGTTCCTTTTTGCTAAGTAGTGTCCATGCTTTCCCTCAAACTCCAAGTACCTGAAATTTAAGGGTTTTCATCAGATATTGAGACAAAATATGCATTTGAGGACACTAATTCTATCAAAACATAGCCCTAAATGAGTCCAATTTGTGGACTTATCAACACCCCCAACTTAAACATTTGCTTGTCCTCAAGAAAACTCGAGTTCGGCTGTTCAAAAAGGGAGTCTCAAACAGTGCTATATAAGAATCAATCATAAATGTACACAACAAGACTTAACTTACTCATGCAAGGATCAAATGTGCACTCAAAGTTTCAAGTTGTGATATACCATTATCAAAGAATCTCGAACTCACAATACTTGCTTCATATGCAAGTTCAAGCTCAACTATAGTGTTCAAATGCTCACACACAAAGAATGATTCTATATTCACACAATAGTTCACAGTTTAAAGCTTCGGAATCAGATGCAACACTCACACTCACAAAGAAGAACACAATGCATAATTTCACCCATAGGTTTACCCGTATTTTCCAATCAACACTTGCTTTAGCTCACTCAATATCACAAATATCTTACAAGGCTTGTAATGGGGCTGAGTCCAAGGGTATGGTCATTTAGGCACAGTGACTTTCATCCTCATGAAATGTGGTGCTCTCAACACTTCCTTTCCTTTTCTTTCATCATTTTCATTAGTGCTCATAAGTCATCCTATTATTCACTTCCCATGGATTGTTTGGGAACCCCATTTCTTTCATACTTTTCATCTTTATTCCACAACTTTTCTTTTTCATTCTTCTTTCTTTCTTTTTTTTTTATATGGAGGGGTTCCATTTTTCTCAACACTGTGGGTTAAAGGAGACTTTCCTTGCACTTCTTGATTTTCCCTTCATTTTTCACCACACCCCTAACTTAGGCTTTTGGTCTAAGTTAGCTATTCTACTAACCACAACTTCATGAGGATTATGGGTGATGGATAAAGAAAGGTCATTATTTTCATCAAGTTTCTTCCAAAGAAAGTTAAGGCTCAAGGGGTGTTCAAAAGCGGTTCACACACTTACAAGGTAGGCCACAAAAAAGGTATATGTCAAATTGGCTCACACTGTTAGAAGTTGCCTAAGATCATATCAAGAGATAGCATCACTTAGTAGACCGGACCAACGGGGCAAATTCTAGGATTCATCATGCATAGTTCATAGGTAAACTCATCACACTACACATTGACACTATTAAGTCAAACAAGTATTTATAGTTTTTAAAAATCTGTGCTGCAGCGGATCATTCGGCGTCGTTAGTTAGGATCATCGATCAACTCGGCGATCTACCCTTTTGTAGGTTTCATCGTCATCTTGATCTATCCTTCAGAATCGTCGTGTTCTGGATCATTGGGTGACATAGTACTGCTTTGCGGAACTCCTCGGCGACATGCCGATTGCTCCATTTCACCACTGATTTGATCTTTTCCCTCATGGCTCAGCACACTGGAACAAAAGGCGAGGATAAGACCTTTTGGCGACTCACCGAATGGGTTCGGCGATTCTCATATCTTCATTTCTTCGTTCTTTCAGCTACCTTTGTTCCTTTTTGCTAACTAGTGTCCATGCTTTCCCTCAAATTCCAAAAACCTGAAACTTAAGGGTTTTCATCAGATATTGAGACAAAATGTGCATTTGAGGACACTAATTCTATCAAAACATAGCTGTAACTGAGTCCAATTTGTGGACCCATCACCTGTTCGTGGTTCAAACCCTCCTAGAAACGGTGGACCACGAAGCCATCTTCGGCATGTAGACTCCCACATGATTCGTGGTATGGCTCGTGAAAGCGAGGCAGAACCGCTAGATCTCAGGCATCAAAGAACGGAGCCCACCACGGGACGTGGTCTCGATGACGAACAATGGATGGGTCCGTCGTCTTAAGTCAATAGACCCGTAGCCCCAAGTAAAGAACTATGGTGGCCTACACGATCCGTGAGGTGGACCATAGATGGGGTGCCAAGAAACAGTAGACACTGGCCATCAACCACGACTCACTTGACGGGCCGTGGTCCCTTTGACGGTCGTCAGTGGCTCCGTGGTTTGCCCTCGCCAGCTTTTAGGTTAGGTTCGTTTTGGTCTTTTCCCCTATGCATTGGGCATATAAACTACGTCGTTTAATACCTAAACTACGTCGTTTTACTCAGTTTAAGCCTAATAATCAAATCAGGACTTACCCAAAACCTTTATTCACCTAAAATCATCCAAACTTAAAGCAAAAAAATAAGAAAGAGGCGCCAGTTTCCCAAGAACAGTCAGAAGGTTTGCTTCAAGTTTCAGCCCCAAAATCGAAGGATTTCTATGTAGATTTCGTCACCAGATATGTGGGATTTCACTAGTGGGCTCCTTTCATCCACTAGGTCCCTAGAATTCAATCAATTCCTTGTTTCTACATATGTTGTTTAGACCTAGAGTTTGTAAAATCTTGGAGAATTATTATGATTTCAGTTGCTATAGTATCCATAATCTTAATATCATGTTTTCTTGGAAAATTATTATGATTTCAGTTGCTATAGTATCCATAATTTTAATATCATGTTTTCTTGGAAACGTTGCTTATCCCTGTATGAAATTCAAAACCCTAGTTTGTGTAGATTCTCTTAGTTCATGAATTGCACTTGTTATGTCAGTTGAACATATAATCGTGCTCCAGATTTTGAATGTTACATTATAATTATATAAATGTTTCATTCCAAGACTGCATGTCTGTATTTTGACCTATTTAGTATTTCAGTTACATTTCAGTCATATACATATTTAGTTGCGAGTAGACTTAGCACCGAATTGGACTAAGGTCCAGCATACCCTCATAGTCCCAGAACTATGTGCCCCCATAGGAGAATAAGACCCCTCTGTGAGCATCAGATTTAGTGATCACGCCAGTCATGCCTTTATACCCCTGGCAAGGTATATTGGATCCTCTCGATGGGGCGTATACATCGGACTCCACGTTAAGCTCACGTGGTTTTATGTCGATTAATAGTATCTCCCACAGTCAAACTCTTAGTGCATTTGACCAGGTTTTCAGAACTTAAGTATTCAGTTTAGCATGTCATGTTCATGATTAGTACTTGGTCATTCCATTAAATTTAGGTTTTTTGTTATCTTTTTTGTATAAACATTCTTGCTCAGTTTACAGTATTGCTCAGTATGCCTTGTTTTAGCTTATATATGTTTGTTCAACTTAGTATCTATATCTTGCATGATCAGTACTTCGTACTGATGCATACTCTGCGCTACATCTTTTCATGATGTAGGTTCAGGTATTCAGCATCCAGATCGCGCTAAGATCGATTCTCGGTTCGCACTCAACAACTTCAGTAATGAGTCCTCATATTCCAAGGATAATAGACATGCTTTTATTTTAGTCTTTCTTTTAAGTTTTCATCTTTGTTAGAGTTAGATGGGGAGCATGTCCCAGCAACTCAACTCAATTCGAGGCTTTACAAACCTAGTAGTAGAATCAACTTGAAATGTTAAGTTTAATCTTTCAGTGTTATGAAACTCTTAGTATGTTTTACACATTTAGGCTAGTTGGGTATTCCCCATGTTCCAGTTATCTATTATTTTAGCTTCTGCATAGTATATGTCTTATTCAATTATTTTCAGTATGCTTATGATATGCCAGACTCAGGGTTAGCTTGGGGTCACTCGTAATCCTAGGTCCCGTGTTACGTCAAGGGGGTAGCCTCGGGGCGTGACCTGTAATACCTAGAAATCCATGGTATTAGCAATGCACACCTTAATACACAATAGAGTGTATAACTAATGCAAGCATTAGTTATACATTGGTTGAAAAAGAGTCCCAAACAAAGTACTAGTAATATACAAGGCCAATACATGCATTATTCTTTCTAATACACTCTACCAAACGACCCCTAAGTCTTTCACAGTATGAAATGTGGAAAAGCTAAATTATCACTCCAAGATTTAGTGTTATAAGTATAAGAGCTTCTAAAATACAATGCAAGTCTGAAACTAAATGACATGTCTAGACGTAAAAAATATCTTGTTTGAATACTAAAACAACACAATAAATAAATAAAATAAAGGGAGGTGTGGGTTGCGTGTGTATATATACAATTGTTTAAAATAAGTAACTACAAAAGTGTAAAATTGTTACCAAATTTGCAATGCCTTAAATCAAGTAGACTATTAAAATAACTATAACACAAAAAATTGTCTTCATAGCAATTGATAAATGGAATAGTATTGACTATACAACTATTTCTATATAATCGACATTTTAATTTTTTTTCTGGAAGTAATAGATTTGTTTTAACTTTTACTACTACTGAGATAACATTTTAACAATCCCATCAATATTTCGAAATAACAGTGCATAGGAAATTATTAGTATTGCACTGAGAAGGTGTTGTAAAATGTTATTACAAAGTAACAACAATTATCACTTCATATTTATAACAAATAAAATGGGATAAGACACAAGTATCTCCTAGATTATGACCAAAATTCCAGAGACATACCTTAATAAACTAAGGTTCTTTATCCCCTCGAACTAATTTTTTTTTTAATTTTAAACACCTTTTGGCTTACGTGGAACACTTTGTGACTCCATGGAGTTGAGGCACGTGGGAGATGTTTGGATGCCACATAGGCAAAAAAAGTGTACTAAATTGCAAAAATGGGTTCGGGTGTAATAGGACCTCAGTGTAGTTAAGATGTGACTCTGAAATTCTAGTTATAGTATAAGGGGGTACTTGTGCCTTATCCCAAATTTTTTTAATAAGAGTTATTAAAAATAAATTTGGAGTTGTCCTGCAAATGTTCTTTTCTTGAGTGCTGAATGAAGATTTTATAGAGTTCTGAGATTTTTTTTTATAACAGAAAATTCCACAATTTGAGGTTCTTGCAAGAAATTCTATAATTCTACAATATATGTTCGCATAATTTTATATATTGGAGTAAAAGATTATTCAACATAAACTTGAGAGGACATAAAAATATGATCCCATAAAATTTACATAGAATTAGTAAAGAGATTCAATGTATACCTAGTAAGTTTTTATTCTATGCAATGGTGAGTGTTTGACGTATTCTTGATGTCTTTATAAAAGATTGCTTAATGAGAAGAATTTTATATAAATTGATTATCTGATTTAATTGAAAAATGAACAAACACAAAGAGTTTGACAACGTTTACAAGGCCATAAATTGTTGATAAACGAAGGAAAACAAAGAGGTTGGTAACATTTAATTTGTGACGTTTGTATTCCAAGGATATTAAAATATTAGTATTTAATATTCAATTAGATATTTGATCATATATTGATTTATTGTAGGAACAATATTGTATTCCAATTTTGATGGTTGGAGCCTCCTACTTATATATATATATATATATATATATATATATATATAATTTT
>NW_006238980.1:1765360-1880103 GCF_000226075.1 Solanum tuberosum | reverse complement strand
TTTGGAGACACTACTTATATATATATATATATATATATATATATATTAATTAATTAATTTTTTAATTCTAAAAATACTTTTTTCCAAAATAAAACACCAACTTTTTCTTTACTAATTTGTATTGGTCGTTCCTTTTTTTTTTTGTTTTTGTTTAAAGAATTAATTTTTATTTATAATTTTTGAAAAAATATATTAGGTATTTTAGTCATTTAGCATTACACCAACTTTTCTATGTTTTTTGTCAAATACGCAACTGCTTATTATCAGTTTAATCACATCTATCCAAACTTGTAACATTTTATTTATAAAATTCATTGACACTTACGCTTAAATGTTGTTAACTTGTAATTGGTCAATTCCAAAAAGCTTTTAATAACATTTTAAAGTCGAATGATCTACACTTGTTGGCCTACACTTCGTCCTGCTTGGTGATTATAATAAAAAATTGTGATAGTAAATTATTTTAATTATAATAAAATAGTGTAACACTTTAAATGTAATAGGTGAATTGAAAAACTAATTAGTATCTTGGGTACTAAATAAATTCTTATAGTTTGGCGTTGTTGACAAATTTTATGTCTACAAATTTTCTTATAAAAAAGGTTTATCAATACAGAGAGTTAACATGTGGACTAGATATATTATTGAAAAAATATGATCTAATCTAGAACAAGATTTAAAGATTTATATTTACTACTTTACTTTTTCTATCTTTAAGGCTAATTAGGAATAACTATTGATTCCACAATATTTTTTTCAATAGAGTTGAACAAGGGGCTTGTTTTTACTAAAAATCAACACAAAAATATTTGTTCAGGCTCTATCAAGCCCAAAAAAGCAGAAACATAAAGAATGGAAAACACACAATAAAATAAGGCTAAGATAAAATGGCCCAATCCAAAAAAAAAAAGGCCTATTGATATATGAACTACTATATTACTACGGTTTCTAATAAAGGGTTCAACATTTGTTTTCTCAACTTCCTCTCTCTACTAAATAAGTCGATGGTGATGAGATTACACAATATCAGTCTGGTTCATGTTCTTCTTTGGATGATCAACACTCATGGCCCTCTTTGGTGTACGTCATTGTTTCTCAGCTTGCAGAAGTAAGATTTGTGTCCTTCTCTTCTTAACTATTTTTTGTATTTGTAACCCGGGATTAAAAGGTGCATCTGTTCATTCCTTTTTCCTATCTAGATGATTAGTTTGTTGGATCAGATTGTTGTGTATCTCTATGAGTCAATAGAGGGTTATCATCTTGGGTGCCTGTTGGTTACCTCTATGTTAGTGTTTCTCTTCCTTCATTGTCTGATATGAGTCAAGTTTCTTTTTAATTGATGGATCCGTATTTTTCAACTTGATTCAAGTCTAGTTTCTTTTTAATTGATGGATCTATATTTTTTCAGCCTATTTTAAGTCTAGTTTCCTTTTTATATATTGACGGATTTATGTTTTCGACTTGATTTGAGTCTTGTTTCTTTTAAATTGATGGATCTGTGTTTTGTTTTAGCTTGATTTGAGTCTAGTTTCTTTTTTATTGATGGATTTGTTGTTTTTTTCAGCTTGATTTGAGTCTAGTTTCTTATTAAGTATTGGATATGTGTTTCTCAGCTTGATTTGAGTCTAATTTCTTTTTAATTGATGGGTCTGTGTTATTGATTTGTGTCTAGTTTATTTTTACTTGATGGACCTGTGTCTTTCAGCTTGATTTGAGTCTAGTTTCTTTTTAATTGATGAATATATGTTTTTTCAACTTTAATTGAGTCTACTTTCTTTTTAATCGATGGAATTGTATTTTTCAGCTTGATTTAAATCTAGTTTCTTTTTAATCGCTCAGCTTGATTTTTTTAAATGGATAGATCTATGTTTTCTCGGCCTGATTTGAGTCTAGTTTCTTTTTAATAGATGGATCTGTATTTTTTAGCTTGATTTGATTCTAGTTTCTTTTTAAATTGATGGATCTGTATTTTCAACTTAATTTGAGTCTAGTTTCTTTTTAATTATTGGATCACTGTTTTTTCAACTTGATTTGAGTCTAGTTTCTTTTTAATTATTGGATCACTGTTTTTTCAACTTGATTTGAGTCTAGTTTCTTTTTAATTATTGGATCACTGTTTTTTCAACTTGATTTGAGTCTAGTTTCTTTTTAATTATTGGATCACTGTTTTTTCAACTTGATTTGAGTCTAGTTTCTTTTTAATTATTGGATCACTGTTTTTTCAACTTGATTTGAGTCTAGTTTCTTTTTAATTGATGGATCTTCATTTTATCAACTTGATTTGAGTCTATTTTCTTTTTAATTAATGGATTTGTGTGTTTCATCTTTATTTGAGTTTAATTTATTTTTAATTGAAGGAATTGATTTGAGTCTAATTTATTTTTAATTGAGGAACTGTATTTTTCAGCTCAGGCAGGGGTAGAGTGAAACTAGAAGCTCTCGACCTCCTTCCAATAAAAAAAACTATTTTAATACCTTTTAGTATTACCAATTTTTTTAAATTTTATAAATCAAATCTATGTAAATGACATGAATTTAATGACTTGGTTTATGTTCAAGGAACTTTCCCTATTATAATTATAGTTGTATGTTTTCTTACACTTTCAAACTACAACATAATAAACTAGAAATTCATTCACTTATTTTTCCATATATTAAGAACAAACTCTTTCTTTTGATGTGTAATTTTCTCCAATGAATTTCATGGTAAGAGGATAAGACGAATTTTATTTGCAATCAACTACATGTCAATCAAATTGTAACGATTTTGAATTTCACTAAAAGTGTGGAATTATTTATAGATTTTAGTATCTATGTTTATATTCATTAGTATCCGGACACGTGCTTCGCACGTGTATTCCATTAGTACAAACTTTTTTTGTTGAATATTCAGATATAATAATTTTTTTAAAAATGAAATCCAAAATTTTTATCAATGGTGAGTATATTTCATTAAACTTGAATAATGAGTTATCATCTGACTTACAAAAATGCACAACTACTCATTAGTTAGATAGGTACAGTTATGTTTTTGATGAGATGAATTTTGAAACAAAGTATTCAAGTTTACCTCTTCAGGTGAATATTTTGAAGATTGTCCTCAAATTTTACTTTTATTGTTGAAATTCAAAATACTATGTTATATACCATAATATTTTTTCCAAATTGGAATTTGTGTTAGAAGTAATAATTCCTCCTGTCCATAATATTGTTTTAATTTTTTTTTGTATAAAATTAAGCATTTTAAAAATAAAAAATATCTTCTAATAATAAAAAATAAAAATAAAAAGTCATATTAATTCTTTCTTTACATAAAGTACAAACAATTGCTAAAAGTACAATAAAAATATTGGCATGCTATATTACATGCTAGGGTAATAATATGCATGTACATTGCTATATAATGATATTACATTTCAACAAATTCAATTAATTTACTTTCTTAAAAACCTAACCAGAAGAAGAGGTAGTGAAGTAGATTCTAATAGCTAATTGAATTCTCTTTTCTGATTTGCTTTCTTTGAATCTTTCCTTCATGTATTTATTACTCCTAATTAATAAGTCTACATACTTATAGCTCAATAAAGCTTTTCCAATTCTCCTAATTATCTTTACAACGGAGAGGCATGCACGTAAGTGATAAATAAATAGTATTATATATGAAGATAAATGAAGGTTGTAAATAGAAATTAATTGCTAGTAGTCCTCACTCTTCCTAAAAATATTGTATGTGTTATACAAAAATCATACGCATAATGTAGTAATATTTAAAAGAAAAGACATTTAAGCTAACTTGGATGTTAATTATGAATAGCAAGTAATTATATATAGACCATGATCAATACATATATATCATGAATGTGATTTAATTTCATTGTTACAAATTACATGTGTTAACTCTATTAATACTAACAGATTTATTATGAAGTATCAATTAATTGACAAAGAACCCTTTCATTTTCCTAGATAATTGAATTAGTAAATTAAACAATAATTCATTGTAACTCACAATTTAATTATTAATTCTTTCATTGTCTTTCTAATAAATAACTTACCATTCAAAAAATAATTAAAATATTATTATTTAATATTTACTTAATTAGATGTCTAATTTAGACTAGGGGTAAAATGGTAATCCAGTTTTTCATCTTTTGAGTTTCCCAGTTTTAATAATATATGATATGATGATATGATATGATATGATGTGTATATTTTGTAATGTTGTGGATCACTAGGGTATTGCACTAACAAAAGTATTTCAATGTGTTGACAGATCCAATGGTTTTAAAGAAGGAAGATGAAAAAATAAATCAAGCTCAGAGGTATTTCATTACTTAATAAATCATATGTCCATAAATATACTATAAAGGTGATATTCTCTTTTTTTTCAACTAAATTCATTATACAGATTGAATTTTTGGAATAATTTTTCTTTTGTAGGGTAAATAATTTATAAGTAAATTAGTATTGGAATGATTTGAGTAACGCATAGTTCTCTCTCCGCCGTTACGGTTTTGCAATTATTTTTCTCCCTTCTTCTTGCTTTTCTAGTAACTCTATATCTTTTCATTAAAAAATAAATGAAATCATGGGCGTACGACATAACTAGATAGATCTGATGAATTGAATGATGACATGACTGAACAACATGGCAGTGAGATTCACAAGTTTCCAAAGGATGACTTTAAAATGGTTTCTTATAGGTAGGAATGGGATAAAGAATCTTAATTACCTATATTACCTGCAAACTACATTACAAGAGAGAACACAAAGATTAAATATGTTGACAATAAACATGTAGTGACTTTCCTCCGCTCTAAATCATTAATAAAGTTCTGAGCAGTGTCCAAAGGATGATATTATTAGATAGTTAGTCCATTATTATCATACCAGAAAAATACTTCATTTCATAAACTTTTAGGATACTTTTGTCAAACATCGGATGTGTATTTTCAATCTAATCATGATTCTTTTTTGTCTCTAGACTGTTCTGCGAATAGAGTCTCTAGTCCTTCCCTTGGTTTCTTGCTTGTAAAAATCAAGGGAAGGACCGGAAACTCCATTCGCAAAACAGTCCAAAGATAAAAAAAAATTATGATTAAATTAAAAATCTTCATCCATGTTTGAGAAAAGAGTCGTGAAAGTGTATATAACGAAGTACTTTTCTAGAATGCTAATAATGGACTAACTATCTAGTGATTTCATTCTTCGGACACTGCTTGAAAGTTTATTTATGATATAGAGGGGAGGAAATGCACTACATGTTTCCTAGACAGGTCCTTAATCTTCATGTCCTCTGTTCTAATGTACTCTGCATCTAATATAGGTAATTAAAACTCTTCATTCTACTCTTGCTGATAAGCAATAGTCTTAATGTTGTCCTCTGGACACTTGTGAATCGCACAACCCTGTTGTTCGGTCATGTCATTATCCATTTAACGGAGCTATCTATTATGTTATACTTACAAGATTTTATTTATGTTTGTTAATGCGTAAGTAATTGAGGTGCCGGAAAAATAAGAAGAAGGGGGGAAAATAGATGCAAAATCATAACACCGAAGAGAACCATGCGTGATCCAAATCATTCCAATACTACTTTGCCTATAAATTGCTTACCATAAAAAAGAGAAAATCTTCCAAAAATCTTGTCTTTATAATGAACCTACTGGAAAAAAATAAGAAGATCATCTCTTATAGCGTATTTATGGACATATGATTTTTTATATCATAGAGTACCACTAAACATGATAGAACTGTCTTACATAGACAGGAATGTTTATTAATAACCAAAGGAATCAATTTGATGTTATCTCTATTACCACACAAGACACTAGCAAACTCATGATTGCCAATGGTGAAAGGTCCCAAATCTTTCTTCTATTTTACTTCATCTGCATAAGCATTAGAGCACACCCAGCGAGTCAATTTTATCTCTTTTTTGTGCGCTCCCTTTTTCTTGGTAATCAAAACTATAGTCTGTTCAACAACCTTAAACTTTTTCTACCTCTTTTGGGAGAAACCTGCTACTCCAAGTGATGATTTCCGTGAAATGAGATAGATACTCAGTAGTGTTTCTTGAAAGTTTCCCTTTGAGGCGGTTTTTCTCTCTTGCGATGTCTCTCATTTGCATTTCATGTTTTTGGATAGAGGCAGTATTGGAGCTGATCATCTCAGACATGGTGTGAACTTTTTGCATATGTACTTTCTTAGTTCTGTAAAGCATTCTCAAGCTTCATTCACCACTGTTCTGAGTTAGGTATCTTCCCTGTAGGAGGTATGTACAAATTTGCACTTTTATTTTCAAAGTTATTGTTGTTTACCTATTAACCTTGACTCTTATTACCTCAGTTCTAATACCCGGTCCCTTGGTTATGCTAACCTTGCGGTTGTGGTATCCATTGACTCTGATATTCTGACCTTTGGAGTTGTAGCATTGATATTTGTTCTAAGCATTATTCACATAATTAACTTTCTCAAATTGCATTGGAGGAGCCTCTAAACATTTCATCATGTGCTAGGCATAATTTAGCCGTGATAACTTGCACATATTTGATCGTTTTAACTTATTTTAGATTATTTTTCGTAAGATGTGGCAGCAGTTGAGTATAGTGTCAAACTGAAAAACAAATTCTAGAATAGGCAAAACACAGAAAACATAATTAAAAAAATCAATATAGAAGTCATGAGCTGAAATCAGGTGGAGATGTTTTAATAGATGACCATAGAAACAAAACTTTGATTAAAAGAGAAAGAGAAGGAATTTTGAAACTTGTGGTATAAAGTAATCTATTGAAACTTTATGGCTATAAAGTAAAACAAGAAATTTGAAGTTAAATTGTTACTAAATATGGAAATATGTCCTTTTTTTGGGGAATGACTAAAAAGGAAAGAGTATCACATAAATTGGGATAGAGGTAAAATCTTACTGGCAACTATTTTCTATTTCAAGTCTACCAATAGTAGAATGGAAAAGTCAGGGATGTTGTTATATCTCTGGTATCCCTTTTGTCTTACTTTGAGTTGTCACTACCATTTATTTTTAACTTTTTATCGAGCAACAGTACTCCTCTAACTAGAATGATCAAGAGAGTGAGGGAGAGAAAATTGACAGAGCTCTACTAAAGAATGTGCTAGATATAATTGTTGAAATTGGAATGGGGTCAATGGATTATTATGAGAACGATTTTGAAGCTGCAATGCTCGAGGACACTGCGGTTTATTATTCTTGCAAAGCTTCTAATTGGATCCTCGAAGATTCATGTGCAGTTAGTAGCTTTGCAAGAATAATAAGTCGTAGTGTCCTCGAGCATTGCAGCTTCAAAATAGTTCTCATAATAATCCATTATACCCCATTCCAATTTCAACAAATATATCTTGCACATTCTTTAGTAGAGCTCTGTCAATTTGCTCTCCCTCACACTCTTAATCAATTTGTTTAGAGGAATATTGTTGCTCAATAAGAATTTAAAAAGAAATGCTAGTGAGAACTCAAAGCAGGACAAAAGGGATACACGAGATATAACAACATCCCTGACTTTTCATTTCTATTATTGGTAGACCTGAAATATAAAACAGTTGCCAGTAAGATTTTACCTCTATCCCAATTTATGTGATAGTCTTTACTTTTTAGTTATTCCCATAAAAAGGGACATCTTTCCATATTTAGTAACAATTTTACTTCAAATTTCTTGTTTTACTTTATAGCCACAAAGTTTCTATAGCTTACTTTATACCACAAGTTTCAAAATTCTTTTTTTTTTCTCTTAAAATCTGTGCCCAGTCTTGGTCAATAGTTCTATGTTTGTGTCCATATTAATGATCAGTTCACCCGCTTCTTATTTTATTTTAAAATTATAGTTGTTACTTAGAGGGAACCACTTATTCAAGAATACATTGACAAACTCTGCCCATGTGGTGAAATATTTTGTTGGCAAGTTTTGGAGTCATGTTCGTGCTGCTATAGGGAAGGAATATTTGAATACCTTCAGTCTATAGCATCATTGGGGATGTTATGCGTTGTGCATCTTGTGCTCGCTATGCTACTTCCTGTGCCATGATGTAATGACCCTCCAGGTCATTCCAATGTTTATGCCATCTTTCTTTCATTTAGAGCGTTCCTCTAGCGACCATGAGTAATTTATGACTTGCTGGCACTGACTATTCAGTCGTCTGGTCGTTCTTTTGGGTTTTATGCCCGTTTTCCTATTTTGGAGCTTTTGAAACTTGAAAAGTTGATTTCAATCATAACCTCAGGTAAATGACCTCAGATGGTAATCTGATGGTTGCATCAGCCCCAGAGCGGCTAAATTAGGCTAGTAGAGTGGTTGGATGAGTCCCGACGCTGGTGTTGCTGGTGCAGATATTTAGTGACCATAATTTAGTCTTTTGGCAAGCAGATTTAGCATTGAGCGACCAGAACTGCTCTTATTTCTATAGACAAAAATCAGATTCAACCTTATTTTGAAACGTCGATATCTGGAGTTCTAGAGCTCCGTTTTGGGTGATTCGAAGTCCAGTGTGTTCGGGTTTGCGTTGACTGTGTGGGAGATGCCCGAAGCGTGTTGGAAAGTCTCTGATTGTGGTGTGTCTGCGTTGTAAGTGGCTTCCCCAAGCCATTTTTTGTGTAGAGTCTTGCATTTTAGTTTGTTGTTGCATGGAGTTGCATTTTCGGTTTAGGTCCTCTTCACGGAGTCCATTCCGAAAATTACAAAGTGTGTCCGACATTTCCTGATTTTGAATCCAAAATTAGTCTATCTCTGATTTTGATGATTTTAGTAAACGACCGTGCTGATGCACTGATTATATTTTTGATAGTGTGGCAGCAATCCAAGGTCGTTCGGAAGGGAAAAGCGCTAGCAGAGTAACTTGTAGCACGCACCGTCGGCCTTTAAATAGGCTACGACTTACTTACCTTTAGATTGAGCTTTAAGTAGGTTAGTTGGTCTCACTAGTACAGAGCTAACATCTAGTAGAGTCTTGAGGATCGGTGCGAAGACGTCTATGAATTATCTTCGAGAGGCTACAGGATGTCCTTAGGGACTTTACATATTTTGTATCATTTTGCGCGTTGTTGTCCTATTAGTTTCATGGAATATTACTTGTTTCATGGTAACACAGGATGGCTCGCACGGTCAATAGAGGTTGACCTCGAGGTCGGGCTGCAACGCCAGCTCGAGAGAAGGACGACTCCAGATCCGGAGGCAGAGCCTTAGTTAGACCAGATTCCTCCCCAGCCAATGGGCCGGGACCAGCCCAGCCACCACCCGCACCAGCTGTCTCCCATGATCTTTAGGCTATGCTTACGTAGATTCTAGAGGCTATTGGTGGCATTCAACAGCAGCAGGCCCCAACACCAGTTCCAGAGTTGGCTTGAGTACCATAGGGTCAAGCTGCAACAGCGGCCCCATAGGTTCAGCAGCCACTAGCACCAACTGCCGTTTAGTCAGATGTTTTAGACAGAGTTATGCTACTGAGGGAGTAGAAGATGCTCGGGGTGTTTCTGAGACTGTCGCTGCTGAGGTTTTCTAGGGCAGTTGGCGAGGATTCCAATGAGTTCCTTACTACTTGCCAGGAGCGACTGCAGACTTTGGGGTTGGTGGAGTCGATGGGAGCTTACGTCACAGCTTATCTGTTAGATGGATCGGCCAAGTAGTGGTTGTGCTCTTTCGTGAAGACCAGACCAACTAGGTCCCACTGGTGACGTAGACAGAGTTTTCTAAGGCTTTTTCTATCTAGATGTATCAAACGGAGCGTTAAAGATCAACTCAGTGATGAGTTCTCGAGGCCAAATTTCATGAGTTATCCCATCATCCCACCATGATCTTGCAAACAGAGGAGGAGAGAGTCAAGTGCTTCATTAACGGGTTGAGGGTGCAGCTGTGTATTGAGTTGCAACCAATGGCTTCACCGGGCCGCTCTTTTCTAGATGTAGTGGACAATGCCCGCACGCTTGAGTAGGTCCATCGCGAGGCCCACGGGGGCAGCGGCAAGAGGGCTAGCCAGGATGACAACTTTAGTGGGACCCGTCCTAGGCCTAGGGATACTTGGGACCAGGTTCATCAGAGGTTTTAGTCGGTTCAACCTAGTCGTCCGTTTCAGGCATCAATGCAGTTATCAGAGGGTAACCAGCACAACCATGATGGTTATAGTGCCGGTGTGAGTAATGGTCGAAGCGGGTTTCAGACAAGTTCATCAGGTCGAGGTGGCCGGCCTCCAGTAGTGGAAAGATCATCACATGATTGCTTCACGTGTCGAGAGCTTAGGCATTGGTCTAGAGAGTGATCTAGCTCTAGATCAACATTACCAGCTCCTCAGGCAGCGAGACCGGTAGCAGCAGTTGCCCCTCCAACTAGAGAAGGAGGTCAGCATTAGGGTGTTTGGGGAGGTTCCCGGGGAGGAAATGTAGGTTCCAGAGTCTATGTGCATGGTAGAGGTGGTCAGGGCCATTTCTATGCAGCTCCAGCTAGAGTAGAGGCCGAGGCATTAAATTATGTGATCACAGGCACAGTTCTCTTATGCCATCAGTCCGCTTCATCCTTATTTGACCCTGGTTCTACTTATTCGTATGTGTCTTCTTATTATGCTCCTTGGTTGGGCTTGAATCTTGAGCCCTTAGTCGTACCATTGCATGTTTCTACCTGAGTAGGGGATTCTTTAGTAGTGGATCCAGTTTGTAGATCTTGTGTGGTGACTATTTGTGGGAAGGACACCCAGATGGATATTATTTTACTTAGTATGGTGGATATTTATTTGACCTTGGGCATGCATTGGTTATCCCCTCACCGAGCGGTCTTGGATTGCTATGCCAAGACTGTTACTTTAGCCATGCTTGGTATTCCACCGATGGTGTGGCAGGGTTGTCATAGTCGCACACCGGTTGGGGTAGTTTCTTATGTACAGGCTCAGAGGCTAGTGGTTGGCGGGTGTTGGGAATATTTGGCTTATGTTAGTATGTTAGTAGGAAGGGCCCTACGGTTGATTCAATGCCTATGGTCTGAGGGTTCATATATGTGTTTCCTGCTAACCTTCCTAGCCTACCCCCGAAGCAGGATATTTATTTTGCCATTGATTTGGAGCCGGGTACTCATCCTATTTCCATCACATCATACCGTATGGCCTCGCAGAGCTCAAGGAGCTCAGTGTTCAGCTTCAGGATCTCTTGGGGAAAGGATTCATTCGACCTAGTGTATAACGTTTGGGTGCCCCAGTCCTGTTTGTGAAGAAAAAGGACGGGACTATGGGGATGAGTATTGATTACAGACAACTGGATAAGATGACGGTGAAGAACCATTATCTTATGCCTCGTATTGATGATCTATTCGACCAGGTTTAGGGAGCAGCAGTGTTTTATAAGATTGACTTAAGATCTATTTACCATCAATTGAGGATTAGAGAAGCAGACATCCCTAATACAACATTTAGGACTCATTCTTGCCATTTTGAGTTCCTCGTGATGTGTTTTGGTTTGACTAATGCCCCTGAAGCCTTCATGGATTTGATGACTTATCTATTCAGGTTTTTGAGGATATGTTGCGGGTCTGTGTAATAGACTTTGGAGGTCAGTGGGGCCAGTTCTTGCCTTTGGTAGAGTTTGCGTACAACAACAACTACCTTTCTAGCATTCAGATGGCCCCATTTGAGACCTTGTACAGTATGCGTTGTCGCACTCTAGTTGGTTGGTTTGAGTCTATGGAGCCTAGGCCACGTTGTACAGGCTTGTTTCAAGAGGTCTTAGTTCATGTGAGGAGAATTCAGGATAGGCTCAGGATGGCTCAGAATAGACATAAGAGTTATGCGAATCGCAGGCGTCGACCGTTGATATTTGTCGTTGGTGACTAGGTATTCCTTTAAGTATCGCCCATGAAGGGCGTGATGACATTTGGGAGGCAGGGCAAGCTTAGCCCCATTCACATTGGGCCTATTGAGATTTTGAGGATAGTTGGTGATGTGGCCTATGAGTTAGCTTTACCCCAACATTCTTAGCTATTCACCCAGTTTTCCATGTTTTGATGTTGCGAATATATGTTCCAAATGAGTCTCATGTGCTCCAGTATGATGTCGTTGAGTTGGATGATCATCTGACCTATATTGAAGAGCCAGTTGCTACTTTGGCTATAGATGTGAGGCAGCTGAGGTCTATCGCCATTCCTGTGGTGAAGGTCTATTTGAGGCATTGTCCAATCGAGTAGGCTAACTGGGAGATCGAGCGGGAGATGCGAGAGCAGTTCACTAGCTTATTTAAGCCCTTAGGCATTTCTTGACTTTTACTTTCGCAAACGAAAGTCCTTTTAGTAGTGGATGTTGTAATGACCCTCCAGGTCATTTCTATGTTTATGCCTTCTTTCCATCATTTAGAGTGTTCATGTAGAGACCACAAGTTATTTATGACTTGCTGATACTAACTGTTTGGTCGCCTGGTCATTTGTTTGGGTTTTATGCCCTTTTTCCTATTTTGGAGCTTATTAAACTTGAAAAGTTGATTTCGGTCATAACCTCAGGTAAACGACCTCAAATGGAAATTCTAATGGTTGCATTATCTCCGGAGCTGCCAAATTTGGCTAGTAGCATGTTTGGCACGAGTCCTGAGGCTTTCGGTGTTACTTTAGGGCCATTTGGCGCTTTAGCCTTCAAATTTTGGCTTAAGTTTCACTTTTGTCAACATTCTTGATAAATGCGCTCGGATGAGAATTCTGTCAGCGTGGTTAGTTCTAGAATGTTGAGTTTGGTCTAGAACGACACTTCGTGTGCTTCCGGTCTTATTCCAAGACATGTTGTAGAAATTGACTAAAATGGCATTTGGGTATGGGGCCCACTTTCCATCGAAATTACCTCATATGGAAATTCCAACAGATCCATTGAGTCCGCAATGTCAAATTTAGTTGGGCAGCATATCTGGTCTATTTTGATCGAGTCCTGAACGAATTCCGAGGGTCTGTTCGAAGATTTTTTTTTAAAATATAGCAAAACCTGGTGTTGCTGGTGCAGACCTTTAGCGACCAGAATTTACTCTTTTGGAGACTATATTTAGCTTTTAGTGACAATAACTGCTGCTATTTATATAGAGAAAAATCATATTCAGCCTCATTTTGAAACTTTAGTATCTCGAGTTCTAGAGCTCCGTTTTGGGTGATTCGAAGTCCGGTGTATTCGAGTTTGCATTGGATGTGTGGCTGACTGTCTGGAGCGTGTCGTAAAGTCTCGGATTTTGGTGTATCTGCATGATAAGTGGCTGCCCCAAGTCTCTTTTTGTGTAAAGTTTTGCATTTTGGTTTGTTGTTGCATGGAGTTGTTTCGAGCTCCGAGAGGTGCTCTATTTGGGAACACAAGTTCGGGGGAGGGTTTAGGACCTCTTCAAGGAGTCAATTCTTGAGCGAGTCTGACATGTTCCGATTTTGACTCCGAAATTGTCTATCTTCAATTTTTATGATTTATGTCTAAACAACCGTGTTGATGCTGTGATTCTATTTTTGATAGCGTGGCAGCAATCAGAGGCCGTTTAGAAGGGAAATGCTTTGACAAAGTGATTTGGAGCATGTGCGGTTGGCCTTCAAGTAGGCTACAACTTCCTATCCTTTACACTACAAAAAAAATAGTGTTTAGCGACGGATATTAGCGACGAATTAATTTCCGTCACTATATAACAACGAATTCGCAACGAAGTAGCTATTTCGTTGCAAAAATTACAAATAATTTTTTGAGTTATAATATAGCGACGGATTGGCGACGGAATATGTTTTTTGTCGCTAAAAAATAGCGGGAAACTTTGGCGCCCTAATTTTCGCTACGGATTTTGCAGCAAAGTAGGTGTTACAAATTTATTAATATTCCGCGACAGAATTAGTGACGAAAAAGCGTTGCTAGAATTATAAATATATTTTTATGGAATTTAAATTATGTAGTGACGGAAATATCCGTCGCTAAAATTTAATGTAAATAATTATATTTATTTGACGAAATGGTCTGGTGGACCCTTATACTTGTATCAATTTGTATTTTGAACCCTTCTATTTGTCCATTTGTCATCTGGACCCTTAAACTCTATAAAACACAATTTCACTAATCCCTTTGACCATTGACTAAGCTTATGTGTCTTTAAGATGGCTGAGTTGGCGAAAGTGTGTGACTTCACGCACCTTAAGGCGAGTGAATAAATTTTTTAGGTTAAAAAAAATATTAAAATCATAAAAGAAAATATTTTTTTAAAAAAACAATTAATTAAAAAAGTCATTTCTTCTTCCCCACTACCCCTCCTTTTTGGCCATTTTCATGGCCAACCAAACTTTTTTTTTCTTCCTACAATTTACTAACACCTATTTAGCAAATCTTGGCCACTGTCGAGATGGGGTTCATGAAAAACGTTGTGACCTGGAATACGATGATTGCAGGATATGTTCAATGTGGCGAATTTGTTAGAGCCATAGATTTGTTTCAACATATGCTAAGCGAAAAAGTAAAACCAAGTGGTTAGCTTGCTTTCTGCTTGTGCTAATTTAGGAGCTTTAGATATGGGTGAATAGATTCATGGTTATATTAGAATGAAGAAAATCAAGATCGATTTTGTCTTGGGAAACGCGCTTATAGATATGTACTTCAAATGTGGGAATGTAGAAGCTGCTATACAAGTCTTCCATGGCTTAAATGATAGAAACATCTTCTGCTGGAATTCTATCATCATTGGACTAGGAGTGCACGGGTATGGGAAGGAAGCTATAGATACTTTCATTGCAATGGAAAGATAATGGATAAAACTAGACAGTGTGACTTTCGTGGGGCATCTATGTTCGTGAAGCCATTCTGGGTTGGTTTCAGTTGGGAGAAAGCGGACCAACGCTCACCGGAGACCACTGGTGGTGCACGCCACCACTGTTTTGCAGTAGAGTGTGAGAGAGAGGCGACATTGGCTAGTGGAGAGGAGAACGAGGTGCGTGAGGGTGTGGTCATGACAGTGAAGAGGTTTTTCGGCCAGATCTGGTGGTGCAGTGACTTAGGTTATTGTTTTTGTGGAGGTTGGAGGAGGAAAGAAAAATAGTGATGGTGTGCGGAGGAGATGAAGACGGGTGAGATAGAAAGTATATGTGATTTCGCCGGCAAATATGGTGACGACGCGGCGATGGCTTTTCCGGTCGATTTTGGTCGTGAAACAGTGAAAATAGTGAGAATTGGATGTATGGAGTTTCACTTTAAAAAATGCCAAAAAGAAATTAAAATGTTATTATTTTAAATTTTATTAAATAATTTTTAAAAATAGTTCTGAAATAATTATGATATGGCATTAATATATCTGACGTGGATATGACATGTCAATTAAATAAAGGAGAGTGAGCTACACACATGATTGAAGGGGCTTAAAAATCTCATTTTAATTGAGTTTAAAGGTCCAGATGACAAAGGAATAAGTAGAAGGGTTCAGAATACAAACTGATACAAGTACAAGAGTTCACCAGACCATTTTGCCTATTTATTTAGTAGCAACGGATGTCATAATCCGTCGCTAAGTTTGTTGCAATTTTTTTAACCAAGTCATCCGTCCATAGAAAACACAAAAAGGAAACAAAAAATTACTATCCGTAAAAAATAGGGTTTTCTCTTAGTCAAAGATCCCATCTAGCAGAAGCTCAGGTGAAAGCTCTGTATTAGGTAACATTTCTCTTAGTGAAAGCTCCGTCTCCTTCTCCTTTCGATTTTTCCCATCTAAGGTGAAATGGCTCCCATCTCAGGTGAAAGGTGAAATTGCTCTTGTCTCCTTAATCATCAGGCGAAAGGTGAAATTGCTCCTGTCTCCTTCATCCTCAGGAGAAAGGTGAGCTTCTGCCTTTGGTAATTTCTCTTTTTTCATCTGTTCGGTGAGCTTCTGGTGCAATGAAAAGGAGGGCGTTGAGTTCTATTTGGTGAAAAACAACTGGAGAACGGGATGTGGTTATGAGGGATATGCCAAAATTAAACGTAGTGCACTCGCTTGCTTCTACTTTGCTCTAATTTCTAATTTTGAATATTTTTCAAATTTTGTTTAGTCTCTAACCTCTCTTGCTTCTGCTTTGCTCGACGAAATTCTTGAAATCTTATTTTGGTGGTGAAGTAGTCTCCAAGCTTGTCACTGTCTTGTCACTGCCCAGAGAAAGGTAACGTTTCCTTCATAATCTTCTCCTGGTCTTCTTCTATTTATGATATGTCTCGCTACTCTGTTGTGTCACTGTTGTTTGTAGATGAGAATTGATGACTTCAATTTGCTATATATGTGTTCTTAATGGATTTCCTTGATTCATATTAATGTGGAAGTTGGGTTTTATCGTTTTAGTATTTAGTATTGTCGCTTATTTGTTCCTTTGTTTGAA
This sequence comes from Solanum tuberosum, assembly GCF_000226075.1. Taxonomy (NCBI): domain Eukaryota; kingdom Viridiplantae; phylum Streptophyta; class Magnoliopsida; order Solanales; family Solanaceae; genus Solanum; species Solanum tuberosum. The sequence continues at coordinate 1,863,772 of NW_006238980.1, read as the reverse complement.
TCCTTTTTCGGTGACTCCTCTTCGATATGTCGTAGAATCTCTGTTCTTCGTTTTCATTATCTGTAAGCCCAGGTTTTACATTCAGTTTTGCTACTGTTAATGATGCTTTCTTTTCAAAATAAGGATAGAATCTTGAAGCTAACTAAGGTGAAAGTTGTTTGTGTTTTTGTTTTGTTGATGTAGTAGGTTGTTTTCAAATCCCTTGATCATTCTACGAATCGAATTTATGTTTCCATCTGCATAAATTTTAGTCAAAAATGTCCACTGTTTGTAATTAAGCTTATAAGGTGTGAAGTCATGTTACTGTCCAGATTGTAGTTTGCTTTCAAAGTCGTTGCGTATTTCTCTTTTTTGATCATCTCGGCATGTTGTTCTGCTTGTATTTTCAATCTTTTTAAGTCCTTGAAGTTTGGCCTTGTTAAAAGGTTTGATATTGGTATAAGTATGTGTATGTTCTTGTTGAGTTAAATAAAATGTCACGGGTCAATCTTTGTTGGCCTTATTGTTCAATTCATAAAAGATTAGATGTAAACAATTAGGAAGTCACTGAATTTTGTTTCCACAGTTATTAAAGTAGTATATGTTTGCTTTTGTTTTATTTGATAGATACTAGTTATCCTTTCGTTCCTTAAACTCGTCTCTTGTTTATTTATTATACTTAATAACTACTAAGCTATTAAGTATACAATAGAGTAACTTCTTTTTAGATTTGGCGAAATAGCTTGAAGAGCATTTTAGCTTCTGATTTAGTGAGCATTAATATAGCTTCTTCTTTTTCTATCTTTTATTTCCAAGTTTTATAATTACTATATATATGTAGTTCTAGGTGTACATGTTTATAATATGCACCATTTGTTTAGAGGCAACTATGTAACTATAGCTTCTGCACATACTCTTCAACTTGGTATCCATCTTTACATCCTTATATTTTATTTGATTAGTTAAACTTCTTAGTTTTTCATTTGAACGAACTAGGTATCTTTGATTTTTAATATATTTTTTCCATTGTTGCATCAGTTTAGCATTTTAGATGTATGAAATTCTGTCTTCTTTCATTTGATAATACAACTACTAATATTCTTGTGCAATTCTCACGGGACAAGTCTTTCACCCTGCAAGACCTTGCTTCTCTACTTTGTGGTAATTTCTCTTTTCTTCATATATTATCTTTGGTAGATAGGAGTTCCTTTTAGCTTTTGAAAATGTTACTATTATTTTCTGAAACTGTTTGTTTTATTTGTGTATTTAAATACATTTTATGCTTTAAAAATAACCTCGAAATGATTTGATTCAATGAAATCAGGAAGGGTTTGTTGTCTTACCTAACACGCTTGAGTTGGTTAGTGTTGTATGGTTCATTTGTAGAACTTAATTTAGTTTGAGTATTTTGGTGTTGAATATACTGATTTAGGTGATTTGGGGGTTTAAAATTGCAGTTTCGATTGAATTTTTCCTCTGCCTCAGCTTTCCGTCTCCTTCATCTATTTCCTCTAATTTGCCTTTGTTTTGAAGGTATACCATCCAGTGTATGTGAAGCTCGAAGAAAGACATAGACATCTGGTAAGTGTTCTATTTCCCCTTCTTCTTCTTCTTTCCACTGTCATAAACAGATTTTCTGTTGAAGTTAGAAAAGGAAAATGTTTCTTCAACCATCTCATATCAGTGTTGGAAGAAAAGGAAATGACATGATGAACAAAAACCAGTACAGATAAAAAGAAAAGAGAAAAAAGTAAAGAACAAAAAAAAATTTAGTAAAAAGCTTCCACCTGAAAGGAACCAGTGATGTTCTTATAGCTTGGCTATCTTATTTGTCTTGATTCATTCTCTTCTATCACTCATTATTCTTTCATATCTTCTTTCTTACTTCCATTTTCATGTTCATAATTTTCACATCAACAACACTAGTATCATTTCCTTGATTTACAAAGTCAACAGTTTGAGTACAACTATTCAATTGTTCCATTGTGATTTCTTTTCATTCTGGAAGAACAAGTTTTTACTGTTATTTCTTTTGAGAAATATCTATAGTTTTATACGACTAGTTAGACTGATGACTAGTGGTTCTAATCAGGCATGGTGAAGTTTATATTTTTTTTAGACGTCTTGAGTTCTATTATTTATTTTCTGATTTAGGTTTGCCAGGTCTTTGTTAATGTTCTTCTATTTTCTCTCATTTGATTAAAGGTTCTCAATGTTGGTGCTCTAAGATATAGGTAGTCATTTGACGTTTTGAGCTCAACTAGTAACTAATTTGATCGAAAAAGCTGGTTCAAAGATGCCTAATTTCAAATCCCTTGAGCTTTTGCTAGAGCTTTAAGTCCTTCTGCTTCCTTCATTTTTACATATAAATCCCCATCTATTATCTGCTTACGTCTGTAGAAATCAGCCTTTGCAGTTGCTTTTTGTGCCTCTGCTTCTTTCTCCTTTCCGTAGTGAAATGCTTCAGCTTCTTTTTGTTTCTTGTAAAGCTCTGAATTTGCTTCTTGCACCTTTTAGACCAATGAGGCATTAGAAACTTCAAAGTTAGGATTTTCTTTTGTAAGTTTTAAGTTTTATGTAAAAAGTAACCTAATAATAGTTGTGTCTAATCTACTTTCATGTTAAATTACACTGATAGTGTGAATTATTGTCGATTCTCGCAAAATCAAAGATGTTACTTTCTCCATTCCAGTTCATGTTTTTGTTAATAACCAACACAATCTGATGTTCAAATATAGCAGGCACTACTGTTCTACCCTAATCAGAGGATCTGGTTGATATTCACTGGAAGTAAGCCTTACTCTTTATTTTTACCCCTGATTTAGCTCAAAATTTAACTATCGAGGTATATACTTTACTGAATGTAATTAGGAAGATGCTTGTTGTCATTGTGTCCAATGTGCTTAAGAAAATTTAGTTTCTTTATATGTGTTTTGTGTTTTGTTTTTTGTATGCCTGTACTACTAGTTCCTTATTTATAAAAGAAAGTATAGTTTATACTCTAAAGTAAGCTGGCTGGACTTAGAATGCTTTATTATTCTATAAGTTGACTGGAATTAGAATTCTTCAGTAAAGAATTATTTTTTTTAGGTAAGCTTTTTTTCAGCTTTCCTAGTGAGAAATTTCAGTTTCAGCTCCCCATCTCTTTAATTCACAGGCACAGGAGATCAAATTCCAATTATTGTGAAAGTTACTGAATGAATCTATTTCATTCTAATTCGAGAAACGGTTTTTGTTAGTCCGATCTCTATATTTTAACTAAATTTAATGAATATGAATTAGAGTACCTTTTGGTCAATCAACTAGTGCTTTTTTAGTAGAAGTTTTGTTTGTTTAAGAATTGACAGGAACATGAATAATCTAGAGTGTGGTTGGATGTATGAGAGGTTGGATGGTCGTGGGGCTATAAACTTTAGTTTTATAACCGATGTGGATAAATTTATCTAGTTTGCATGTACACAACAGGATCGCTTGAGTGGTGACAAAGTTAGATGTCCATGTAAAAAATGTCACAACTTTAGATTCATAGATGTTGAAATCGTTAAACATCACCTTTATAAGACTGGATTTGTTGATAACTATTTTGTTTGGAAGCATCAAGGGGAAAAAGATGTGATCAATGAGATTTCTTCAGGTCAAGATTTTCATGGTAGTGCTCAACCTGAATTAACATATGTAATCCATACTGACAAATGGTTTTAGATGTTTCGTGTCCCAACTTTTCCCAAGGTTCAAGTTGGCAATGTTCTAGCATTATTGAACCTCAGCCAACTCATCTTTGTGAACCTTTGATGGAGGAAGATCCTAATTCCGACTTTCAAAAATTATATGATTTGCTACAAGCAGCTACTCAAAAATTGTATCCCGGTTCTTCTCTCTCTCAACTTGCGCTTGTCTCTCGGATGTTAAATATTAAAATGGAGAACAATATGTCACAGAGAGGTTATAATCAAATGATGCAATTGTTGAAATAGGCTTTACCTGAAGCTAACATTTTTCTTGATAGTTATTATCAGACCAAGAAGCTAGTGCGTAGCTTGGGTTTGCCAGTTGAAAAAATTGATTGTTGTGGATCAGGATGTATGTTATATTGGGGTGATGATGAACACCTTACATGTTGTACATTCTGTGGCCATGAGAGATACAAGCGTCATGTCGGCTCTCGTAAAAGGAAATTGGTCCCTTATAAGAAAATGTATTATTTTCCTTTGATTCCTAGATTGCAAAGATTATATGCATCCCCTGCTACTGCTGCTGACATGAGATGGCATCATGAGCATACAAAAGAGGATGGCGTAATGCGTCATCCATCACACTCTGAGGCTTGGAAGCACTTCAATGAAACTCATAATTTTTTTGTTGTGGAACCAAGAAATGTAAGATTGGGGTTATGTACTGATGGTTTCCAACCATTTAGTCAATCTAGGAGTAAATACTCTTCATGGCCAATGATTGTCACTCCTTACAATTTACCTCCAGGGATGTGTATGAAAGAGGCTTATATGTTCTTAATAGTTATTGTTCCAGGGCCAACCAATCCCAAACATAAAATTGATGTTTATCTGCAGCCTCTGATAAAAGAACTGACTTTGTGGTGGGAGACAGGTGTGGAAGCATTTGACATCTCAAAAAGCAAAACTTTCAACTAAGGGCAACTTTAATGTGGACAATCAGTGACTTTCCAGCATATTCTATGTTATCCGGATGGAGTACTGTTGGTAATTTAGCATGTCCCTATTGTATGGAGGAAACACAATCCTTTAGATTGAAACATGGTAGAAAAACATCATGGTTTGATTGCCATAGGATGTTTCTAGACCAAAATCACCCATTTAGGAGAGATCGTAAAAACTTTCGTAAAGGCAAGACTGTCCAAAGATCATCACCACCCTATAGAACAGGAGAAGAATTATTGAACCAAATTTGTGACTTGGGCATAAGAAAAGTAACAGAGTTAGATGCAAACGAAGTTAATAGAAGATTATGCAAGTCTTGTGGATGGAAAAAGAAAAGCAATCTTTTGGGATTTGCCTTATTGGAGTTCTAACATGATTCGACATAATCTTGATGTCATGCATATTGAGAAAAAATGTCTTTGATAATGTGTTTAACACAGTTCTTAATTTTGATGACAAAACCAAAGACAATCCACAATCACGTCAAGATATGGTAGAATACTGTGATCGACCTCAATTGGCAAAAGACAGTAGTGGAAAATATCCCAAAGCAATATATACAATAGACAAGGAAGCACGAGCTATCTTGTTCAATTGGGTGAAAGGCTTAAGGTTTCCAGATGGGTATGTTTCCAATTTGGGTAGATGTCCAGACACAAATGCGAAAATGATATTTGTTTTGAAAAGTCACAATTGTCATGTGTTCATGCAACGACTAATGCCTATTGCTTTTCGTGAACTACTTCCTAGTAATGTGTGGCAGGCACTTACAGAATTGAGCTTATTTTTTAAAGATCTTACTTCCACCACTCTACGAGTGGATGACATGGAGAGATTGGAGAGAGATATTCCACAAATCTTATGCAAGCTAGAACGTATATTTCCTCCTGGGTTCTTTGACTCAATGGAACATCTTCCTTTGCACATTCCATATGAAGCAAGGATAGCTGGACCAATGCAATATCGATGGATGTATCCTTTTGAAAGGTAAATGTGAAACTTTATGTCACTTATGACTAGTTTGCCATACATTCCTTTTCTAATGTAATAGTCCATCCATTTTCTCTATTTAGGTATTTGGGAACTTTTAAAAGGATGATTGGGAATAAAGCTAGTGTAGAGGGTTCCATTTGTGAAGTGTGCTTGATGACAGAGTCAACACAATTGTTTTCTCATTATTTTGAACCTCATGTCATGACACGTAATCATAATGTGGAACGTAATGATGATGGTGGTGTTGTGGAAGATCTTGAAGGAAATTTATCAATATTCTCCCATCCAGGTCGAGTATGGAGAGAAGCAAAAAAAAGGGATTTATCCCTTGAAGAAATCAAGGCTGCCCAAACTTATATCTTACTAAATTGTGAGGAGGTTGAGCCATTTGTGAGGTAACAAAAGTTAGTGGTATTTTCTTAATGATATAAACATATCTTTATTCAGGACTATCAAATTAAACTTATTTTACTATGATGAAGTATGTTCATGCAACGTTTGCAAAAAGAATTTCCGAATCTATCTCAAGGTCAAATAGATAAGAGCCTTGAAGCAAATTTCTCTACATGGTTCAAGGAATTTGTAAGATTTCAAAACTACTATCTTTTATGTGGTAATGTGCTTAACTTGACTTCAGAAATTTTACCAAGTCTTACAATTCTTTCAAAATAGGTCCGATGCAATCCCATAGAGAATAAATTCTTGAGTAGTCTTTTGTAATTGCATGTCGAATTGTGTGAATCTGGGGTGTGCTGCTAGTATTTCTTCTCTTCTTCTCAGAAACCATGTTGTAGGGTTGATTTTTTAGGCCGTTTCAGGGTTAGTACCATGTTGTCTGAGGGGTTGTTTATCTGGGGGATTTGTGAATTACCTGTTGGGTTGTTTATTTGTCGATGCATGCGTAGTATCTAGTTGGCTGTTTATTTATTTTGGAATTTATCTTTGTCCTTAGTCTAGGATAGATTAGTGTTACCTTAGACCCATCCACCTGGTTGACTTTTGTATGTATCCGACATTAATTCGGATGGACTAGGTCCTTTTAGACTGGCATAGCAGACTTAGGTCTGATAATTGAGCCTAGCTTTGGGATTTTTATTGCTTATGATCTTTTTGGCTTCTCTCCTTATTTCTATGATACCGATGTGTTATCAGAGGCGTAGTATTTTCCTAGTTTGGGTGTTACGTGATCGATTCTGGTGTGAGGTACTTGGTAGTGGATGTCGATTCACGATGGCTTGGAGCTGATTCACCCATTTTTGATGTGGTTTGTAGTTGACGTCGATCCAGGATAGCTTGGAATTTGAGATCCTCTACGGAGTTTAATTTACCCGCACACTATGGCTTGCATTGGGCATGCCCCTGGGAGTTATAATTGACTTACCTAGTTGGCATTGGGCAGGGCCCTCAAGGTGATTAATTGGTTGGGTAGTTGGATATAACTTACTTCAGGTGCTCTTCAAAGTTAACAGGCCCGCACACTCTTTCTGGCTAGGGCAGAGCCCCCGGGAGTGTTAGACGGTATACTTGGCTGGCTTGGGCAGATCCCCCAGAGTGTTAGCCTATTGGGCAGTTGGATTAGGGATTTCTGAGGGGATTAATATACCCCTGCGCGACACTTGCCTGGATGGGTAATGCCCCAGAGTTGCTGGCGGGATGGGTGACCTGATATGGAAGTGAGACTTGTTGACTGGGTTGGAGTTGTTGGTTGTGTCGATTCGTAATTGGGCTTTCTTTGGGTTTCATAGTTGTGGCTTCTCTGTGTAACTATCGGTATTATGGGAATCTGTTCGGGTTCTTGTTTGTTTGTGCTTGAGTGTACCTAGTAGGTCTTATGGGGAGGGGCTAGTTGTGTTTAGGTTAAATATCCTTAGACTAGCTTTCTGATTGTTCTGCTCTTATTTCTGTTGACCTTTGTTCGTGTTTGATTCGACCTTTTTCGTCAGTTTTCACCTTTCTTGCTCAGTCGGCCTATGATGCATATTAGGTACTTGTTGCTTTGGTACTCATGCTACACTGTGCATCTGTTTTCATGATGCAGGTCCGAGCACCACCTATAAGTGTTGAGGTTGAGCCTGCAACAGTCTGTTCTGGGGACGAGGATGAGCACATGGCTTTCTGGAATTTCTCGTCTCAATTTCGTATTTACATTTTGACTTGCCTTTTGCTTTTTGAGGCAGTCTTGTTTCCATGGTCCACTTTTGGGACTTGTACTCTTTTAGTAGTTCTGTACATATGACTTCCAGGTTATCAGAGGTATCTTTTGTATAAATAGTTTTGGGTTCACTTCCACCTTCCTCTTATGTGTTATGTTTATTTATGCTTCGCTTAGTTGAGGATTGTCCCCCCTCAGTCCCATTACTCTCAAGTTTCGTGACAGGGTTTGGCTTGCCTACTGGCGGGTTGGTAGGCGCCATTATGGCTCGAGAAATTGGGTCGTGATCTAAAACAATCAAACATGTGATCGTAGGTTTTCAGATGGTATTTTCCGACAACAACACCAAAATTTGATACGCTTAAGATACACCTTCACATGATGTAATGCGATCATATGCAATAACCAAAACAAGGTTTGGGCCGAATTACACTAGGAAAAAAAAAATAGACTACTACATAAATATTTAAGGGTCAATTTCTATTCCATAAATATTGAAGATATTTTGAATAACTAAAGCTCAAATAGCAGTAGTTAGATAAATAATACCAAAATGGGTTGTGTCGTTTGTTGGTGTTCATGCAATTTAAAATAATCGAGTTGTTGATATGCATTCAGTCCATGCACTATCACTTAATATTTCCCAAAAATTGAACGATTATCTCATTATGATGTTTCCACAACTATATGAGTTATTTAAACAAGACCAACTGATTATGTCAAGTAATTCTATTATCACTAATGAGAATATATCAAACGAGGGTGGGCGGTTTAAGTTCATTACAAAACTTCTTCTACCAAATCCTTATCAATATTTCCAAAAAAACTAAGATATAAGGGTGTAGGTAAATTTTTTCAACTACCAGCAAATTAAATATGAACGAGAAGAATTTTAGTTACTACAACACTAATATCATCTAACACGCAAAAACGTACCTTATGAAATTTACAACTGTATGAAACTTCACAACCTCAGTAGAAGATTTAACTACTCATATGAAAGTGGAACAACAAGAAAAATAATTTTAAATAATTCATAAACTTACTTTGAATACAATTAACAACCTGATAGTATGTGGGTTCCTTAAGGAGAATCCTTATTTTCTCTTTTGCTACATCTTGTACTTATTCTCTAGACATAAATAGCCTACTGGCCTGAACATGTTTCTATATTCTTTGGGTCAACCTAGTTCTCATTAAAGCTTTCTCATTCATCAACATACTATGCCATAAAACTAACATCATTGTTAGTGATGGCAATGGGCAGGTGGTGTGGAGTGTGGAACTCATAATCAAGGTGGTTTAAGAGAGATTTTTATGTGCGATAGGGAATAAATCAAGACAAGGTGGAAGGTGACTTAAATGTGAAATAAAATAAATTAAACCCGGTTCAACTATGATTTTATATTTATATTGTAGAAGAACGGTGAATGGGCATGATTCTCACATATTATTTGTCATCATCAAAATAGTTTTATAGGACAAATACTAGCACAAGCCTCTCAGCAAGAGAAATTTTGTCCTGTCCTACAAAAAATCTATATGAATAAGTTATGTCTCTTAAGGTATAACTTTGTGGGTTCTAAAATTGAAGTTATAATTGTATCAACATAAGTTTTGTGAAACTAATTTATGTAATTCAAAGCTTGTGGAATAGAATTTCTCTGAAGACATAATATTTTGAAACTGAACTTATGATTCTATCGACATAAGTACGGTAAAACTAAGTCATGTATTTCAAAGCTTATGGGCTAGAATTTCTGAAGACATATGTCACAACCTGAGCCTACACCCTGGACGTGACCGGTACTTTCGAATCATTACTCGTCCCCAAGCGAATTCTTATCCTGGCTGACTGCAAGCAGAAGACTAACTCGAGCATTCATAAATGTCAAACTGAAAGAAATGCTAAGTCAAAATTGCATTAAATCTCAACACTTTCTGAATATACTAAGTATTAAACTTAAGTTTTAAAGAAAACCTCTAAAACATAAAGACTCTCCAAAATTGTCTATCTATGAAACCTCTACTATACAAAGATGAGTATCGGAACAAGGCCCGCGCCTCCTCAAGAAAATTACTACTAACAACTCATAAAATTAGAGTCTTGCAGAAGCAAGGTAGTCTCACTCAAAAGCTGGCGAGTGGATGAAGTGATCTCCACAGACTCTTGTTGAGGATCCTAAGAATTTGTATCTGAATCATTAAAAGATGTAGGACGAATGACATCTGTACATTGAATGTACGAGTATGTAATATAGCTGAATAACAAATAATTGAAAGAAACGACTGCAATAGATAACAATGTACTCAAGCTGAATGTAAAGAAATAAAAGAGTTAAATCATTTAAAACTTTACAAAATATTTTCTCAACTCTGAACTCAACATAATAAGTGAATAAAAATACACTTTAACTCTATTGGGAGATTCTCTAACCGACAACCATCACTAATCACTATGAGCTATATGATGATACATCGTCTTACCCACGCTACCAAAAATGTCCTATACCTTATCGGGATATAGGATACCTCAACTAAGTGGATCCAATAATCAATAAGGATTCATCTAAAAAGTATGATATGTACCAATGTTGGCATACATGGATTATTAGAAATATGAGTTGTCTAAACTCATCCCCATATCAGTGCTCAATACTACTCCCAATAATATATACCCATGCTCAATATTTAGAAAAAACTTTCTTCCTCTACTATACAAGTGCTTCTGCTTCCCTTGCTAGTTTTCGGGACTCCTTTCGGGCTTTCTTGTGTTGCCACCTTTCCTTTTTAGAGAGGTTACTCAGCCGCGCCTCATCAGATTCCCCAGCTTTTTGTTTTCTCTTGCTGGATTTGTCTTTGGGCACTTCTCCCCAGAAGTCATCAAGTACCTACGTGGTAGAGGATACACTAAACATGTTCAACAAGGATTCCGAAACAACCATGGGAGGCACAATGACTGGCTTCTATGCCAGTTTAGCAATCTCAACTTTTGTCTCAGCAAACTGCATCTTCAACTCATCGGCATTCACCGACCTGACAGCCTGTAACTAATTTTGCACATGGAGCTCCAGACCGTCCATCCTATATTTTAGAATTGCAAGCTCCTTCCACTTCTCATCCTTTAGTCACTTCTCCGTAGCTGACATATCTCGTTGTACTACCTGAGGCAGTCTGAGTAAGATCTGATCGACCATGGACTTGGTCTACCGCTGATCTGCACCCAATCTCTTAAAGATCACAGTAGGTATAGTAACGAAGGTACCTATAGCCTGTGAAGTTGTAGTATGTGGTGGTATTGTACCGGCATCTGGTTGCGAAGGTGCACCTTGTTCACGACTGCCCTTAGCTCGTGGCATGTCAACCGATATGTGCGTTACTGATGAGTCGCAAAATCCTGGAACATTTGATGCTTGAAAACTAAGGATTAAGACTCGAATTGAGTGTATTTTTGTATGCTTTGATGTGTTTGTTGAATGTGTAGACAGATTCTCTCGTGTGGAAAAATGGAAAAAGAAGCAAAAGATTATGAGGATCAAGTAAAGATCACGACAAACCTAACAGACCTTGGTCATCATAACGGTCCGTGGTTGTGCTCGTGAAAATGAATCAGTGTCTGGGCCTTGAGAAGATGTAGTGCATGAGTAACCAAGTGAAGACCACGAAATGTTTCACGGGCCGTGGTCACTATAACGGCCAGTGGTGGTGATCGTGAAGATGATCCAGTACCTAGGCCTCGAGAAGCTTAAATAGGAAGTGACCAAGTGAAGACCACGGGCACCTTTACAGGTCGTGGTCACTATAACGTCCTGTGGTGGTGATCGTGAAGAAGATCTAGTACCTAGGCCTCGAGAAGCTTAAATGGGAAGTGACCAAGTGAAGACCACAGGCACCTTTACGGACCGTTGTAAATGCCACGACCCATGGTGACGTCCGTTATGCATGTTCCAGTGTCTAAGAATTGAAGACTAAATGATGAGGAGTGCCAAGGGAAGACCACGAAAGGATTAATGGACCATGAAGCCCTTGATGGGCCATAGAAGTGGGCGTGAAGGGCCCGACATTTCAGTCCTACTTCGAGTAGGAATCTTGCTAAAACACTATTTTTGAATTAATTAGGTTATTTTTTTATGTTTTATCTTATCTAACCTTGAACGACGAACAATTTTCCATTATTCATAGCTTTTGGTTTTCGATTTTGGATATTGAATTAAGTTTGAAGTTCAATTTTCCGATTTTTGAAATATAAAAGTGGTGGTTGATTTGCTTATTCTCGTAAGTACTATCTAACATGTTTTCATTCTATGTTTCTGATCATTTACATGAAATTATAGGTAGCTAAACACCACAACTAGGGTTGTGGGATCCATGAAGTAATTCTAATCGTAATTTCTTAAAACGAGTGAAAGGAGATTCATGTTTACACATTGTAATTTAGCTTTGGTTATTCATGTATTCTGATGAGTGCATGGATTAGAGTGAGCCTGTATCTGTCATTTGTTCGAGAGAAATATGATAGTTAGGAGAAACTTAAATTAATCTGATGAAATGGAGTTAAGGTTTAAGTTCGAGAGAAAAGAATCTACACACTATTGTAGGCAAGGGTAAATCGTGTAACACTCTAGGACCGAGAGGACGTCAGTGAAGATTATCAGAGTAGAATGAGAAGTATCAGATATAGCTAATTCACATGTATTTTGTAAAGGTAAATTGCCTGAAACTCAATTACGGAAGAACATTAGATGCAACATTATGGGTAACACAATCCTAGTTTCAGTTGATTGTTGAAACAACTTCAAAACTGATATTTTGTTAATTGTTAAATTAGACTTTAGTTTGCAACTTTGGTTACCAAAGCGTAAACGCTAAACCCAATTTTACTTTCTGCAATTGTTTATTTAGGAAATAATAATGACATTACAGTAAAATGCGACAATGAAATCATTTCAGTAAGCAAATTATTTGTGGGATCGACCTCAACTCACGATGAGTTCTATAAATTGACTTCGACTGTTTATATCTATTAATTGAGGTGTAAGTTTAGACGTATCAAATTTTGGCACCGTTGCCAGGGAATTTCAAGTCAAAAGTGTTTTACTAGCTTTTATTCGAGTTGTAGTTATATTTCCTAATTTTACATCTTCTTCCTTGTCTATGTCTCTTTCAGGTTAGTGCGACGGTGTATGCCAAATACTAGCAGTAAAGGATCCCTATTGACTCCTTATGACGCAGAACTTTGAAAAACTCTTCGAAAAATGGTGAATGCACAAGAACTTGAGGCGCAGAGACAGAGATTTGGATTTGAAGCTGAAACCGTCGCAAGAGGTGTTCAGCCGAATGTTGTGAACAACCAACCTATGGTTGAGGACGAAAATGTAGAAGTGGATGGAATCGTTCCTCCCCACCGCCAACCAATAGCTCCAAGGGGTAGACCATAACCTCCAGCTCACATGATGTATGAAGAGGATGACTTAGAATTGGATGGAGCTGGACCTACTGGAGCGATAGTGATACCTACACTACCTCCAGGTGTTAAATTTACAATCAGCAGCACTATGATTCAACTGCTGAATCTGGAAGGTATGTTCAGGGGTGCAGCAGGAGATAAGTCTAACTAGCAACTAATGAATTTTGTGATGATCTGCAAGTCACAAGAAATCCCTAGAGTTAGCCAGACAACAATGAGACTAAGGTTATTCCCATTGTCTCTTACTGGAGAGGCAACAAATTGGCTTGAATGAGATGTCTGATGACTCAATCAGGACTTAGACTGAACTGAAAGAAGCTTTCCTGGAATGATTCTTTCCAGAATCTAAAGAGTTGCAAATGAAAGATGAGATAAGTGCCCATAAGCAGCTACAAGGAGAAGCAATGCATGACACCTGGAGAAGATTCAGCCAAAAGCTGAAGAAGTGTCCAAACCATGGTGTCACTGAGAGGCTTCTAAAACAGGTATTATATAGATCCTTAAATTATGTTACTAAACCTATTGTTGATGCAGTGTGTGGAAGATCTTTTATGAGGAAGCCATTCTCAGAGAGCATGCAGCTGATGGACGAGGTGTCAAAAAATAATAGAGCATGGTACACCAGGGATGTAGAAGTAGGAGATCTTGGGTATACTTATGAACTATGAAATGAGCAAAGGAAGAGAGAAGAAGAAAGGGATCAGGACATGGCTCACATGAGGACCCAAATAGATCTACTTACAAAGCACATTGTCTCAAAGTTTGAAAAGGTCAATAATGTGGGACAAGCAAACATGTATGGAGATTAGGATATTGATCTAGATGAGGATGCTAATTACTTGGGCAAATCAAGGAGGTTTCCATAATTATAACTCGGGAAACCAGGGTTACAATTCTGGAAATGCAGGTCGGAACTACTCAAGGGAAGGACAGTCTGATAGGCTAGCAAATAGAGAGCAGGAAAACTGGCAAAATAGAGATTGGTATAGAAATGATCGAAGTGGTGTCTCTGTGCCCCCAGGTAATAGAGACCGGGCAAGTGGTAGTTCCAGGGGGTCTAAGGTGGAAGACATGTTTGCAAAGGTGCTCCGAAAGGTTGAATCAACTGATGCAACGGTAAAGTAGATAAAAGGTGATTTCTCAGTATGACTCAACTGGTAGACTCTCACACCACCTCCATCAAGTAGATTGAGCAGCAGTTGGGGCAACTTTCAGCCTCATTAAATCAGAGGAAGAATGGGTCACTACCAAGTGACACGATCCAAAATCCCGAGAAGGACGGGCATTGCATGGCTATCGCCACCAGGAGTGGTAAGATTTTTACTGACCCTATTTCTGCAAGTACTAAACATGAGTAGGTGTTGGAGCAAGCTGGAACAGATGTGGATGAAGCTGAGCAAGTAGATGACTTGGCGGATGCTCAACAAATAGCCACACCAGCAGGAGTGAAAGAAAAAGAGGTTGAGGGAACCTTGACGTTACAGCAAATCCCAAGACCACCTCCTCTTTTCCCTCAAAGGCTTAAAAAGAAAGCTGAGGATGGGAAATTCGCTAAATTCATCACCATGCTGAGACAGCTGTCCGTAACCATACCATTGGTGGAAGCCCTTGAGCAGATTCCAGGATATGTCAAGTTCATGAAAGACTTGGTTACAAAGAAAAGAGTGGTGAGTATTGATTTGACTAACCATATTCATCACTGCAAGGCTATTGCTACCAGGTCTCTGGTGAAGAAGAAGGAGGATCATGGTGCATTCACCATACCATGCACTGTCGGATCAATCAAATTTTCAAAGGCCTTGTGTGATCTAGGGGCCAGTATAAAATTGATGTCGCTGGCCATCTATACGCGACTGGGGTTAGAATTTCCAAAACCCACATCCATGAGGTTGATGATGGCAGATAGGTCAGTGAAGCGACCTGTGAGCATCCTATGTGATGTACTTGTAAAGGTGGACATGTTCATCTTTACGGAAGACTTCGTGATCTTGGATTGCGAATTGGATTCAATAATCTCTGTATGGTAACTTCTTTTGTTCTTTTTTTTCATGTCACATTCTTTCAAAGAGGGCTTTTTAAGCACTTTGTAGATATCCACTAGATTTGCCTCCTCGTATCTTTGTAGGGCCATGCTAAGATTCAGCAAACAATCATCAAAGGTATCACCTACCACTGAAAAGTCATCCATGAAAACCTCCAGAGTGTCCTCCAACATATCTGAGAATATAGACATCATACACTTTCGGAAAGTTATTGGTGCATTACATAGTCCAAATGACATGCCTTTAAATAAAAAGGTGCCATAAGGACATGTAAAGGGAGTCTTTTCCTGATCTTTAGGAGCAATCGATATCTGGTTGTAGCCAGAGTATCCATCTAAGAAGCAGTACATCCCTTTTCCAGCCAACCTGTCATGCATCTAGTCCATGAAAGCCATTGGGAAGTGATCCTTCAAAGTCCACTTGTTCAGCTTCATGTAGTCCATACACACTCGCCATCCAGTAATTGGTCTTTGTGGGACCATCTCATTCTTTGCATTCGCAACCACAGTCATACCACCCTTTTTGGGCACACATTGCACTGGACTGACCCAGTGATTGTCAAAAATGGGGTACACCACCCCAACATCTAACCACTTGACTATCTCATTTTTTACCACCTCTTGCATCGGTGGGTTTAACCTCCTCTGGTGTTCAATTCTCGGGTTGCAGTCCTCCTCAAGTTGGATCTTATGGGTGCAGATACCCAGAGGTATCCTGATGATGTCTGCAATAGTCCACCCAATGGCCCGTTTGTACCTAATCAACACTTTGATCACAACTTGGACCTGTTCATCATTCAAATCTGCAGCCAAAATCACAGGTAAAGTGTTGTTAGTTCCCAAAAAGGCATACCTCAGGTGATTGGGTAACTATTTTAGTTCCAGTATCGGTGGCTCCTCAATAGATGGTTTTGCTAGAGGACTTGTCCTATTTTTCAAGTCCAGATCCAATTTCATTGGAGCATAAGTGTGTGCTCCCATACCTTGCAAATCATTCACGGTCTCTACATAGTCAGATCGGAAATCAGCCTCAAAATTCATTAGTACTGCGGCTAAGGTTTCAACAACCATCCTCTCTTCAATGGATGCTCCCATTTCTTCTTCATAAAAAAACCGCTATTGCAAACACCATATTCATGTCTTGTGGCTGCTTCATGGACCGGAAAATATTAAACTTTACCTCTTCTTTGTTGAGACTGAATTTTAGTTTCCTCGATTAAGATCTACCAATGCTCGCCCTGTGGCCAGAAATAGTCTTCCCAAAATAATGGGAACCTCAAAATCCACTTCGCAATCCAAGATCACGAAGTCTGCCGAAAAGATTAACGTGCCCACCTTTAAAAGTACATCACATAGGATGCCCACAGGTCGCTTCACTGACCTATCTGCCATCATCAACCTCATGGCTGTGGGTTTTGGAACTCCTAACCCAGTTGCTTGTAGATGGACAGCAGCATCAAGTTTATACTGGCATCTAGATCACACAAGGGCTTAGCAAATTTAATTGATCCGATAGTGCATGGTATGGTGAATGCACCTGGAACCTCCTTTTTCTGCAGCTGAGACCTGGTAGCAATAGCACTGCAGTGATGAATATGGTTAGTCAAATCAATACTCACCTCTCTTTTCTTAATAACCAAATCTTTCATGAACTTGGCATATCCTGGTATCTGCCTAAGAACCTCCACCAATGGTATGTTTACCGAAAGTTGTCTCATCATGGTGATGAATTTAGTGAATTTCCCATCCTTGACTTTCTTTTTAAGCCTTTGAGGGAAAGGAGGAGGTGGTCTTGGGATTTTCTGTAACGGCAAGGTTCCCTCAACCTTTTTTTCTTTCGCTCCTGTTGGTTTGGCTATTGGTTGTGCATCCTCCAAGTCATCTACTTGCTCAGCTTCATCCTCCTCTCTTTCAGCTTGATACAACACCTGCTCATGTTTAGTACCTACAAAAATAGGGCCAGTAAGAATCTTATCACTCCTGGTGGCGATAGCCATGCAATGCCCGTCCTTCTTGGGATATTTGATAGTGTCACTTAGTAGTGACTCATTCTTTCTCTGATTTAATGAGGCTGAAAGTTGCCCCAACTGCTGCTCAATCTGCTTGATGGAGGTGGTGTGAGACTCCACCAACTGACTCATGCTCGAGAGATATCACCTTTCATCTCATTTTCCCTTGTATCAGTTGATTTAACCTTTTGGAGCACCTTGGCCAACATGTCTTCCAGCTTAGACCCGCTGGAACTATCACTTGCCTGGTCTCTATTACCTGGGGGCACATAGACACCACTTCGATCATTTCTGTACGCATCTATGTTTTGCCAGTTTCCCTGCTCTCTATTTGATGGCCTATCCTACTGTCCTTCCATTGAGTAGTTCCGAGCTGCATTTCCAGAATTGTAACCCTGGTTTCCCGAGTTATAATTTTGGAACCCTCCTTGATTGCCCAAGTAATTAGCCTTTTCATCTAGATCAATATCCTGATCTACATACCTGTTTGGTTATCCCACAACATTTACCTTTTCAAACTTTGAGACAATGTGCTTTGTAAGTAGATCTATTTGGGTCCTCATGTGAGCGATGTCCTGATCCCTTTATTCTTCTCTCTTTCTTTGCTCAGATGAAAGTTCATAAGTATACCCAAGATCTCCTACTTCTACATCCCTAAGTACCATGCTCTATCATTATTTGATACCTCGTCCATCTGTTGCATGCTCTCTGAGAATGGCTTCCTCATAAAAGATCATCCACACACTGCATCAACAACAAATTTAGTAACATAATTTAAGGATCTATAGAATGCCTGTTTTAGATGTCTCTCAATTAGACCATGGTTTGGACACTTTTTCAGCTTTTGGCTGAATCTCCACCAGGTGTCATGCATCGCTTCTCCTGGTAGCTGCTTATGGGCACTTATCTCGTCTTTCATTTGCAGCTCTTTAGATTCTGGAAAGAATCGTTCCAGGAAAGCGTCTTTTAGTTCAGTCCAAGTCCCTATTGAGTCATCACGCATCTCATTCAGCCAATTTATTGCCTCTCCAGTAAGAGACAATGGGAATAGACTCTGTCTCATTGTTGTCTGGCTAACTCCAGGGATTTCTTATGACTTGCAGATCGCCACAAAATTCATTAGATTCTGGTTAGCATCATCACCTGTTGCACCCCTGAACATACCTTTCAGATTCAGCTGTTGAATCATAGTGCTAGTGATTGTGAATTTAACACTGGGAGGTAGTGCAGGTAACACTATCGCTCCAGTAGCTCCAGCTCCATCCAAGTCTAAGTCATCCTATTCATACATCATGTGAGTTGGAGGTTGTGGTCTACCCCTTGGAGATATTCGTTGGCGGTGGGGAGGAACTATTCCATCCACTGCTACGTTTTCGTCCATGGCCCTAGGTTTGTTGTTCACAACATTCAGCTGAACACCTCGGGTGATGGTTTCAACTTCCAATCCAAATCTCTGTCTCTGCACCTCAAGTTCTTGTGCATTCACCATTTTTCGAAGAGTTTTTCGAAGTTCTGGGTCGTAAGGAATCAATGGGGCTCCTTTACTGCTAGTATTTGACACACACCGTCGCACTCACCTGAAAGAGACACAGACAAAGAATAAGACGTAAAATTAGGAAATATAACTACAACTCGAATAAAAGCTAGTAAAACACTTCTGACTTGAAATTCCCCGACAGCGGCGCCAAAATTTGATACGTCCAAACTTACACCTCAATTAAGAGATATAAACGGTCGAAGTCAATTTACAGAACTCAACATAAGTTGAGGTTTATCCTATAGAGAATTTCTTTACATAAATGATTTCACCGTCGCGTTTTACTCTAATGTCGTTATTATTTCCTAAATAAACAATTGCAGAAAGTAAAATTGGGTTTAGCGTTAACACTTTGGTAACAAAAGTTGCAAACTAATGTCTAATTTAACAATTAACAAAATATCAATTTTGAAGTTGTTTCAATAATTAACTGTAACTAGGATTGTGTTCCCCATAACGTTGTGTCTAATGTTCTTCCGTAATTGAGTTTCAGGAAATTTACCTCTACAAAATACATATGAGTTAGCTATATCTGACACATCTCAGTCTACTAAGATAATCTTCACTCAAGTCCTCTCGGTCATAGAGTGTTACACGATTTACCCTCGCCTACAATGGTGTGTAGATTATTTTCTCTCAAACTTAAACCTTAACTCCATTTCATCAGATTAATTTAATTTTTTCCTAACTATATTTTTTCTCTTGAACAAATGACAGATACAAGGCTCACTCTAATGCGTGCACTCATCATAATACATGAATAACGAAAGCTAAATTACAATGTGTAAACATAAATTGCCTTTCACTCATTTTACGAAATTACATTTAGAATTACGTCATGGATCCCACAACCCCAGTTGTGGTATTTCGCCACTCATGATTTCACGTGAACATTCAGAAATGAAATGTTCAGAAACATAGAATGAAAACATGTTAGAAAGTACTTAAGAGAATAAGCAAGTCAACCACAACTTTGATATTTCAAGAACCGGCAAACCTAACTTCAAACTTAATTCAATATCCAAAATCGAAAACCAAAAGCTATGAATAATGGAAACTTGTTCGTTGTTCAAGGTTATATAAGATAAAACATAAAAAATGACCTAATTAATTCAAAAATAGTGTTTTAAAAAGAGTCCTACTCGAAGTACGACTAAAATGTCGGGCCCTTCACTCCCACTTCTACGGCCCGTCAAGGGCCTCACAGTCCGTGAAGCCCTTGGTGGTCTTCCCTTGGCACTCCTCATCATTTAGTTTTCAATGATTTGACACTAGAACATGTATCACGGACGTCACCATGGGTCGTAGCACTGACCACGGTCCGTAAAGGTACCTGTGGTCTTCACTTGGTCACTTCCCATTTAAGCTTCTCGAGACCTAGGTACTGGATCTTCTTCACGATCATCAACACAAGCCGTTATAGTGACCACGTCCCATAAAGGTGCTCGTGGTCTTCACTTGGTCACTTCCCATTTAAGCTTCTCAATGCCTAGGTACTGGATAATCTTCATGATCACCACCACATGCCGTTATAGTGACCAAGACCCGTGAAAATTCTGTGGTCTTCACTTGACTGCTCATGCACTTCATCTTCTCAAGGCCCAGGCACTAATTCATCTTCACAAGAACAACCACGGATCGTTATGATGACCACGGTCTGTGAGATTTGCCGTGATCTTTACTTGATTCTCATCATCTTTTGCTTCTTTTTCCATCTTTCCACACAAGCAAGAATCTGTTTACACATTCAACAAACACATCAAAGCATCCAAAAATACACTCAATTCTAGTCTTAATCCTTAGTTTTGAAGCATCAAATGTACCAAGATTTCGCGGCACATCAACACCCTCAACTTAGAACCATTACTTGTCCTCAAGTGATGAGAAAATAATACATTCAGCCCTCAAGTCATTCAAATACTCTTGACCCTATGCAACAGCCATCTCAAACACAATTTGTATCCAAAACCATGAATCTAACATGAAAGGATGAATATATGATATCTCATTACTCACAGTCGACCGTGCTTATGCCTGTGAATATTCAGCTAACACAATCTACTCTCAAATGCAATCACTGTGTCCTCACACCAAAGAAGTCCCTCACTCATGATAATTGGGACTAAGTACTACGTTCACACTCTCAAAGAACTTCTAATACTAGAAACAAACTACCATAGGCTTGCCCTTGCTTTCTATGCTCTGTCTTGCAAACACCCGGAATCGGATCACTGTAGGACTTTATCGGCTTGTAACATAGGCTCAGGTTAGAGAATGGATATATGAGTTCGTGAGTGACTTGTCCCTTGGTTTTCCAAAGTCTCGTTTTCACACAAATCTTTTCTGAGTGAGCCCCTCTTTTTCTTCATTTCAGCACATCCCAACAACAATTATTTTCCTTTTTGTTTTTCTTTTCTTCTTTTTCTTGTCATTTCTTCACACTTCTTTTTTTTGGTTCAATATTTTTGTATGCACTCAGCTCACTGGTTGAACCTTTTTTTCACTTTTATTTCTGCTCGGATTACAAAAACCCTTAACTTAGGCTTTTGGCATGAGTTGTGACAACGTATCTTCGGAGACCAGATGATATGATATTTACTGGGTAACAACAAAAGTTGATTTTTAGGCTCAAATCAGGTTCAAGTGATAAGCTTTTTATTTGGTCGTTTATTTTTGGTTTTTTTATGGCTTAACAAAAATGGCCTACTGATCCTTTCCTATCCGATTATTCTCATATTTAAGCAAGACTACTCGGGCCAGTTCTAGTTTCTGCTCCTAATGTTAGACTTCAAGCAATACTTTCAAACACACATGACACGGGACTGCATTATCTAGTTTCTTGGTTCACCAATTTATTGAACAAACTAGAAATGTTCAACATGTAAATATCTAAGATATCATCTAAAGATCCTAACAGTCAAACCTCTGGTCAAGGTAATCATTACACACAGATTAGTTGCTGCATAACTCAACACACCAACACAAACACAAGAACACAAGACCATAGTAGTTTTCACACTAAACACAGAGTCAACCTCCATGCATTCTAACTGCTAGAATGGTAGGTTGCTCACCACCCCCTCCCAAAAAAAAGACTTTGCCCTCAAAGTCAATAAAGAAAACTGAACAGGGCTGTGAGGAGAGGTCATACCTACGGCGCTCTAGGCGCCGGTAGTCGGCTCAGCATCGACACCCTTATCAATGGGTGCACTCTCAAAACTCAGGATCAGGCTAGTTACCACTCGCCGGGGAATATGCTCCGCTACCAGAAGCTCCAGCTAACACTGCCTCTCTCCGTTGTTGCTCAAGGGCTTCTTTTTCTCAAGCTTCCCTCCTTGAGGCTCCGCGAGCTTTCTTGTGCTGCCGTCTTTCCTCTTTAGACAAGTCAGCAGGCAACTCCTCATCAGATTCTCCAGCTTTGTGTTTCCTCTTGCCCGACTTACTCTTGGGTAGTTCACCCTAGAGATCGTCAATTGATTGAGTGGAGTGTCCTGATTTAGCAGTTGCATTAAGGAATCTGGCATAACTGGAGTGGGTACCTGTACTAGATTTTTAGCCAGTTTAGCAACCTAAGTTCGCATCTCGGCCAACTGTGATTCGGACTCTTCAGTATCTACTGAACCGGCAGCCTAGAATTGATTGTAGACAAGGTTCTCCAAACCATCCATCCTATCTTTTAAGACATCCAGCTCAAGAGGTAAAGTTTAATATTTGCAGGTCCATGAAGCAGCCACAAGATATGAATATGGTGTTAGCAATAACGGTTTTTTATGAAGAAGAAATGGGAGCATCCATTGAAGAGAAGGTGATGTTTAAACCTTAGCCGCAGTACTAATGAATTTTGAGGCTGATTTCAGGTCTAACTATGTAGAGACCGTCAATGCTTTGCAGGGTATGGGAGCACATTCTTATGCTTTAAAGAAATTGGACCTGGACTTGAAAAATAGGCCAAGTCCTCCAGCAAAACCATCCATTGAGGAGCCGCCGGTGCTGGAACTAAAATAGTTACCCAGTCACCTGAGGTATGTATTTTTGGGAACTAACAACACTTTACCTATGATTTTATCTTCATATTTGAATGATGAACAGGTCCAAGTTGTGATCAAAGTGTTAATTATGTACAAAAGGCCATTGGGTGGACCATTGCTGACATCATCGGGATACCTTCGGTTATATGCACCCATAAGATCCAACTTTAGGAGGACTGCAGCCCAAGCGTTAGACACCAGAGGAGGTTAAACCCATCGATGCAAGAGGTGGTCAAAAAGGAGATAATCAAGTGGTTAGATACTGGGGTGGTGTACCCCATTTCTCATAGTAACTGGGTCAGTCCAATGTAATGTGTTCCCAGAAAGGGTGGTATGACTGTGGTTGTGAATGCAAAGAATGTGTCGGTCCCACAAGGACCAGTTACTGGATGGCGAGTGTGTATGGACTACAGGAAGTTGAACAAATGGACTTTGAAGGATCACTTCCCAATGCCTTTTATGGACAAGATGCTTGCCAGGTTGGCTGGAAAAGGGTGGTATTGCTTCTTAGATGGATACTCTGGCTATAAATAGATATCGATTGCTCTTGAAGATTAGGAAAAGACTACCTTTACCTATCCTTATAGCACTTTTGCGTTCAAACACATGCCATTTGGACTATGTAATGCACCAGCAACTTTCCAAAGGTGTATGATGTCTATCTCCTCAGACATGGTGGAGGACACTCTGGAGGTCTTCATGGATAACTGTTCAGTGATAGGTGATACCTTTGATGATTGTTTGTTGAATCTTAGCAGGGCCCTATAGAGATGCGATGAGGCAAATCTAGTGTTGAACTAGGAGAAGTGCCATTTCATGGTCAAGGAAGGCATAGTCCTTGGTCACAAGATGTAACAGAAAATGATTGAGGTCTACAAGGCCAAAATTCAGGTGATTGAAAAGTTACCTCTGCCAATTTTTGTGAAGGCTGTTCGAAGTTTCTTAGGACATGCTAGATTCTATAGGCGTTTTATCAAGGACTTCTCCAAAATTGCACAACCTATGTGCCAGCTTTTGGAGAAAGAGGTGAAATTTTTCTTTGATGAGGCATGCCTCAGAGCCTTTGAATGCCTAAAGGAGAAGCTGATTTCTGCAGCAGTGATCATTGGCCGAGATTGGGCAGAGCCATTTAAGGTAATGTGCGATGCTAGTGGTACTGGTTTAGGAGTTGTGTTGGGGCAGAAGCGCAACATGAAGTTTCATCCGATTCACTATGCTAGTAAGTCACTGAATGGAGCAAAGCGAAACTCACAGTTACTGAATAGGAACTACTGGTGGTGGTGTATGCTTTCAAAAAATTTAGAGCTTACTTACTGGGCAGTAAAGTGATAGTCCATATGGACCATGCAGCTCTGAGATACCTCATGGCAAAGAAGGATGCCAAACCAAGGTTTATCAGATGGGTGTTACTTCTTCAGGAGTTTGATTTTGAGGTTAAGGATAAGAAAGGTTGTGAGAACCAAGTGGCTGATCACCTGTCGAGGTTGGAAGCTGAAAAGAAAGAGGAACTCGAGCTCGACATAAATGATTCATTTTCAGATGATCAGGTATTAGCCGCTACTCTTGATCTTATACATTGGTTTGCTGATTTTGCTAACTATCTTGTTAGTGATTTGATGCCTGAGAGGCTGACATATCTACAAAGGTAGAGGTTCATGTACGATGTGGGTAAGTATTTTTGGGATGAACCTTATCTGTACAGGGTGTGTGCTGACAACATCATTAGGCGATGTGTTCCTGAAGCTGAGATCTTGCATATTCTAGAATCCTGTCACTCTTCTCCAGTAGGTGGTCATCATGGAGGTGCTCGGAAAGCCCACAAGATACTTCAGTGCAGGTACTACTGGCCCACAATTCATCAGGATGCAATGGATGTAGTAAGGAGTTGTGATGTATGCCAGTGACAAAGAGCCATCTCTCTGCGCCATGATTTACCCATGACACCTATTCTGGAGGTGGAGCTATTTGATGTATAGGGAATCGACTTCATGGCCCCATTTATGAGCTCCTATGGGAAGAAGTACATATTCCTTGCAGTGGACTATGTGTCCAAATGGGTTGAGGCTGTTGCTTTGCCTGAGAATGATGGCAAGAGTGTTGCTGGTTTTCTGAAGAAGAATATCTTCTCAAGGTTCGGCACACCCAGAGATATCATCAGTGATGGTGGTTCTCATTTCTACAATAAGGTGTTCAGTTCTCTTCTGGCTAAATATGGAGTTAAACAGCACAAGGTAGCAACACCTTATAACCCATAGACCAGTGGCCAAATGGAGGTCTCCAACAGAAAAATTAAAGCAATTCTGGTTAAAATAGTGAATTTCAACCGGACAGATTGGGCACATAAGTTATATGATGCTCTATAGGCATATTGAACAGTTTTCAAGACACCTATTGGTATGTCTCCATATCAGTTGGTGTTTAGAAAGGCATGTCATTTGCCGGCTGAGCTTGAGCATAAAACACTCTGGGCTTTGAAGAAGCTGAACCTTAGTTGGAGCGAAACTACGAACTTGAGATTAGATCAGATCAATGAGATAGATGAGTTTCGTCTGAGAGCCTATGAGAGGTCTGCACTGTATAAGGAGAGGATGAAGCTATATCATGACAAGCATATTGCTAAAAAAAAGTTTCACTATTTGGTATTACTTTTAAACTCTAGGCTGCGTCTATTTTCAGGAAAATTGAGATCCAAATGGTCTGGACCTTTTAAGGTAACGCATGTGTTTCAGTCGGGTGCTATTAAGCTAGAAAATGATAAGGGCGAAATGTTCAAAGCCAATGGTCAGCGAATGAAGGCATATTTGGGTGTTCCAGAGGATGTTAAGATTGTGGAGGAATGTAAACTTGATGAAGTCTGAGTAATCAAGTAACCTGCGTCACGCCGCGACGTTAAATTGTGCGCTGCTTGGGAGGGAACCCAAGATGTAATTGTATTAGGTTTTTTTCTTTTTCCTTATTTTACTTTGTTTTTATAGAGTCACTGTGTTGATGTGTGCAGGAAAGAATGGGTTAGAACTTGCAGGATTTGGGTGCAGACTGCACTTCACAGGCAGCCTCATAGACCGTGGTGCCCTCCACAGGCAACTTCACAATCCGTCAATCTCAGGACTGATGAGTCCACAAATTGGAATCATTTAGGGTTTTATTTTAATAGAAATAGTGTCCTCAAATGATTATATTGTCTCAATATCTGATGAAAACTATTAAGTTTAAGGTATTTGAAGTTTTAGCGGAAGCTTGGACACTTAGGCGCAAAAAGGAACAAAACGGTTGGAAAGAACATAAAAACTGAAGCCTGAGCTTCGCCAATCACTCTTGGCGAATCGCCAAAGGGAAGCATTCCGCCATTTGTTCCAGTACGCGAAGCTCTGAAGGAATTGGATCAAAAAGGCGATGAAAGGAGCAGTTGGCGCTTTGCTGAATAGTTTTGCGAAGTAATGCTATACCGTCTAATGGTCCAGAACACAAACATGCTGAAGGCAAAGCATAAAAGGCGATGAACTAGAAGAAGGGCGATTCACCGAGTCATTCGGCGATCGTGACTAACCTCTCTGAACGGTCCGCCGCAGCACTAAATCTTACAACTATAAATACTAGCCATAGTTATTATTTTTAAGGGCCCGAACATTATTGTGATTTTCACTTTAGCTTTCATAGTTTCTCTCAAGTTTGGAGAGGGTTTTGTGGGAGACTAGAAGAAAGGAGTTCATCTTCCCCAAATTGGAAGTGGGTCTTTTCCATTCTTCTTCCTTTGCTTAAATCAAGGTTTAATTTCTTATACCCATTTGATTTCTCTATCATTATAGGTATAATTTATTATTTCTTGATGTGTGGCTTAAAAACTTGCATTCTTGGGGTGTAATTTAGCAAATATGTGCTAGTATTATTGTTGGGTCTTAGTTGCTGATAGGTTAGATGCATTTTAATGGTGATTTCACCTAGTGGTTGTGGTATAATTTAATGGGTTTGTAGTTGCAAATAGAAAACTACCCATGTGTTTTTGGCTTACTCGAGAGAGAGGTCGCGAAACCAAGACCGCTAGACGGATGGCCTAAGGAGTGGGTCGACATGAGGTTCAGCCCGAGAGGGTGAGCCCTAGTCCCATATCCTAACACTCAGCTCGAGAGAGTGAGTGGGGTAAGGTGAAGGCTGGCCTTCATGCGGCAAATGGGTTTTCGAGAAGAACCCATTTGAAACGGGGTAAGTTGCCTAAGAGGGAACTTATTTCCATCTAAAGCTTAGCCTAGTCACTATTATCTTGCAAATTTCCTATCGAAAGCATGTACCCAACGATTTATATCAATATATATTGCGGTCACACCCCTAAGAACTTCTCCCCATACTTGATTTTCTCTTTATTTTTGTTGTTTTAGCTACTTGTGACAAAAAACCCTTTGATATTTGACCCTTTGGTGTCATCCACTTAAATTTACTTTGTTTTTATTCGATAATTTCTCAAACTACAGCTAACTAGAACAACAGTTTAGTCTAACTACTATTTTCACTACCACTCCCTTGGGACACGACCCCAACCCTTGGTTGGGTTACTATATTATCAAGGATCGTAGACAGTCGAACCGTAGGTTAGTGTCGTTGGTCACGATAAGCATTAAAAGGGCGCCGCTACTGGGAGTGATGTTACGTGAAGATGTAGTTCTCCTAGAGTTTTTGTTCTTTTTAGTGTAGTCTACTAACTTTATTTTTAGTTTAGTTTTGTTTGTTTGTATATTGAAACAGGAAAGATGAGCATGAATGGTAACTATGGGTACCAAATGGAGCAAGTGCTATATTTTCTCTACCCAGCGCCAAAAGAGAGGTGGCCTCATGAAAATGAGGCCAACCTCACTAATTGAACTTGAGTGAGAACTGGCGTTGTGCCACGACGTTAAATAAGGCGTTGTTTGGAAGGCAACCCAAAACCCTTTTTATTGCTTTAAGTTACTTTGATGAAATAATGGTGTGTTGATTGCGCAGGTGAAAGTGTAGAAGTTGAATGAGAAGTATAGATTGGCAAACGGAAAGCCCGGTCGGCGAATCGCCGATTAGTTCGGCAACCCTGAGGAACTCCACCATTTGATTCAACCCAATTTGGGATTGGGTGTGTAAAACTCGGTGGACTCAACGAAATTGTTGGCGGGTCACCGAATATATCAGCGATTCTGATGCAGACCACTGTTGGGACCTTCATCTCGACTAAAGGTCCTATAAAACTCGGCGAGATAAGTGAACACTCTGCGAATTGCCAAGAGGTTCAGCAATCGGGACTAACGTCACTGAAAGGACAAGAACTGGACGGTCTTTTAGCCAAAGGTTTTAAAAGTTCTAACTTCATTCTCTTTCCATCACTTTTCCACCTCCACAAACTCACACCTACACTCTAGTTTTATTTTTTCTTGCACTTTCGGAGTATTTTGGTTAGTTGATTTGTGCGCGGGATTGGATTACATTGCTTCCTAGTGTTTCAATAACCATTTGAGTAGCGCAAAAGGTTAGTTTCTCAAACCCTGTGATTGTGTTGTCAAAATTATACTCATTTGCAAATGCTATGATGAAATCTGTTGAACCTCTTTTATTGGATTAAATTGTTTATGTGTCAATTTGTCTGCTATAACCTCGCCTGAACTGCCTTTACTATTAAAACCTTGTTTTCTAATGCATCGAGTAGGGTTAATGCGTGATGGGTGGTATTCGTATGTTATGGGTCTTGGTCAAATTTGTGCTATTTGTGCTTAAATTGTGGTTTCGGGGGTTGCAGGGCCGATTTCGAGAAGTTGGGTCAAAAGTAGGCACGTTGGGTCATTCAGCAAGGTGTGACGACCTCACCGAACCACTCAACGGTTTTCCTAGGTGCCCCATCTCACCCTTATTATCATGCTTTAGTAGTTGTGGCTGCTTTAACCTTCGGCGAGAATCACGGGATCACCAAGTGTACTCGATGACTCGCTGAATGTTATCTTAATCGCCCTTTGTCTGCACCCCTAACCCTTCTGCACTGTGACCTTCGGTGAACTAACCATGGCTTGCCGAAGGTATTCGGCGACAAGCCAAATAGACTGACCATCTACCTGCAATTGAATATCTCTACTTAGTTTGTCGAAAACGTTCTAACGTTATCTCAAGATTTTACAGACATGGCCAAATCCAAAGTTGCAAGAATAGACGTGCCACCCCGACACATAACAACACAAAATTTCAGGATATATGCAGAAAAGCCGAACAAGACCAAAGAAAAGAGCAAGAGCAAGTAAGCAAGCTCCAGTAGAAGGATTCTGATTGACCCTAATGTCCCTTCGTGGACCCGAGGGTTTATCAATGTGGTACATGCCTTTGGAGCAGCTCATGATTTGGATAATATGGTTAAGGCTAATCTCGCTGCAGGAACTAAAGCAGAGAACCAGAGTCAAAATGATAATACTCAGGGCACTAATGCCCAGACAGATGGAGTGACTGCTTAGATAGGATCCCCTCATTACCTCCCTCTCTGTCTTTCATTATTCTAGATTGGGAATATTTTGTTACTTGCATTTGAGGACAAACGCAATTATTTTTTCGTGGGGTGAGGCCCACACCTTTTGTGTTGATATTTTTGTGTTTTTGTGTACAATTGGGTTGTCTACTTTAAATCGTTCATAAAATTGCTTTGCGAATGTTTGAGCTTATGGATTTTTTTGGTTTAATTGCAAAATAATTTTGATCCTGCCGAAAAAAATTATTTTTCAAAAATATTCGCCACCGCTTTGTTGAAAGTGGATGTTCTCGTACAAGTTTAAGTCTCGGTTTCGATCAATACTGATGACTTAAATAGTTCTGTCAATCGAACAAACATGAATGTGTGGCTACAATGAGACCACATGAAGTTACATAGGCAATATGTGAACTTTTTGCATCTAGTTGTGATTAGCCATGTATCAAATTGATTTCTCTTGTGATGATCGTTGCACACTAGCGAAAGTGTGTAGTCTTGTTTGGCTTTAGTATCGATGCATTGTGTGATGAGTTTACTTTGAACCATGCATGAATAAAACTAAAATTTTCCCTGTTAGTCTGATTGATTTAGTAAAGTGTGCTCTTGAAATGATCTTAGGCAACTTTAAAGAGTGTGAGCCAATCTTACATATACCTCTTTTGTGACCCACCTGTGAGTGTGTGCAACTCTTTTGAACAACCCTTGAGCCTTACCCTTCTTTGAAATAAAACTTGATAAAACCTAGACCTTTATTCAACCACCACATGTAATCCTCATGACTTGTGATGTAGTGAATAACCAACTTAAGCCAAAAGCTTAAGTTGGGGGTGTGGTGAAAAGGAAAAGGAGAAGTCAAGAAGTGCAAGAAAAGTATCTTCTAACTCTTGGTGTTCCGGAAAAATGGAAGCCCTCCATATAAAAAAAAGAGATAATAAGAAAAAAAAAATGAAAAAAAAGACTATGGAATAAAAGTCCAAAAGAAATGTAGTTTCCAAGCAATCCATGGAGTGAATAATAGGATGACTTAGAAGCACTAGAAGAAAAATTGATAGAAGAAGGTGAAGAAAAGGAAGTATTGAAAGCTCCACAATTCATGAGGATCTTTAGTCACTGATCCTAAAATGACCATACCTTTGCACTCAGCCCCATTACAAGCTTTGAAAAAACCTTTTTGATCTTGAGTAAGCCGAATCGAAGATCGATTAGAAAATAAGGGAAAAGCTATGGGTAAAAACATGCATTGTGTTCCTGTTTCTGAGTGTGAGCATTGCATCTGATTCCTGATCTTAAATTGAT
This sequence comes from Solanum tuberosum, assembly GCF_000226075.1. Lineage (NCBI taxonomy): Eukaryota > Viridiplantae > Streptophyta > Magnoliopsida > Solanales > Solanaceae > Solanum > Solanum tuberosum. Next base: position 1,833,128 of record NW_006238980.1, on the reverse strand, counting down.
TAACTTATGTGTGTGAATATGGAATCATTCTTTGTGTGAGGGCATTCTGATACTGTGGTTGAGCTTGAACTTTCATTAGTAGCAAGTATTGTGAGCATGAGAATCTTTGGTAATTGAGTGTCACAACTTGAATCTTTGAGTACACAATTGATCTTTGCATGAGTAGTTTAAGTCTTGTTATGTATATTCATGCCTGAGTCTTGGGTAGCACTATTTTAGACATCCTATTTGAACTGCTAAACTTGAGTTTTACTTGATGACAAGCAAAAGTTTAAGTTGGGGGTGTTGATGAGTCCAGAAATTGGACTCATTTAGGGTTTTATTTTAATAGAAATAGTGTCCTCATATGATTATTTTGTCTCAATATCTGATGAAAACTATTAAGTTTCAGGTATTTGAAGTTTTAGCGGAATCTTGGGCACTTGGCGCAAAAAGGAACAAAATGGCTGGAAAGAACGTAAAAACTGAAGCCTGAGCTTCGCCAATAACTCTTGGCGAATCGCTGAAGGGAAGCATTCCGCCCTTTGTTCCAGTACACGAAGCCCTGAAGGAATTGGATCAAAAAGACGATGAAAGGAGCAGTCAGCGCTTCGCCGAACAATTTCGCAAAGCAAGCTATATTGCCCAATGGTCCAGAACACAAACATGCTGAAGGCAAAGCAAAAAAGTCGATGAACCAGAAGAAGGGTGATTCGCCTAGTGATTCGGCGATCGTGACTAACCTCGCCGAACGGTCCGCCACAGCACTAAATCTTAAAACTATAAATACTAGCCTTAGTTATTATTTTTAAGGGCCCGAACATTATTGTAATTTTCACCTCAACTTTCATATATTTTCTCAAGTATGGAGAGGGTTTTGTGGGAGACTTGAAGAAAGGAGTTCATCTTCCCCAAATTGGAAGTGGGTCTTCTCTATTCTTCTTCCTTTGCTTAGATCAAGGTTTAATTTCTTATACCCATTTGATTTCTCTATCATTTTAGGTATAATTTCTTATTTCTTGATATGTGGCTAAAAACCACCATTCTTGGGGTGTGATTTAGTCAAATATGTGTTGATATTATTGTTGGGGTCTTGCTTGCTGATAGGTTAGTATGCATTTTAATGGTGATTTCACCTAGTGGTTGTGGTCTAATTTAATGGGTTTGTAACTGCAAATAGAAAACCACCCATGTGTTTTCTGCTTGCTCGAGAGAGAGGTCGCGAAACCAAGACCGCTAGACTGATGGCCTAAGGAGTGGGTCGACATGAGGTTCAGCCCGAGAGGGTGAACCTTAGTCCCATATCCTAACACTCAGCTCGAGAGAGTGACTAGGGTAAGGTGAAGGCTGGCCTTTATACGGGAAATGGGTGTCCCAGAGGAACCCATTTGAAACGGGGTAAGTTGCCCGAGAGGGAACTTATTTCCATCTAAAGCTTAGCCTAGTCACTATTATCTTGCAAATTTCTTATCGGAAGCATGTACCCAACAATTTATATCAATATATATTGCGGTCACACCCCAAGAACTTTTCCCCATACTTGATTTCTCTTTATTTTTGTTGATTTAGCTACTTGTGACAAAACTCCCTTTGATATTTGACACTTTCGTGTCACCCACTTGAATTTACTTTGTTTTTATTCGATAATTTCTCAAACTACAGCTAACTAGAACAAAATTTTAGTCTAACTACTATTTTCACTACCACTCCCTTGGGACACGACCCCAACCCTTGGTTGGGTTACTATATTATCGACGATCGTAGACACTCGAATTGTAGGTTGGTGTGATTGGTCATGATAAGCATCAAGGACCAACACAAGGTAGCTACTGGAAATTTCCATTAAGGGGTTCACGGTCCGTCATCATTTGTTCGGACCGTCTAGCCTCTCGTGAACCTCAGGTGAGAACGTTGGTCTTAAGTCATGTTCACAGACCTTTTCACGGACCGTGATGCCCTCCACGGGCTACTTCATGGTTTGTCGTCCATGATCCAGAATGACTGATATCCGACCCAACCCGCGCGTAAGAAAAAGTTGAAATTAAAACATATATAAGTCTTTCCAAACTTCAAGGGTCAATTTCTTTTCTCTTCTTCTCATCTATAACGGTTACTAGTATTACAAACAAAGGTTTTTCAATTGTGAAACTCCCAAAATTTATCTGAAAATTGAAATCCTAGTTCCATTTTTCTAAGGAATTCAAGTTCATCTTCTTCTTTTTGAATGAAATTTTCCTCTAATTCCAAGTAAGTTATGATTACCCCTAGTTATAAGTTCGATCTTATCTCAAAACAAGTTAGAATTACTTTGATTTAGTTGAATGTACCATGACCATGTGATGAACAAGCTTTAGTGATGCGAACTGGTTGTGGGTTTTGTTTAAATTATGTGTCATCTCATGTGGGGTGGTTGAATTTGTGTAGGGAGAGTGTTGATGTGTGGGTACGTATTTAGTTGGATGAGTGTTATTCTTGTTGGATTAATGTATGACTGAGAGTCAGTAATGTTAATAGTGCATTTTGATCCTCCGTAGAATAGGGTTTGGTGTTGTAAACATGTACTATAATAAATCTGGGGAAGACAAGGACTAAAGAAATTGCCAAGTGTAAGACCACGATAGGTTTCACGGACCGTGGAAGCTACCACAAGCTGTGAAACCAATCGTGGACCACACTAGAATTCCTTCCACCATCAGATGAGTTCACGAAAAATACCACGGACCGTGGTTAAATCCACGAGCCATGTAACCATCTGTGAATATTACTTAGTTGAGCCACTATTGCACATTGATTTTGTATTAAATCTATGAGGGGTTTAACGGACCGTGGTACCTACAACGACCCGTGAGAGCTCCCATAGAGTTCACTTTGTTTGTAAGATTTTATTTTTTCTGTTCATTTTTTTATTCCATGGACCTTCCCAATGATAGATTGGGTGATGACATTCTTAATCAAGGTGTCACGATGTAATTACACAGGGGAAGTCTGAGTAGTCGATAGTGTGTCATTTTACTTAGTTGTGTACTAACGAGTGTTGTCTTTCTCAAGTACTATGGCTCCTAGAAGAAAGAACGCAACCAAACCTCCCCCCCCCCCACTACTTCTCAATCAGAAGGTCACAATGACTCTGAGTCCAGTAGTTCTAAGGAGCAAATAAATGTCACACCTGACGATCATCCACCTCGAGCTATTAGATCCACAGCAGCGAGGGCTATTCTCTAGGACACTTTTCCCCAGTCTGAAGAGGGAGGTAGTCGTTCCGGTAGCAGTGAAGAATCGGGTAGTGAATCTAATGCTGGTTCAGGTAGCCAGTCTGCTGATAATTCGGGGGGAAGTGCAGAATCTGAAAACGGTTCTCAGGTAGATGCAAACACCTCTCCACCTGTGGTAAATACAGAAGCTGAAACTGGAGTACGAGAGGAGGCAGATGTTGTAGATGGTAATATAGAGATCACCTCTGATGATACCATGGTGATGTATGTGAACATCCATGAACCTGATTCTGTAGCGAGACCGCAGCTGATTGACTGTTTCTGTTCCATGTGGACTGTGAACTGGTCTGAATAATTCTTCAACAATGGTATTGTGACCAGGACTAGCGGCTTCAAGAGGCGAGCAATCATCCCTGAAACACGAGTGGTGGTAGGTGATATCAAAGCATTCCCCGAAATTTATCGAACATTTCAGTTTCATCAGTTCGACTGGATGAACAATGCACCTGGAGAATACTCTAGCCACCTGACCAAAGAGTTTTATTCATCTTATGCAGCTACACTAATGAACTTTCCTGCGGAAACAGTGACAACAAAACCTGGCAAAAAATACATTGCCATCACCTGGGGTCCACTAAACTCAATTATAGTTCGGGGCAAACCGATAGATATCTCTGAGACCACTATTAATAGGATGTTGCATGGAACATAATACACCGCACCAGCTTCAATTGGCCTTTTTTAGGGCAAACATCATGAAGTCACCAGTGATACTACCATGGAGATTCAGGATTCTCGAGAGAGGGTTTTGCACTGGATTGCAAGGAAAATTACCATAGATGGGGAGAATGCAGTTTGGGTCACAACAACGCCAACACTTATTACAAAAGCCTTATTGTTTTTTCCAACCAAGGTTTTGTGGGTTGTTGTCCATGCGCAATTGAGACCGACAGTTAATGATAACACCTTATCTTCTTCATTAGCTTTCTTGATAGCATGCCTCTTGGTTGGTTATCCGATAAATTTGGGGCGGATCAGAGCAATCGAGCTACGAGACAGGGCACTGAATGAGAGGGCCGAACTTCCATTTCCCTGTCTGATAGGGAAACTATGCCGACAAGCGAACATTCCGCCGAACAGGCTGATTAACAGATGGGGTGAAGCAGCCAAACTCATCCAAGTTTCTAAAATCAAGGATGTTGTGAATCATCTCTTTGGTGCAAAGTCTAGAGTTGTGGGTACTTTAGTTGTCGTTCCTCGTGTCCCACTTGATATTCCACAGGCAGACAAAGGGCCAGAGAAAGGGGGAATCATCCCAGCCTTCCACAGAGGCACCACCACCACCAGTTTCTTCCTCACAGGCTCTAAGTACTTATGTCACTATTCCTATGATTTTTCTTGAAAAATTGGTTGCAGATCAACGCTAAACTAGGACCTTGGTCCACCAGATTGTCAATCGAATGCCTCAGCTAATACAGAGAGATGTGTTACCTGCGAAGAAAGAGATTAAATATGAGATGCGGAAGGAGCTGGATGTCTTAAAAGACAGGATGGATGGTTTGGAGAACCTTGTCCAGGATCGATTCCAGGTTGCCAGTTCACTAGATACTGAAGAGTTCAAATCATAATTGTCCGAGATGCAAACTTAGGTTTCTAAACTGGCTAAAAAGCCAGTACAGGTACCCACTCCGGTTATGCCAGATTCCTTAATGCAACTGCTAAATCAGGCACCGTCCACTCAATCAATTGACAATCTCTGGGGTGAACTACCCAAGAGTAAGTCGGGCAAGAGGAAACACAAAGCTGGAGAATCTGATAAGGAGTTGCCTGCTGACCTGTCTAAAAAGGAAAGATGGCAACACAAGAAAGCTTGCAGAGCCTTAAGGAGGGAAGCTCGAGAAAAAGAAGCCCCTGAGCAACAACGAAGAAAGGCAGTGTTGGCTAGAGCTTCTGGTAGCGGAGCACCTTCCCCGGCGAGTGGTAGCCAGCCTGATCCTGTGCTGAGTTCTGAGAGTTCACCCATTGATAAGGGTGCCGATGCTGAGCCGACTACCGGCGCCTAAAGCGTTGTAGGTATGACCTTTCCTCACAGCCCTGTATTGTTTTCTTTATTAACTTTGAGGGCAAAGTCCTTTTTTTGGGAGGGGGTAGGGAGTAACCTGCCATTCTAGCTGTTAGAATGAATGGAGGTTGATTTTGTGTTTACTGTGAAAATTGTTATGGTCTTGTGTTCTTGTGTTTTCGTTGGTGTGTTGAGTTGTGTAGCAGCTAATATGTGTGTAATGATTACCTTGACCCAAGGTTTGACTGTTACGATCTTTAGATGACATCTTAGATATTTATATGTTGAGCATTGCTAGTCTGATCAATAAATTGGTGAACCAAGAAACTGGATAATGTAGTCCTGTGTAATGTGTGTTTGAAAGTTTTTCTTGAAATCTAACATTAGGAGCAGAAACTAGAACTTGCCCGAGTAGTCTTGCTTAAATCTGAGAATAACCGGATAGGAAAGGATCTGTAGGCCATTTTTGTTAAGCCATAAAAAACCAAAAATAAACAACCAAATAAAAAGCTTAAGACGTGAACCCGATTTGAGCCTAAAAATCAACTTTTTTTCTTACCTAGTAAATATCATATCCTTTGGTCTCCGAAGATACGATGTCACAACTCAGGCCAAAAGCCTAAGTTGAGGGTGTTTGGAATTCGAGCAGAAAGAAAAAGTGAAAAAAAAGGTTCAACCAGTGAGCTGAATGCATACAAAAAAATTGCATATATGAAAAAAAGTGTGAAGAAAAAACAAGAAAAAGAAGAAAAGAATAAGAAGAAGGAAAATAATGGTTGTTGGGATGTGCTGAAATGAAGAAAAAGAGGGAATCGCTCAGAAAAGAGTTGTGTGAAAATGACACTTTGGAAAACCAAGGGACTAGTCACGCACGAACTCAAATATCCATTCCCTAATCTGAGCCTATGTTACAAGCCGATAAAGTCCTACAGTGATCCTATTCCGGGTGTTTGCAAGATAGAGCATAGAAAGCAAGAGCAAGCCTATGGTAGTTTGTTGATACTGTTAGAAATTCTTTGAGAGTGTGAGCGTAGTACTTAGTCCCAATTATCATGAGTGAGGAACTTCTTTGGTGTGAGGACACATTGATTGCATTTGAGAGTAGATTGTGTTAGCTGATAATTCACAGGCATAAGCATGATCGACTGTGAGTAATGAGATGTCATATATTGATCCTTGCATGTTAGATTCATGGTTTTGGATACAAATTGTGTTTGAGATGACTGATGCATAGGGTCAAAAGTGTTTGAATGACTAAAGGGCTGAATGTAATGTTTTCTCATCACTTGAGGACAAGTAATGGTTCTAAGTTGAGGGTGTTGATGTGCCGCAAAATCTTGGCACATTTGATTCTTGAAAACTAAGAAGCAAGACTAGAATTGACTGTATTTTTGTATGCTTTGATGTGTTTGTTGAATGTGCAGACAAATTCTTGCTTGTGTGTGAAAGATGGAAAAAGAAGCAAAAGATGATGAGGATCAAGTAAAGATCACGGCAAACCTCACGCACTGTGGTCATCATAACGGCCATTGGTTGTGCTCATGAAGATGAATTAGTGCATGGGTCTTGAGAAGATGGAGTGCATGAGCAGCCAAATGAAGACCACGGAAGGTTTCACAGGCTATGGTCACTATAACGGCCCGTGGTGGTGATCGTGAAGCTGATCCAGTACCTAGGCCTCGAGAAGCTTAAATGGGAAGTGACCAAGTGAAGACCACAAGCACCTTTACGGGTCGTGGTCACTATAAAGGCACGTGGTGGTGATCGTGAAGACGATCCAGTACCTAGGCCTCGAGAAGCTTAAATGGGAAGTGACCAAGTAAAGACCACAGGCACCTTTACGGATTGTGGTCAGTGCCACGACCCGTGGTGACATCTGTGATGCATGTTCCAGTGTCCAAGCATTGAAGACTAAATGATGAGGAGTGCCAAGGGAAGACCACGAAGGGCTTCACGGACCGTGAAGCCCTTGACGGGCCATAGAAGTGGGCGTGAAGGGCCCGACAGTTTAGTCCTACTTTGAGTAGGACTCTTTTTAAAATACTATTTTTGAATTAATTAGGTCATTTTTTATGTTTTATCTTATCTAACCTTGAACGACGAACAAGTTTCCATTATTCATAGCTTTTGGTTTTCGATTTTGGATATGGAATTAAGTTTGAAGTTCGGTTTTCCGGTTCTTGAAATATCAAAGTGGTGGTTGATTTGCTTATTCTCGTAAGTACTTTCTAACATGTTTTCATTCTATGTTTCTGAACATTTACGTGAAATTATGAGTAGCTAAACACCACAACTAGGGTTTTTGGGATCCATGACGTAATTCTAATCATAATTTCGTAAAACGAGTGAAAGGCGATTTATGTTTACACATTGTAATTTAACTTTCGTTATTCGTGTATTCTGATGAGTGCACGCATTAGAGTGAGCATGTATCTATCATTTGTTCGAGAGAAAATGATAGTTAGGAAAAAGTTAAATTAATCTGATGAAATGGAGTTAAGGTTTAAGTTCGAGAGAAAAGAATATACACACCATTGTAGGCGAGGGTAAATCATGTAACACTCTAGGACCGAGAGGACTTGAGTGAAGATTATCTGAGTAGACTGAGAAGTGTCAGATATAGCTAACTCGCATGTATTTTGTAGAGGTAAATTGCCTGAAACTCAATTACGAAAGAACATTAGACACAATGTTATGGGGAACACAATCCTAGTTTCAGTTAATTATTGAAACAACTTCGGAACTGATATTTTGTTAGTTGTTAAATTAGACTTTAGTTTGAAACTTTGGTTACCAAAGCGTTAACGCTAAACCCAATTTTACTTTCTCCAATTGTTTATTTAGGGAAACATAACGACATTAGAGTAAAACGTGACGGTAAAATCATTTATGTAAAGATATTCTTTGTGGGATCGACCTCAACTCACGTTGAGTTCTGTAAATTGAATTCGACCATTTATATCTCTTAATTGAGGTGTAAGTTTGGACGTATCAGGTACTACTACTAGTGGTCCCACCTATGTAGATTTGGTACCAAAGAGATGATTTGCGACATCTTTCATTTTCGATGCCACGGTGATCCTGTGTGCCTCAATCCATCTGTCAACTAGCTTATTTAGAGGTATATTGTCCTGCAGACACAGTTTCCCTATCATATAGGGAAATGGTAACCTGGCTCTCTCATTCAGTGCTTTATCCCGCATTTATGTGGCGATGATACAGCCTACATTGACCGGGTAACCAGCCATGAGGCAAGCAACGAGTGATGTGAGGGATGGTGACAAGGTATTATCATTTGTTGTAGGGGCAACTGTGCATGAACAACAACCCACCAAACCTTAGACGGAAATGAAAGTGATTCCTTAGTAATATGCATACGTGCCCCGGCTACCCATGCTGCATTCTCACCCTCTGAAGCAATCCAACCAGCAAGACCCGCTCCTTTGATGTCGGATCCTCCATCTCAACCTCACTTGTTACTTCATGGTTCTTCCCTTCAAAAATGCCAACTGAGGATGGTGTTGTGTATTTTGGACCATGTAGCATCCTGTTGATTGTAGTTTCAGAGATATCCACGGATTTTCCCCTAACCACTATGGAGTTAAGCAGTCCTCATGTACTCGCAAATGTTTTCTTCCCCCGTTTAGTTGTTTCAGTATCTGCAGCAAAGTTCATCAATGTGGTTGCATAGGATGCATAGAATTCTATGGTAAGGTGGCGGGAAAATTCTCTAGGTGAGTTGTTCATCCATTCAAAGTAATGCCTTTGGAAATTTCTATAGATATCTAGAAATTCCTGGATATCCGATGCTACTAATCTAGCCTCAGGTATGACTGGCCTCCTAGTAAAGCCACCCGACTTGGACACGATTCCATTCTTGAAGAAGTCCTCAAACCTGTTCACTATCCACATAGAACGTTCGCAGTCAATTAACGATTTTCTCACCACTGGATCAAATTCATGTAGGTGAACAAATTGGATCATCGCAATGTCAGTGTTGGCATCATCATCCTTTTCATGGGCATCTATTTCTTCCTACGCCCCCATTTCAGCATCTACTCCTACTTCAGGTGGAGGTGCAGCTACATTCTCCTGAGAGCCGCTAACAGACTCTTCACTACTACTCGAACCACTACCAGATTCTTCACCGCTTCCGAAACCACTGCCATATGCCTCACCACTCCTGGATCCACTACCTTTCTCTTTAGACCGGGAAGGAGTGTCCTGAAGAATGGCCCTCGTTGTTCGTGATCTAGTAGCTCGAAGGAAGTTCTCTTCAATTGTGGTATTGACCTGAACCTCCGATCTACTGGATTCTGCTGCATTATCACTATGAGTTGGTGTGGGAGGTGGTGAGGTATGTGGCAGTACAGTCTTTCTTCGTGGACCCATATTACCTGAGAAGAACAAAACAAAAAAAATGTATTGTTACTCGAACCCACTAAATTGACGCACTAACGGGTACTCAAACTTCCCCTATGTAAGTACAACGCGACGCCTTGCCTTAAGAATGTCGTCACCCAATCTATCATTGGGAAGGGCCACGTATTCAAAATGGAAACTAGTTTACTAAAAAGAAAAGACAAGAATTTTTATATATATATATACACGGAGGCCACCACGGTCCGTGATGTCCTTCGTGACCATGAAACAGTGTGTGGCAGTTCATTGGTGAAGCTATTACGGAGGCTATCACGGTCTGTGGTGAGGACCACGGTCCGTTAAGCCCCTCGTGATATACTTACAGTGCCTCAACAACACCCAAGTGTGGTTTACGATGGGTCTCATGGTTTGTGTTTCCTTGTACGGTCTGTGAAATCTCTCATGTACTTACCCTTGGGCATTGTTTTGACCTATTGCTACCCAATCAAACTTGATCGCTTCCAAAACATGGTTCCTAATAGTTTTAGCACATCAACACCTTTTTGGACACAAATCATAAATCTTAGGCACGCACATCAATGATGTTGCCTCAAAAGATACATATCCGATTATGCCCACATACAAATACTCCCACTCTTACACAATTTAGAATATTTTATCCCTTAAATCCACATGAGCACAATTCAAATTAATTCAGACTTAATTTCACATCCACATTATAATAAACAACAATCCCCACACAAATTTAACATACCCACAAATGAGACTTTCTGATATCAACTAAATTCAACATACCCATAACAATTTACTACCAACAACAATAATATATCACATAATAATCCTCAAATTCAAACAAACAAAGTAATTTTAACCTGCCTATCGATGAGATCAAACTTATAACAAGTTAATAGATGAACTTACTTCGAATTCGGTCAAAAAAAATTTACCCAAAAGAGAAAAGATGAACTTCACTTTGATTTCTTGAGAATAGAGCACTAGGGTTTCGAATTTGTGATTGAATTAGGGATTATGGTAGATGAGTCCGTTTAATATTGTTCTAGACCGTTACAAATGAGAAAGAAGAGATAAGACCCGACCTTTGGCACTTTAGAAGATTATATAATACCTTTCAAAGCTTTAAGTTTGCATGGGTCGGGTTAGGTCAACTGGGCACTGCTTGCTTAATCACAACAAACCGTGAAGAAGCTCATGAAGAGCACCATGGTCCGTGAGAATGCACATGAACAACACTTGGGCAAGAAAACTAACTTGAGGTTCACGAGAGGCTAAATGGCTCGTACAAAGTCTGAAGGACCGTAAACCCTTTCGTGATCCCATTGTTGCAGTTTCCAGTGGACCTTTTAGGGAAGTTGAGGGCCCTTGGCGGACCGTGATGATGCTCATGAAGAGCACCACGGTTTGTGGTAGAGCTCGTGACGTATTCCAACTCTCAGCTCTTCAGTTCTTTTGTCCAACTTCTTCCTGCAAACAGTGACACTATAAAACAATGAAACTATACTAAAATATAAACTACCTAATACATTTACAATCATGGGTTGACTCCCAAGAAGCGCACTATTTAACGTCGCGGCGCGATGCAGGTTACTTGATTACTCAGACTTCATCAAGTTTGCATTCCACCACTATTTTCACTTCCTCTGGGATTCCCATTTATGCCTTGATTCGTTGACCATTGGCCTTGAACCTCTCACCCTTGTCATTCTCAATCTCAATAGCACCAAACTAAAATACTTGAGTTACCTTAAACGGCCCAGACCATTTGGATCTCAATTTCCCAAGAAATAAACAAAGCCTGGAGTTGAAAAGTAGCACCAAGTCACCAAGACTGAATGTCCATTTCTTAATGTTCTTGTCATGATACTACTTCATCCTTTCCTTTTAGAGAGCATACCTCTCATAAGCCTTCAGACGAAATTCATCCATTTCATTTATCTTATCCAGTGTCAGGTTCGTTGTTTCACTCCAACTAAGATTCAACTTCTTTAGTGCCCAGAGTGTGTTATGCTCCAGCTCAACAAACAAATGACATGCCTTTCCAAACACCAAATGATATGGAGACATACCAATAGATGGCTTGAAAGCTATCTGATATGCCCATAAAGCATCATCCAACTTTCTAGCCCAATCTGTTCTGTTGACATTCATTGTCTTTGCCAAAATCACTTTGACCTCCCGATTCGATACCTCAACTTGCCCACTTGTTTGTGGATGATATGATGTTGCCACCTTATGTTGTTTTACCTCATATTTAGCTAAAAGTGAACTGAACACTTTATTACAAAAATGGGAGCCTCTATCACTGATAATCGCTCTAAGTGTACCAAACCTTGACAATATATTCTTCTTCAGAAAACCAACAACACTTTTACCATCATTTTTAGGCAGGGTGACTGCCTCAACCCATTTGGACACATAGTCCACTACCACCAGTATGTACTTTTTCCCATAGGAGCTTACAAATGGTCCCATGAAGTCAACTCCCCACACATCAAACAGTTCCACCTCCAAAATAGGTGTCATTGACAATTCATGCTGACAATAGATGGCTCCTTGCCTCTGGAAGATATCACACCCCTTGACTAGATCAATTGAGTTCTGATGGATTGTAGAGCAGTAGTACCCACTCTGAAGTACCTTGTGGGTTGGTCGGGCACCTCCACGATGACCACCTACTAGAGAGAAGTGACAGGCTTCTAAGATATGCAGCATCATAGCCTCAAGGATACATCACCTGATGATGTTATTAGCACACACCCTTTACAAATATGGTTCATCCCAAAAATATTTTCCCACATCATGTAGGAATTTCATCCTTTGCTGGAACTTTAGCCCTTCAGGCATCAAATTGCTCACAAAATAATTAGCAAAGTCAGCAAACCAAGGAATGAGATCAATAGTGGTGGCTAATACCTACTCATCTGGGAATGAGTAATTTATGTGTAACTCAAGTTCCACCTTATTCTCTGCCTTCAACCTAGACAGGTGATCAGCCACCTGGTTTTCACAACCCCTTTAGTCTTTGACTTCAAAGTCAAATTCTTGAAGCAGCAGAACCCATCTTATCAATATCGACTTGGCATCTTTCTTTGCTATTAGGTACCACAGTGTTGTATGATCAATCACTCCAGTGCCCAACAAATACGCCCTGAATTTCTCAAAATGCATAAACCACATCAAGTAGTTCCTACTCAGTGACAGTGTAGTTGCATTGTGCTCCATTCAGCGATTTGCTAGCATGGTAGATCTGGTGGAAGATCTTGTTGCGCTTCTGTCCTAACACAACTCCCAAAACAGTACCGCTTGCATCACACATCACCTCAAATGGTTCCGATCAATCTCGGCCAATGATCACTGGAGCAGAGACCAGCTTCTCTTTCAATCATTCAAAAGCTTTTAGGCATACGTCATCAAAAGCAAATTTCACCTCTTTCTCGAAAAGCCTGCCTAAGAGATGTGCAGATTTCGACAAATCCTTGATGAATCTCCTATAAAATCTTAAATGCCCTAAAAAGCTTCGAATACCTTTCACAGAAATAGGTGGAGGCAATTTTTCAATCACCTCTATCTTCGCTTTGTCTACCTCTAGTTCCTTTTGCGACACCTTATGGCCTACGACTGTGCCTTTCTTGACTATGAAATGGCATTTCTCCCAATTAAGCACCAAATTTGCCTTCTCGCATCGTTGTAATGCCCTACTAAGTTTCAACAAACAATCATCAAATGTGTCACCTACCACAGAGAAATCATCCATGAACACTTCCAAAGTGTCCTCCACAATGTCCGAGAAGATAGACATCATACACCTCTGGAAAGTTGTTGGTGCATTACATAATCCAAATGGCATGTGTTTGAACACAATAGTACCAGAAGGACATGAAAGGTAGTATTTTCTTGATCTTCTGATGCAATTGATATCTGGTTGTACCCGGAGTAACCATCTAAGAAATAGTACCACCCTTTTCCAGACAACCTGTAAAGCATCTGATCCATGAAAGACATTGGAAAGTGTTCCTTCAAGGTCCACTTGTTTAGCTTCATGTAATCCATGCAAACCCGCCAACCAGTGACTGGTCTTTGTAGAATCAACTCGTTGTTTGCATTGGCTACCACTGTCATACCACCCTTCTTGGGCACACACTGCATTGGACTAACCTAATGACTGTCAGAAATAGGGTACACCACCCATGCATCCCATCACTTTATGATTTCTTTTTTGACCACGTCTTGCATTGGTGGATTTAACCTCCTTGTGTGCTCTATGCTCGGGTTGCAATCCTCCTCAAGTTAGATCTTATGAGTATAGATACCCGTATGTATCCCAATGATATCAGCAATAGTCCATTCGATCGCCTTTTTGTACCTTGTCAAGACTTTGACAACAACTTGCACTTGTTCATCATTCAAATATGTAGCCAAAATGACTGGCAAAGTTTTATTAGTACCCAAAAAGGTATACCTTAGGAAACTGGGTAGCTGTTTCAACTCAAGTACAGGTTGTTCTTCAATGGATGGTTTTGCTGGAGGAGTCAGCCTGTTTTTCAGATCCAGGTCTAATTTCTTCGGATCATAAGAATGTGACCCCATGCCCTGCACAACATTCACCGTCTCCACATAGTCATTCTAGAAGTCTTCTTCAAAATTCAGTAGCACGGTTGCCAATGTTTCTATCACGACCCAGGGGTACCCGATAGATGTAACAAGGCGTAAAAGACCCCGGGAGGCCTCATACAAGCCACTTAGTATATCATAACATAAAGTAATAGAAATGAGCGGAAATTTAAAACATTTCAATACAATCAAAGTCTTTATAAAACAAAGCGGAAGTCTAATAAACTGTCTCAAACCATCTAAACATCATGAGTAAAGTCTTGGGACACAACCCATAGAATAGTCCAAGACATAAAATGAAAGAACATAAAAGAAAGTGGTGAGCACATCCTCGAATACAATGAGGACTCACCAAATCTTCACTTCCTTGATCAACAGAGAAGCTAGCCATGAGTGTGAGAATCTATGTCTCCGGACCCTACATTTGATAAGAATGTGGGCAAGAGTAAGCGTTAGTACAATCATGTACTAAATATGATAGCTAGCATAAACAACATAAACATAATGGTTAGTAAATACAAACCACAAGCATAATCAATGCACACAAATCATCATCATAATAAGTGAGGAATACTTCTCAAGCAACCTTACTCATCCTTAGTCAAGTCTTGGGTCATCTACCTCTAGTAGAGCCTACCTCATGGAAGGCATCCAAGCTATTCATTCTTTATATCATAGTTCTCTTTATTCATACTTAATTTTAAAGACATGGGGATTCACCTCTTTGCCTAACTTACAATTTGGACAAAAACGAAGAAAAAAAAATCAGACAGTTACGAAAAGAAGTAAAATTTTGATATTTTTTTCGTTTCGATAATTTGAGGTGTTTTTTGTTTTTTTTATGTATTTTTCTTAATTTTTATATTTTAAGGACATTTACGGAAAAAAATAAATCCGGGCAGTTACAAAATGTAGTAAAATTTTGATCTTTTTTTCGTTTCAATAGTCAAAAGTGATTGGTGCTAGTCGAAATTTTTTTGAGGTGTTTTTTATATTTATTTTAATGTATTTTTCTTGATTTTTATATTTTACGGACATTTACAAAGAATAAAAAAATTCGGACAGTTACGAAAAGAAGTAAAATTTTAATCATTTTTTTGTTTCGATATAGAAAAGTCAAAAAAAAATTGATGTGTTTTTTTGTATTTTTTATGTACTTTTCTTGAATTTTATATTTTACGGATATTTACGAAGAAAAATAAAAAAAAATTGAATAGTTACGAAAAGAAGTAAAATTTTGACCATTTTTTCGGTTCGATATTTTTAAGTCATTGGTGCAATTCAAAATAATTTGAGGTGTTTCTTAAATCTTTTATGTATTTTACTTATTTTTTATATTTTTGGGGCATTTATGCAGAAAAATAAAAAAAATTCAGACAGTTACGGAAAAAATAAAATTTTGATGTTCTTTTCGTTTCGATATTCTAAAGTCATTGTTGCAAGTAGAAACTTTTTTGAAGTGTTTTGTAACACCCCGGAAATTAGTAGGCTAAACTAGAGATTAACGTGAGGGTTAGAGTCATGAACGTAACTCCACGTACTTAAAATAAAAGGGTTTCGTGTTAGAATGGCAAGGTTCTACCCCTCAAGGACCAACCATAGGCCCTTGAGGAGGACCACTATAAAACTGCCTGGGAAGTGACCAACGGAGGGACCTACTCCCCGTTGTCATTCCACCCCCTGTGGATGAGGGTCCGTGGTTGGCCAAAAAGTTGCAGTCACAAAACCACGCTTGACCAGGACGGCCCGTGGTTCCATCCACGGCCCGTCAACATGGTCTCGTGGATGGTGACCTGGGGGCAGTTATGGGGGTTAAATTTAGGGGCACTTTGGGGTTTTCTGGATTTAATTAATATTAAGTGATGTTGTTTTAGCCTAATTTAGACCCCTAAATTAAGTGATTCCAAGTCATTACTTCAAGATCCTAAAAGAAACCCAATTCTCACATATATATCCTCTCTCTAGAAAGTGAAGAAGAAGAAGAGGAATCAAGCTAGGTTAAGTCAAGTCTACATTGTTTCAAGCTTGGTAGGCTTTGTAATCAAGGTATGATGGCTTTTTCATTCATGGATTCCTTTCATCCATGAAGCCCCCATGATTTCCCCAATTTAGAAGAAAGTCAAACTAGGGTTTATTCTAATGTTATGAGTTATGATCCAATATAGTGGATTGTGATTGTTTATTATTTTTTATGATTGTTTATGATGGAATTACATGTTTTTTGTATGATTATACATGTTTTATGCTTAACCTATGATTCTAGGGTGAATTTGATATAGTTGGGTTTTATGCCATGAAAGGGGAAATTGAGGATTTAGAGATGATCTTCTAGGATTGATGAACTACATGCAGAATTGCTTGAGATTAGAGCATATACACATGAATTTCTAAGAATAAAGTTTATAGATATGAATTGATTAAGATCAAGTATGCATGATGAATTATGATTTAGTAATGCTTGAGATTGAACCTATATGATGATATATGATTAAAATTGCTTAAAGCATGTGATTAGAATGTCTTGAGATCTAGGCATATGTGATGATTATGAGAAGTAATGCTTTGAGAGTAAAGCTTGTAATTATGAGTGTTAATTGTTAAGGGAGACTGAAGCTTATGTGTTTGATGAATGGTAGATAGGATGGTTGTGGAAGTATTTATCCACATGACCTATATTATGAGGGTATGCATGTTATTATGAAATCCATGTCTGATGTTTGAATTCTAGATGTGATCATTGAAAGTAAGTTATGAACCTTGCATGAGAAAAGTATGAGATTATACAAGTTTTCATGATTTTTATGTAAATGGTATGAGTACACTTTGAGAGTGAAGTTTCTATGATTATGAAGTAGTTGTTGAGTTGTTGAAAGGGTATTCTCATATACACACTTATGCATGAATATGGTATGATGTGAAAGGTTTCCTCACAGTATGAAGATTCTAATGTTGAAAGGTTTTCTCACCTATTGAATCTATATGTAGACATGGACGGTGAAAGGTTTTCTCACGCATGATCTAATGGGCTATCATATGAACTAACATGGATTGGTTGTCAAGGACATCCTTCCAGGAAACATGAATTAAGTAAGACTTAATAAGTATTCGGTGGGAATTATGCTTAGCACCGAGTGGATATTGACATTGAGATGGAAGCTCTCCCGTTAGTAGAGGTTGGGTTTCTAGAAGAGGTATCATAAGATGGAAGCTCTCCCGTTAGTTGAGGTCGGGTTTCTAATAGCAATCTTTGTATCCTATAAACTACGTGCCCCCGTAGGTTATTTAGCTAATGGATCCACCTAAGCTAACAAATCATGGTTCTACCTTAGGCAAGTAGAACAACCATTTTCGATGTGAGAGACATCGGGTGATCATGTTATAGCTCACATGGTCTCATGTCGGTTAAGGCTATTTCCCACAATGACAAGACTAATTATGAACTAAGGCATGCTTAAGGAAGTATCTCGTCAGTGTTCAAAGTTATAAAGATGATGCTAGCTTATGTTGATTATGATGTTATGACTTATGATATCTAATTATCTTCAACCACAAGAACATGAACATGAATGATGAACTAAAGTTACTTCAAGGAAGTATTGTAAGTATGTTTTGATATGAGGTTTACTTGTATGATTGATAAACCGTGATTTTTTGGTATTTTTGATACATTTCACTTAAGAGTTGTGTCTGTCTAGGGCCATTTTTTATTGAAAATAATGTTTATGTGTCATGTTTGCAGGAAATAGGCTTGAACGCAATTGAGTGAGATGATAGCTGAAATTCTGCAAAAGTGGGCCACCACGGAGGGACCTACGGACCGTAGGTCCGATGACGATCCATTGATGGGTAGGTGTAGATAGGAGCATCAGGGAAGTCTGACCAAGTGTGGATCCACGAAGCGATCCACGGACCGTAGGTCGATCTACGGGCCGTCCTGCACATCTGTAAAAGGTGTTCAAAGAGTTGAAGTTTCAGTACTTGATGAAAATCCTAAGTGTGGAGCCACGGAAAATGACCTACCTATGGTCCGTTCTGCACGTCTGTCATTGATGAACTAGGAGTTGAAAGTTCCAGCCGCTGTGGAAAAGTTTTAAGTGTTGACCAACGGAGGGGACCTACGGACTATAGGTCGACCCATAGTCCGTAGGTCGAGTCGTCAGTCACAGCTGCGTCCCAGAAGTTTATTTCCTTATTTTATTTTCATTTTTGTTTAGGACATGTTTTTCTATAAATAGGGTATGTAAACCTCATTTTTTAGGGTTAGACAATATTGTTTACTTTTAGCTCTTGATATTTTCTAGGGAATTAACTTGCAAACTTCGGCAATTTGATTTTTGGATTTCAGATTATAAGATTTTTGCTTTGAAATTTAGTTCGAGAATACGGGCTTCTTCTACTCTAAACGTAAGTTCATGAATTCTTCTTATCAAAACATGAATTGTGTTCTTTCAAACATGAGTAGCTAAATCCACAACTAGGGTTGTGGGAACCATGAGCAATTAACAATGTATGAATAATAACTAAGTAATTCTTGAATAGTGTTGATGCATGCATTGGTAATTCTTTCGCTTAAAAGTTTTTTTAACGAGTGCATGCGGTAGAACTCGCCTTGTTGCTATTTCACGGACCAAGAAGGTAGTTAATAAGAAAAGAATTAACAACAAAGATTTAGTGTGATACTATCTAATAGTCTATTGTCAATTAGTGCGAGGGTGAAAATTAAGCCATACATTGATGTGATGTCTAATCTTAGGTAAAGGTAAGGGTTAGTAAAGAATACACACGTAGCCGAATCGAGGTGCGGAGTGAAATTCCCTATTTGAAGGACCAATCACTTAGGGATACATATCTTAGCAACTTTGCATGTAAAACATTAGAAAAGGATTACTATTATTAGGATTACCGCGTTAAGAGCTTATGGAGAACACATACACCTAGTTTCTTTCTCATATTGATAACTCGAAGTTTGAATCTTGCTCACTTGTTACTTAAAAAACAATCAGTTATTTGTTTCACAAATCCCCCCCCCCCCTTATTTACTTGTCTCAAAAATAAGTTGACTAAACAAATATAATAGTGTGTTAAGTTTAAGTCTAAACCATATTCCTCGTGGGGTCAACCCCAACCTACAAGTTGGATTCTTTACTTGATAACGATCGCTTATACTTCTTTAGGAAGGTGTAATTTGAGCGTATCAAATTTTGGCGCCGCTACCGGGGAATAAGGCTTTTGGATTAAGTTTAACTACATTATTGAACTTTAGTCAATTATTTCCTACTTTTACATTTTCTTTTGTTTTTATTTCCTACAGGTTTCTACTCTAGTGTATGCCAAGTACACGGAGTCAAGGCAAACCACTGACCCCATAAGACCCCGAACTAAGCAAGATTTTGAGAAGATTGGCAAATCAAGGGGGCAATAATAATCCAATCATATGGGAGCATGAGGACGGAGTGAATAATGAGAACATTCAGGTTCCTGTTGGTAATTTACTCGGAGATGCATTGAGGGTACAGAATCCGCCTGAACCAAGGTTGTAAGATAACTATAGGGTCGACTTTAATATAGTTGAATTAGAAGGACCCATTGTACTCCCTCCTCTACCTCCAGGGCATATATTTGTAGTAACGAGCAGTCTGATGCAAATGCTTATTGCGAGGGGGTTGTTTTCTGGTATGGCTTTGGAAGATCCACATGGGAACATGGCCAAGTTGAGAAGTGTCTCCAAGAGTTGTGTTGGGCAATCGGAGTTGGATATGAACGTCATAGGTTTGAGAGTATTCCCTCTATCATTGACTGGTGAGGCTACTATGTGGTTTTCTGAGCTTCCATATAACTCAATTCACACATGGGACCAATTTCATAAGGTGTTCATGGCAAAGTATTTCCCGTTGTCTAAGAAGCTGAACCACAAAGACAAACTCAACAATTTTGTGGCACTGCCTGGAGAGTCTGTGAATAGTTCGTGGGATAGGTTCACTGCATTCATAAGAAGTGTTCCGAATCACCGCATTGATAATGAGTCACTAAAGGAGTATTTCTACAGAGGTTAAGATGACAATGGTAAGGTTGTGCTTGATACTATTGCTGGAGGATCATATGGAGAGTGCACTTTTGAGGAGATCACTTAGAAACTAGAGAAGATTTCCCAAAATAATAAAGCATGGAGCACTAGAAAGTCAGACACTGGAAGAAGCAATTCGCAGTTCAAGTTGCGCCTAGTCAATCTGCCGATGACATTCGTGAGGAGATGGCTCAGATAAGGACAAAACTTAGGTTGGTGTTGAAGTATGTGAGCGGAGGTGCAGAAAAGGTGAATGCAGTAAACTACTTGACTAGAACTCCACCACCACCTGTTAAGGAATGCTACTCTGAAGAGGATGCTTATTTGGTAAATGATCAGACGGGGGGTTTCCGAGCCAATGCTTAAGGTTCCAATTCGGATAATTGGTGTCGAGGTCAAGGAAACCAAGGTCGGAACTATGGTAACAACAATCGAGTGGGTAACTATGTTACGGATGGGAACTATAATCGCGACAACAACTACAACTGAAACAACTATGGCAACAGAAATGGGAGAGTTAGGCCTTATGTTCCACCTGCAAATCAGGAATCTGGCAATAGGGATGTTGGGGGTAGTATGTCATGTATTGAGGATATGATGTTGAAGATGATAAAGAGGTTTGATGCGACTGACGAGAATGTGAAAGAGATGTGAAATGACTTGTCTGGAATCGGTCAAAAAGTTTATGCCCATGCAGTGTCAATCAAGCAACTTGAGTAGCAGATGAATCGGTTGTCTACTACGGTAAATCCATGTCAGCCTATCACACTTCCTAGCAACACCATCCAAAATCTGAAGAATGATGGGTATTGTATGGCAGTCACTAGTCGAGGAGGTAACTAAACCATTGATCCCCCTATGACGTCTGAGGTTGAAATTGTGGTTGAAAAAGATGATGATGAGATTGAGGTTACTGTAGAGTCCAAGAATGCTACAGAGAAGGAAGCGAAGGTGACCCAAAAAGTTATTCTCATGCCTAGACCTCCACCGACATTCCCACAGAGATTAGTGAAGAAGATTGAAGAAGGAAAATACCGCAGGTTCATTACTATGTTGAAACAACTTTCCATCAATGTTTCGTTGATAGAGGCTCTGGAGCAAATGTCTGGGTATGCAAAGTTTATGAAGTATTTTGTTGACCAAAAAGAGGGCCATCAGTTTTGAGAATGATGAGAGGTTACAACATTGCAGCACTATTGCTACTATGTTGCTTGTGCAAAGAAAGAGGATCCTGGTGCTTTCACTATTCCTTGTACCATTGAGTTGTTGAATTTTTGTGAAGCCATTGTGTGATTTGGGTGCTAGAATTAATCTGATGCCATTGTCTATTTACAAGAAGTTGGGTTTAGGGCTCCAAAACCGACTGCGATGTGATTAATCATGACCGATAGAACTGTAAAGAAGCCCATTGGTGTTCTCCAAGATGTACTTGTGAAAGTGGAGTCGTTTATTTTTTCGACGAATTTTGTGATACTCGATTGTGAGGTTGATTTGACATCCCCATCATCCTAGCGAAACCATTCCTTGCTACTGGGTGCGCCTTGGTCGATATGGAGAGAGGACAGATGAAGTTCTAATTGAACAATGAAGAGGTAACTTTCAACATCTGTAGGTCTCTGAAGCAGGAAAGCGATCTCAAATCAGTATCAGTGGTGTATCATGTTATGGAGCGAGGTTCTGATGTGTCTATTGAAGAGAGGTTGGGTGTTGATGCACTGGCAGCGGTCATGATGAATTTTGAGGGTGATGGTATTGAAGACTATGATGAATTAGTTGTCTCACTTGATAGGTTTGAATTTTGTTCCAAACCAAGGAAATTGTAGTTAGATATAAAGAATCGCGACTCTCCACCTACAAAACCGTCTGTTGAAGAGGCTCCAAAATTGGAGCTCAAGGCTCTACATCGCATTTGAGGTATGTATTTTTGGGGAAAGATGGTACTTTACCAGTCATCATTGCAGCCGATTTGAGTGAGGTACAAGTTGAGGCCTTGGTTTCTGTGTTAAAAAAGTTCAAGAGGGCGATTGGATAGACTAATACGGATATCATTGGGATTCCTCCTGGAATTTGGTATCATAAAGTCAAACTCATGCCTGACCACAAGCCTAGTATCGAGTACCAAAGAAGACTAAATCCACCTATGCAAGAGGTAGTAAAAAGGAAATCATCAAATGGTTGGATGCTGGAGTCATATATCCCATTGCAGAAAGTAGTTGGGTTTATCCTGTTCAGAGTGTTCCTAAGAAAGGTGGGATTACTGTGGTTCCTAATGTGAAAAATGAGTTTGTTCTAATGCGGCCAGTGACTGGATGGAGAGTATGCATGGAATACCAGAAATTGATTGCTTGGATAGAAAATGATCATTTCCCTATGTCGTTCATGGATCAGATGTTGGATCACCTTGCTGGTAAGGGTTAGTATTGTTTTCATCATGGTTATTCGGGATACAATTAGATCGCAATAGCTCCGGAAGACCAAGAGAAGACCACCTTCACTTGCCCTTATGGGACTTTTGCTTTCAAACGGATGCAATTTGGGTTGTGTAATGCTCTAGCGACCTTCCAACGTTGCATGATGTCGATATTTGCAAATATGGTGGAGGACACTATTGAGGTATTTATGGATGATTTCTGTGGTAGGTGACTCGTTTGATGGTTGTCTGATGCATTTGGCCGAGGTACAGAAACGGTGTGAAGAGTGCAATCTTATGCTCAATTGGGAAAAGTGCCACTTCATGGTGAACAAGGGGATCGTTCTGGGTCATCGGATTTCTGAGAAGGGTACTGAGGTTGATAGATCTAAAGTTGAGGTAATAGAAAAGCTTCTACCACCTAACTCTGTTAAAGGTGTTAGAAGTTTTCTTGGGCATGCAGGCTTTTATAGGAGGTTTATCAAAGATTTCTCCGAAATTGCACACCCATTGTGCAAATTTCTCGAAAAGGAGTGTAAGTTTGATTTTGATGATGCTTGTCTGAGAGCATGTAGAGAGTTGAAAGCAAAGCTAGTTTCCGCACCTATCATTATTTCACCATATTGGGGGCAACCATTTGAAGTGATGTGTGATGCGAGTGGAGTGGCGCTTGGTGTGGTATTGGGACAGAGGCGAGAGAAGATTCTTTATCCGATTTACTATGCCAACAAAGCGCTAAATGTGACTCAAAAGAACTATACAGTGACTAAATAGGAACTCCTTACTGTGGTTTTCACATTCGAGAAATTTTGATCCTACTTGCTTGGTACTAAGGTCATAATGCATACTGACCATTCTGCATTGAGGTATCTGATGGCTAAAAAGATGCAAAACCGAGGTTGATTAGATGGGTATTATTGTTG
Source organism: Solanum tuberosum (assembly GCF_000226075.1). NCBI lineage: Eukaryota > Viridiplantae > Streptophyta > Magnoliopsida > Solanales > Solanaceae > Solanum > Solanum tuberosum. The sequence goes on along the minus strand of NW_006238980.1, from coordinate 1,809,466 downwards.
CAAGAGTTCAATTTTGAGGTGAAAGATAGAAAAGGGACAGAGAATCAGGTTGCCGACCATTTGTCTAGATTGGAAGAGGAAGCTATGCTCAAGCTTAGAGATGGGGCTTAAATTAATGATGCCTTTCCAGACGAACAGGTATTGGCTGCATCTTTTCATCTTATTCCTTGGTTCACGGATTTTGCTAACTACTTGGCAAGTGATCTGGTACCATCGGATTTGTCGTTTCACCAAAGGAAAAAGTTTATGCATGATATGAAGAAGTTATTTTGGAATGAGCCTTACTTGTTCCGTATTTGTGCTAATGTGATTATTTGCCTCTATGTGCCTGAGGTTGAGATGATGAGTATACTAAAGGCGTGTCATTCATCGCCTGTTGGTGGGCATCATAGTGGTATTCGGACTGCTCATAAAATCTTGCAGTGTGGGTATTTCTGGCCTACCATCCACCAAGATGCTCATGATTTCGCCAAGTCTTGTGATCATTGCCAAAGAGAAGGAAGAATCTCAAAGAGGCAAGAGCTACCTATGAATCCGATATTGGTGATTGAGTTGTTTGATGTTTAGGGCCTTGACTTTATGGGTGTATTTGTGAGTTCACATGGGATGAAGTATATTCTTGTTGCGGTTGATTATGTGTTGAAATGGGTGGAAGCAATTACGTTTTCAAACAATGAGGGTAAAAGAGTCACTGTATTCCCGCAAAAGAGTATCTTCTCAAGATTTGGTACACCTAGGGCGATTATCAGCGATGGAGGTTCCCACTTTTGTAATAAGTTGTTCAAGGCGTTGCTAGAGAAATATGTAGTCCATCACAATGTAGCCACTCCTTACCATCCGTAGTCTAATGGGCAAGTTGAAGTGTCAAACAGAGAGATAAAGCAAATCCTTGCAAAGACTGTGAATGCAAATAGAACTGATTGGTCAAGGAGGTTTTATGATGCCCTATGGGCCTATCGCACCGCATTCAAGACTCCCATAGTTATGTCCCCCTACCAACTTGTATATGGGAAGTCATACCATTTGCCGGTAGAGCTAGAGAATAAGGCTATGTGGACACTAAAGAAGTTGAATTTGGATTGGGGCGCCGCATCCAGTCAAAGAGTGAATGACATGAATGAGCTTGATGAGTTTCTCCTAAAAGCATATGAAAGTTCAGCCTTGTACAAGGAGAAGATGAAGAAGTATCATGATCAAAAGATTGAAAAGCATGAATTTGTTGTGGGTGATCTGGTGCTTCTATTCAACTCAAGGCTGCAATTGCTTCCTGGCAAGCTCAAGTCCAAGTGGATCGGGCCATTCCGAGTCACTCAAGTATTTCCACATGGAGCGGTCGAGATCGAGATCAAGGAGGGAACAAGGTTCAAAGTGAACGGGCAAAGAATCAAGGTCTACATGGGGAAATTGGAAAGCGTGCAAGAAGTGATTGAGGCATATTACCTTGATGAAGTCTGAGTAATCAAGGGGCTTGCGTCGTGCTGCGACGTTAAATCAAGTGCTGCTTGGGAGGCAACCCAAGATGTACAATCTAGCCAACTATAGATTTTTCTTATCGATATAGGAGTTTTATTCTTGTATTTTAATTTTTGTAGCTCTTTTGATAGGTGCTTTATTTTAGTATTAGTCTTCGCTAGATATAACATAGGGTCTGTGTCTAAAAAGTGTCCCGAAAATGTAAAAAGAAATTCCTAATGGTTTTTACGTGTGTAGGGATGAAAAGCTGAATCTGCAGAAAATGACTGTGCACAGGTCTACGGACCCCATCGACAGTCTGTGGGTCCATCCACGGATCGTTAATGGCGTCCCTCGACCCCAGGTAAGTTTCCTAATTATTCTAAGTTTCAGAGTGACCTATGGACCTGACCTATGGTCCATATGTAGACCCACGGACCGTAGACGGAGTGTCATGGGTCCAAAACTAGGGTTCTGAAGACCCGACCCGGACCCCCTTTAAATAAAACCATTCAAATTCAAAACATTTCCCACGTCCATCTAAATCCCCCAACCATTTTTCAACCTCTAAATACCCCTAATCACTCATATAACTCCCATATCATTCCCCATTCATTTCCCCAAAATCCCAAATCATCTCTTATTCTCCCAAATTACCCATCTCATTCCCAACAATTCCACAATCCGGGTTCAGTGTCAAAGGCTTGCAAAAAGGGTCTATATGCTTATTAAAATAACACACTCACCATTGTTTTATACTTGTAAGGTATGTTGATTTCTCCCGAACTTTGAAATTGTTCATAGTTTCCTTTTGAAATCACAACAATGAACTTGACCTTGGGTTGTTAATTTTGTGTTAGTATGTTAAAGAGTATGCTAGAACACCTTTAGTATGATGATATGTGAGTGTGTAATTACTTGAAACTGAATAACCCAAGTTAATAGGCCGAATTAGAAGTTTTAACTTAGGGTTCATGGGTCTCGGTGTGATAAATTGTGAAATTTGGAAAAAATTGAAACCCTAAGGATGATTAAGTACCATATTACTTGTTGAAATGCACATATAGGCCTAAGGTGTTTAAAATTGGTGAAGAAAAAGGTTTGAAAGAAGTGAACCATCTGAAACCTGGCACAGACTGATCCACGAGACCCCGTCTATGGATCGTAGGTCGGGTCCGTGGGTCCAAAGCACACAATATTTTTGGTAGGTGTCGAACCATGGTGTGGACTATGGTCCGTCGTTCCACCGACGGACCATTCTGCACATCCGTGGTTCCCACATCCGAGACCCAATTTTGGGTACTCTGACCTACAGAGGGGACCTACGGACCGTAGGTCCACCCAAGGACCGTGGGTTGGCAGTCCAACTACTGCCCAGAATTTTTTTGTTTTTCATTTTTCTTTGTTTCTAGTTCTAAAATTCTTCCAAGTGTTTCATTGGCTTGTTATGGTACTAACTAAGCGTCTACAAGTCCTATGGTCCCCAAGAAAGCTCTGACTTATGCTGCAAATAGCAAATCGAAGAAAGTAGCACCTTCCATGCAGCTGATCGATGAGGATACATATGTGGAGTATGTTACACCTCCCACCAGGACTTCCCCCACTGCTCCACGCACTACATGGAATTGAGCCCGGCAGGTGATTCCCGACGTGGTCACTGCCCCCCAATATGATGAGGAGGTCTTCTGAGGATAATAGTGTGGGTGACATTCCAGTGGCCCCAGTACCTAGCCTGCACCAGTTGCTGAGGAGCCTAATTAATGGTGTGTAGAGGGCCAGTTTCAGTTATACAGAGATGCCTACATGCCTAATTAGAATGATAATATGGCTCGCCTTATCACCGATGAGCATCAGGTTCTCACAAGTAGCCTCCACACTGCTCCCGCCATCCACGATCTCTTTTGGAGGCACATGTGTGAGTGGATGGCACGTAGCCAGGGTCCTATAGCGAGGAGATAGTACAGGAGTTTTACGCTTCCAATGCAGCCACCATCAGAGGGTCCATCTCCAAGAGGGCCAAGCCCACAGCTCAGCCTCCACATGAGGCTACATTAGTTCGGGGTTTTTCTGTTGATATCTCTGAGACCACCCTCCGTAGGATCATCTATGGCCCGGACAAGATTCTGCCCATCAATACATCAGAGTTCGACTATCGGATGGGCATTATTCAGAGCGGAGCATTTCAACGGGATGCTGAGAAGACGGAGTCCCTTATGAGATAGTTGGCCCGACATCTTGCTACGGATAGGGAGCATATAGATTAGGTCCAGACCCCGATTTTGGGTATTATGAAGGCGACCCTGACCTTTGCCGCTAAATTTTTCTGGTTACTGGTGCGCAACTGTATGTCCCTTACTTAGGCAAATAATGTGCTCACAAGGGATCGTGCGGTGATGGTTGCAGCTATGGTTGCCGGTTTGGAGATAAATTTCGGCCGCATCCTGATTGTCGTGATTCATGAGAGGTCCTTAAAGGCCACCACCACTTTTCTATTCCCCTGTCTCATCTTCCAATTTTACAGGGACTCATGTGTACCAGTATGGCTTTGTGATCGGTTTCTTCAGGCAACCAAAACTCTTGATATCAGCCTTATTCGGGATGAGGCCAATGTAGCTGCACCTTGCAGAGAGCCACAGGTTGAGGTGACACAATTAGGAGATGATCTCGTAGAAGATGTGGAGCAGATGCAGGTTGATGACCCTGCCCCTCCAGCCACTATAGCAGATGCCCAGGCTCCACCATCTCCGACTGCACGCTAGACTTCTAGCTCCTCCATAGCGACCCATTCTTGCAGTTCCTCTGCCATCCCTCTAGCTCGAGTTGTGAAGCTGGAGGGACAGATGTACACATTACTACAACACATTAGGTCATGGATGCAGCACTCGATTGAGCAGTCCAAGGCTAGGATGGAGCAGCTTGTGGACTAGAAGAATCAGGTTGTTCATAAGCACCTGGACGCAATCGAGCTCTGAGTCTAAGAAAGGCCGACCTCGACCACTAATCTATCCCCTTTCCAAGCAGAGTTAGCCAGCCTTCGCATTGGTCTGGATTCTCTCCTAGTTCCTCCCGAGTCTGTACCAGAGGCTTCCCCCACATATGGGGTTGACATCGTTGTGATATCTATTTTATGTGGTGATGAGGTGCCGCCATCAGATTCTTCCCATGTTGCTGGGAAGCGCCCTCGCTCGAGTCATGCTTTGGATGATGTTGAGGCCCATAGAATCAGAAAGAAAGAGCGACAGCACGCTGAGGTGGCTCGGAGGGCATCCATAGTTTATGAGGAGCTTAGACAGCAGAGGGTTAGGGAGGTAGTGTTGGCCCATCTAGAGATGTGAGCACTACTGATGGTGCCTTGAGAGTTGATGATGGCACTACTGAGGGTGCTCAAATGGTAGATCGGAGCGCTACTGATGGTGTTCCAAGTGTTGATCCAGCGGGCTCCAAGAAACCAGACCCACTTGCTTCTTGAGTGGTCTTCCGCACATATGCTCTATAGGTTTACTTCACCTGATCCTTTATTTTTTACTTTTTGTGCATTGGGGACAATTGCACTTTATTTTGTTGGGGGTGTGGTAAATGGATTGTGAGTGATAGGGTGAAGTCTGAGTAACCCAACTCATAATCCTCTCTTGGGGTTTTCTTGCCTGTGTTCTTTACCCCCAAGACACTGTTTAATTTATGTTGAACCGACATGTTTAGGAATGTATGTGTAGAAGTAAGTAAAAAAATGAAAGCATGATGGCATAAAAAGCATGAAAAAAATGATCCCTGTCCAAAAATGTTGAAATGTGCTAGATCGATGGTATTGATGAGTTGAATGTGTTGGATCTCAATGTGACATAATAAGGAACCAATTTGACCTCATGACTTAAGCTAAAACTTGAACTGGGTTTTCGGATAATCTGATAATGAAACAATGTGTCAAGAGTGTGTGAGAAAAGTTGAATGTTCAGACAGTTTGTGCCAATCTAGAACCTTCCCCGTTGGTCCTGCTAAGATGATCTAAGCTAGAAGTTGGGAAGTGATAATAGGCCCTTTTTCAAATTAGTCTACTTAAGCCTAAAATGATCCAACCAAATGAAATCAATGTTCCCTTTGATCCAAAATTTTGAGCCTTAAATAGACCATTTGTTTTGATTCACCTAACTCACCTTCCCTAAAATAATTATCTTGGCCCCGGTCCATCCTTGGACATGTGCACCTTAACTTAGGCCAAAAGCCTAAGTTGAGGCCAACTTCGGATATTGTGCACCTCAACTAATGCAAAATCCACAAGTTGATGGTGGCTATGAAAGAGGAAACCGAAAGAAAAACGGGTATGAAAAGAGTTTTGTGTTGTAAAGAGAAAAAAAAAAGATAGAAGAGGATGTGACTTTGTGCAAAACAAGCAAAAAGATGATAAATAAAATTGTTTAAAGAAATAAAGAAAAATAAAGTGAAAGAAAAAGAAGAAAGTGAAAAATAAGAGCCACAAAGTCAAAAGTCACATCCATGTTGAAAAGAGTAAAGGGAAAGAAAGTAGAATGAAAGGATGTCAAAAATAGGTTGACAAAAGAGGTATAAAGCCAATGTAATGTCAAGGAGGGCAGAAAGTCACTAAAAAGTACCCAAATGTACCGAACCTGACCCTGAGCCTACATTACAAGCTAAGAAAGTCCTATAGTGATCCTAGCAACTAGTTTGGAGAGTAAGCAGTGAAAATAAGGGCAAGCCTATTGTAGTGAGCACTAACTGTACTGGAAGTCATTTCAGAGCGCGAGTGTTGAATGAATCCTAAAACTCAAAATTCATATCTACTGTGTGAAAAGGATTTCATTTGAAGTGAGGACACTAGTTACATTGTTGGAAAGTTGATACCTTGGTGACTGTGAAAAGTGTATGTTGTGGTGTCTATTGGTTGATCTTTGTCATATCTTGATCCGCATGAGTTAGCTTTTTGAGTCTAATAGAAAAGATTTGCACTGAGAAAATAGAATGGATGGAAATGGCCATGTGATCGCTTGAGTTTGAATGTCTGCTTCTACCCAAGTGTCGTTTACAGTGTTAGTGTGTCGCTTGAGGACAATCAACAGTTTAAGTTGAGGGTGTTGATATACCGTGAGTTTACGGTATATTTGGTACATTTCACTTAAGAGTTGTGTGTGTCTAGGGCCATTTTGTGTTGAAAATAATGTTTTTGTGTCATGTTTGCAGAAAATAGGCTTGGAAGCAGTTGAGTGGGATGACAGCTGAAATTCTGTAGAAGTGGCCACCCATGGAGGGACCTACAGACCATAGGTCCTGTGACGGTCCGTTGATGGGTAGGCATAGATGGGAGCATCAAGGAAGTCTGACCAAGTGTGGAACTACTAAGCGATCCATGGATCGTAGGTTGACCTACGGGACGTTCTGCACATCTGTAGAAGGTGTTCAGAGAGTTGAAGTTCCAGAACCTGATGAAAATCCTAAGTGTGGAGCTATGAACGAGGACCCACGGACCGTAGGTCAACCGACGGTCCATTCTGCACGTTCGTCATTGATGAACTGGGAGTTGAATGTTCAACCTGCTATGGAAAAGTTCTAAGTGTTAACGAACATAGGGGACCTACGGACCATAGGTCGACCTACGGTCCGTAGGTCGAGTCGTCGATCAAAGTCGCGTCCCAGAAGTTTATTTCCTTATTTTTTTCCTTTTTGTTTAGGACATGTTTTTCTATAAATAGGGCATGTACACCTCGTTTTTGGGGGTTAGACATTATTGTTTACTTTTAGTTGATATTTTCTTGGGAATTAACTTGCAAACTTTGGCAATTTGATTTCCAGATTTCGGTTTATAAGATTTTGCTTTGAAAATCATTTCGATATTACGGGTTTTTTCTAATATAAACACAAGTTCATGAATTCTTCTTTTCAAAACATGAACTGTGTTCTTTCAAGCATGAGTAGCTAAATCCACAACTAGGGTTTTGGGAACCATGAGCAATTAACAATGTATGAATAATAACTAAGTAATTTTTTAATAGTGTTGATGCATGCATTGGTAATTCTTTCGCTTAGAAGTGTTTTTAATGAGTGCACGTGTTAGAACTCGCCTTGTTGCTACTTGCTGGACCAAAGAGGTAGTTAATAAGAAAATAATTATCAATAGAGATTTAGTGTGATACTATCTAATAGTCTAATGTCAATTGGTGCGAGGGTAAAAACTAAGCCATACATTAATGTGATGTGTAATCTGAGGTAAAGGTAAGGCTTAGTAAATAATACACATGTAGCCGGACCAAGGTGTGGAGTGAAATTCCCTATTTGGAGGACCAATCACTTAGGGATACATATCTTACCAACTTTGCATGCAAAACACTAGGAAAGGATTACTATTATTAGGAATACCGCATTAAGAGCTTATGGGGAACACATACACCCTAGTTTCTTTCTCATATTGATAACTCGAAGTTTGAGTCTTTCTCACTTGTTACTTAAACAACAATCAGTTATTTGTTTCACAAATCCCCCCCCCCCTTTATATACTTGTCTCAGAAATGAGTTTACTAAACTAATATAATAGTGAGTCAAGTTTAAGTCTATACCATATTCCTCATGGGATCGACCCCAACCTACAAATTGGGTTATTTACTTGATAACGGTCGTTTATACTTCTTTAAGGAGGTGTAATTTTAGCATATTAATGATGTATGCTTAGCTTGGATTGTTGTTATAGTTTCCTTCCTTGATATGTTTTGACTAAAAGTGAATGTTTCCTTGTCTATGAAAAATAAGCTAAGGATGATATCAAAAGATGATGAATATGAATGAGGGCCTAAAATGGTTTGCTTAGCATGGGTGAGATTTATGGGGTCTTATCCATGCATTGCACAAGCATTCTTTCAGGTTACTTATGAAGTGTTCTCTTATATTATGTTGATCTAGTTGCATTGACTGTGCCTATAATTATGTTATTGTATCTTATGCCTATAGCATATGCCTTATGTTGATGTCCCTTATGATTATGGTATATGTCTTATGTTTACTAATGCCTTTAGTATGTTTATGTTGATGATTTATGCTAGCCATCATATTTAGTACATTATTGTACTAACACATACTCTTGCCTACATTCTTATCAAATATAGGGTTCGGCGATATTGACTTCCATTCCCATGGCTAGGATCTTAGTAGAAGCAAGCAAGTGAAGATTTGGTGAGTCCTCATAGCATCGAGGATTTGACCACTATATTCTTTAATATGTTTCTTTATGTTTAGACTTTTGTATGGGCTGTGTCCCTAAAACTTTCATGTATTAGATGGTTTGAGACAATGTTAGAGACTTTCGCTTCGTTTTATGAGACTTTGATTGTATTGGAAATATGTTTAATTCCCACACTTTTATATTATCTTATGTTATGATATGCTATGGGGCATGTATAGGACTTCTCGAAGTCTTGTACGCCTTGTTACATCTAGGGGTAACCCTAAGTTATGACAAACTTGGTAATCAGAGCACAAGGTTTAGAATGGTTCTAGGATATATCAAACCACGTCTAGTAGAGTCTTGTTCATAAGTGTGAAGCGCGCCACATTTATGAATGAGAGGCTATTAGATGTCTAGGAAACTTCACTTTTTCATTCTCTAAGTCGTGCCATAGATTTTAACTCTATTAGGTCTTTCTCCAAATCTGTGCCCGATGGTTTTCAGGATATGACTACTACAATGGCTAACATTAGGAGGAATAAGGAAGACAATGTGGATCAAGAAGTTCCTCCCAAAGCTCATCCTCAAGCTCCAAATGACCCTTTGGAAGAAAAAGTAACAAATGAGAAGTTTAGGTTTGGTTTTCAAATATTGACTCAGGATGGGATAGAAACCCTGGAATTTTATGGGTCAAAGATGGAGGAAAATCCTCAAGAGTTTATAGATAAGGTCTCTAAGGTGTTGGACTTTGTCGGAGTGACTCCGGTAGAGAAGGTGGAGTTGTCTTCTTACCAACTCAAAGGGGCTCCTAAAGTTTGGTTAAATCAATGGAAAGAGGCTAGACCAATAGGAATGGGTTCCATAGAGTGAGAAAGGTTCAAGAGTGCTTTTCTAGATAGGTTATTCCCTCTAGAGATGAGAGAAGCTTTAGTGCTTGAGTTCATTAACCTTAGGCACGGTAATATGAGTGTAAAGGAATATGCATTCAGGTTCACCCAATTGTCTAAGTATGCTCCATCTTTGGTGGCCGACTCTAGGTCGAGGATGAGTAAGTCTGTGTCAGGAGTGTCTGATTTGGTAGTGAAAGAATGTCGTACAACCATGCTTGATCATGATATGAATATTTCTTGCCTTATGATTTATGCTCAACAAGTTGAAGAAGAGAAACTAAAATGGAGAGCTGGGGATAAAAAGAGGTCTAGAAATGATGATGGTGATTCCTCTCATGTGAGGTCTAATTGGCATGGTCGTTGTAGGAATCGACAAAGGTCTTCAGGACAAGATTACTCCAATGCTCCTAAGTATAGTGAAGATAGAGTGTCTAACCCTAAACAACAAGGAATTAGTAATGAGTCCCTATGTCCTTCTTGTGCTAGGTGTGATAGGAGACATGTGGGTAAATGCCTAGCGGGTTCCAATGTTTGTTTCGGTTGTGGTGAGTTGGGCCACAAGATAAGGCATTTCCCTACAGTTGCTAGAAATGAAGGGGATAGTCATCGTAGGTCTCAACCCTACCCTTCATTCGGTCCAATTGGTTTGGGTGCGAATGCTCCAAAGCAAAATAGGTTCAATGCCCTCCAAGCTAGAGGTAAACAAGAGAGTCCTCCAAATGTTGTTCCCGGTATGTGTTTTATGCTTATTTAGATTCTGGTGTTGCTTGTCTTTTGTGACTTGGCAGACTTGGTATGATAAACCTTGATGTTGCCATTGGTATGAATGGGTTGCATTATGGTTATGTTTATTTGATGGTAGAACCCGACTTAGTCATGATGAGTTTTGGGGTATGTTGATAGATTTGATGAAGAGGGTGATTAAGTAATGCCTAGATGTGTTGAGTGAGTAGACTCATCTAAAAAGGGTAGAAGTATAATTCACCATGGTTTAGAATCATCTTGTGTAATGGATGTGAAACCTTAGTAATAACTTGATCCGACCTTAAAGTTGAAGGAAATGGTGCTTAGGGAGTCCGTATAGGCTTACTCCCAAGGGGGAGATGATGTGCTTAGATAGCAAGGCCGTTGAGTGTTCTTGATGTTCATGATTTGGGTTTGCTTGAAATTCTCACCTTGAGAGGTGTAGTGAGTTTGGAAAGTTTAGTCCCCGTTTCGTAGGCCCATATGACATCTTGAGGCATGTTGGTAAGGTTGCTTGTGAGCTAGAGTTGCCTAAGAAGTTGACATAGGTGCATTCGGCTTCCCATGTCTCTCTGATAAGGAAGTATGTTGGAAATCCGACATTCATAGATCACTTAGAAGAGTTGGGGAGTTAATGAGAATTTCTCTAAATTAGAAGTACCGGTTGGGATCTTAGACCAACAAGCTAAGAAGTAGAAGAAAAAGGAAGTGGTTTCCATGAAAATGTGGAGGAGTGATGTTTTTGTAGTGAGGGTTTTAGTTGAGGGTGCTACTTGGGAGGGCGAGGGCCAATAAGATGTCCCAATATCCGCATCATTTTCCCTGTATTCCTCCTTAAGCCTTGAGATGATGAGTTCCTCATGGGTTGTTCTTTATGTAAAGTCATGTGTGTTTTAGATGTTTCCATGATTTCCTTATGTGGTGCATATTCATGAAAAACTTGTGTTTTGAAAGAAAATGAGGTTGCATGATTGATTTCCTCATGTTGTTGTGCATTGAGTATGAATTTGCCTATATGCTTCATGAGATGAATTGTTGAACATGCTTTAGTTATGCATTTTTTTAAGAGTATATTGCATAAAGGCACCATGAAATTGTGTTGAGCATGTTTTAAGTGTAGAGTAGGTAGTTCCTCCCATGAATATGAGAAATGTTGAGTTTTCATGTGTAATGGGTTGTTAGATATAGTTACGACTTCCTTGTGATGCATTGGTTATGTTTGAGATGGAGTTGAAGTTTCCTCCTTTAAATTGTGCATTATTTTAATGTTGTCTTCATGATAGGCTGCTAGTCTTGACTCTTTACTTCTGTAAGGTGTCTAGATCGTCACTCGAGGAACAATGATCCCAAGGGAGAGATATTGTAACACCCCAGAAATTAGTAGGCTAAACTAGAGCATAACGTGAGGGTTAGAGTCATGAATGTAACTCTTCGTACTTAAAATAAAAGGGTTTCGTGTTAGAGCGTCAAAGTACTACCCCTCAAGGACCAACCATGGGCCCTTGAGGAGGACCCCTAGAAAACTGCCTGGGCAGTGACCAATGGAGGAACCTACGCCCCGTGGATGGAGGGTACGTGGTTGGCCAAAAGGTTTCAGTCATCAAACCACGCTTGACCAGGATGGTCTATGGTTCCATCCACGGCCCGTCAATGTGGTGTCGTGAATGGTGACCTGGGGGCAGTTTTGGGGGTTAAGTTTAGGGGCACTTTGAGGTTTTCTGGTTTTAATTAATATTAAGTGATGTCGTTTTAGCCTAATTTAGACCACCTATATAAAGACTTTAGACCCCAAAATTAAGTGATTCCAAGTCATTACTTCAAGATCCCAAAAGAAACCCAATTTTCTCTCAAATATCCTCTCTCTAGAAAGTGAAGATGAAGAAGAAGAGGAATCAAGCTAGGTCAAGTCAAGTCTACATTGTTTCAAGCTTGGTAGGCTTGTAATCAAGGTATGATGGCTTATTCATTCATGGATTCCTTTCATCCATGAAGCCCCCATGTTTTCCCCAACTTAAAAGAAGAATTCCCCAAGTCAAATTAGGGTTTCTTCTAATGTTATGGATTATGATCCAATAGAATGGATTACAATTGTTTATGATTGTTTAGGATGGAATTACATGTTTTTAGTATGATTATACAAGTAGTTATGCTTAACCTATGATTCTAGGGTGAATTTGATATAATTGGGTTTTATTCCATGAAAGGGGAAATTGAGGATTTAGATATGATCTTCTAGGATTGATGAACTACATGAAGAATTGCTTGAGATTAGAACACATAGACATGAATTTCTAAGAATAAAGCTTGTAGATATGAATTGATTAAGATCAAGTATGCATGATGAATTATGATTTAGTAATGCTTAAGATTGAACCTATATGATGATATATGATTAAAATTGCTTAAATCATGTGATTAGAATGTCTTGAGATCTAGCCATATGAAATGATTGTGATAATTAATGCTTTGTAACATCCAGAAACTAGTAGGTTAAACTAGAGCTTTACGTGAGGGTTCTAGAGCTTGATGTGAGGGTTAGAGTTGTGAATTTATCTTCCCGTACTTAGAGTGAAGGGTTTTAGGGTAGAACGTCAAGGCACGACTCCCCAAGGACCAACCAAATTTCCTTGCAGAGGACCCTAGCAAATCACCCTAGAATCTTCCCCAAGGCAGTGTACCCACAAGGGGACCCACGCCCCGTAGGGGGGTCCACGCCTTGTGGATGGCCTCATGGGTCAAGGCCCCAAAAATACTGCCTCAGACCACCACCCACGATTGACTAGCACGGCCCGTGGGTCCACTCACGGCCCTGGGCGTTGTCTCATGGGTGAGGCAGCAGGTTGGTCTTAGGCGGTTAAGTGAGGGTATTATGGAACATTTTGGAATTAATTAGGGCTTAAGTGGTATCGTTTTATCAGAGTTTATACCACCTATATAAAGCTGTTAGACCCCTAAATTCATTGATCCTAGTCATTATTTCAATTCACCAAAAGAAACCCAATTCCCTCCAAGAGATTCTCTCTCTAGAAAGAAGAAGAAGAAGAAGAAGAAGAAGAAGAAGAAGAAGAAGAAGAAGAAGAAGAAGAAGAAGAAGAAGAAGAAGAAGAAGAAGAAGAAGAAGAAGAAGAAGAAGAAGAAGAAGAAGAAGAAGAAGAAGAAGAAGAAGAAGAAGAAGAAGAAGAAGAAGAAGAAGAAGAAGAAGAAGAAGAAGAAGAAGAAGAAGAAGAAGAAGAAGAAGAAGAAGAAGAAGAAGAAGAAGAAGAAGAAGAAGAAGAAGAAGAAGAAGAAGAAGAAGAAGAAGAAGCTATGGAGTCCCCTGGAAATCCCCCAATTGTGAAGATGAAATCCCCAAGTCAAGTTAGGGTTCCTTCCAATATTGTGGGTTGAGTTGAGTATGAATCCAATTGAGTGGATATTGCTAATTGTTTATGATTGATTTAGTAGTGAATGATGTTATTATGATGATATTACGTGTTTTATATGGCTAACCCTAGTCTAATTGATGAAATTGAAGTAATGTGGGTTTATGCCTTGTGAAGGGAAATTGAGGAGTCATAGATGATCTTCTAGAATTGATGGCATGTATAGTAATTGTTCATGAATAAAACCATGTAGACATGAATTGACATAGATTATAGTATATATGATGGATCATGACTATTAAGGCTTGAGATTGAACCCTTATGATGATAAATGACTAGAATCACTTAAGAATGAAGCATGTGATTAGAATGCCTTGTAATCTAGGTATGTATGATGATTGTAAGAAGTAAATCTTTGAGAGTAAGGTTTGTAGTCATGAAGGTAGAATTTTGATCTTTTTTTCGTTTGATATTGTAAAGTCATTGGTGCAAGTCAATAAAATTTTGAGGTGTTTTTTGTATCTTTCTTGATTTTTATATTTTACAGACATTTATGAAGTAAAATAAATTTTTTTGGACAGTTACAAAAAGAAGTAAAATTTTGAACTTTTTTTCGTTTCGATATTGTAAAGTCATTGGTGCAAGTTGAAATTTTTTTGAGATGTTTTTTGTAATTTTTATGTACTTTTCTTGATATTTATATTTTTCGGACATTGACGAAGAGAACTAATTTTTTTTGGATAGTTAGGAAAATATGTAAAATTTTAAAAAAAAATTCATTTCGATATTGTAAAGTCATAGGTGCTAGCCGAATTTTTTTGAGGTTTTCTTGTATTTTTTATGTATTTTTCTTGATTTTTATATTTTTCGGTCATTTACGAAGAAAAATAAAAAAAATCGGACAGTTACGAAAAAAGTAAAATTTTGAATTTTTTTTCGTTTCGATATTCTAAAGTCATTGGTGCAAGACGAAATTTTTTTGAGGTGTTGTTTTGTATTCTTTTATTGATTTTTCTTGGTTTTTATATTTTACAAACATTTATGCAAAAAAAAAAATAAAAAAAAAATCGGACAGTTACAAAAAGAAGTAAATTTTGATCTTATTTTCGTTTTGATATTGTAAAGTCATCGGTGCAAGCTGAAATTTTTTTGAGGTGTTTTTCGTATTTTTATGTATTTTTCTTCATTTTTACATTTTTCAAACATTTACGAAGAAAAATTTAAAAAAACTTAGACAGTTATGAAATGAAGTAAAATTTTGATATTTTTTTCGCTTCGATATTCTAAAGTCATTGATGCAAGTTGAAATTTTTTTGAAATGTTTTTGTCTTCTCTATGTATTTTTCTTGATCTCTATATTTTACGGACATTTACGAAGAAAAAAAAATCGGTCTGTTACAAAATGAAGTAAAATGTTTATCTTTTTTTCATTTCGATATTGTTAAGTCGTTGGTGCAAGTTGAAATTTTTTTGAAGTTTTTTGTTGTATCTTATATGTATTTTTATAGATTTTTTTATTTTTCACACATTAACGAAGAAGAATAAAAAAAAATCGGACAGTTACAAAAAAGAAATAAATTTTGATATTTTTTCATTTCGATATTCTAAAGTCATTGGTGCAAGTCGAAATTTTTTTGAGGTGTTTATTTTATTTTTATATATTTTTCTTGAGTTTTATATTTTACGGACATTTAAGAAGAAACATAAAAAAAAATCGGACAGTTACAAAAAAGAAATAAATTTTGATATTTTTTCATTTCGATATTCTAAAGTCATTGGTGCAAGTGGAAATTTTTTTGAGGTGTTTATTTTATTTTTATATATTTTTCTTGAGTTTTATATTTTACGGACATTTACGAAGAAACATAAAAAAAAATCGGACAGGTACGGTAAAAGTAAAATTTTGATCTTCTTTTCGTTTCAATATTGTAAAGTCTTTAATGTAAGTCTAAATTTTTTTAAGTGTTTTTTGTATTTTTTTAAGTATTTTTATTGATTTTTACATTTTACGGACTTTTGTGAAGAAAAATAAAAAAATTGAGGACAATTATGAAAAGAAGTAAAATTTTGATCTTTTTTAGTTTCGATATTGGTATGTCATTGTTGTAAGTTGAAATTTTTATGAGGTGTTTTTTGTATTTATTTTTATTGATTTTAATTTTATCAGACATTTACGACGAAAATTTATTTTTTTCGGAAAGATACGAAGAGAAGAAAATTTTTAATATTTTTTTCAATTCAATATTCTAAAGTCATTGGTGCAAGTCGAAATTTTTTTGAGGTATTTTTTGTATTTTTTATGTATTTTTCTTGATTTTTATATTTTACAGACATTTACGAAGAATAATAAAAAATTTCAGACAGTTACGAAAAGAAGTACAATTTTATTCTTTTATTCGTTTGATATTGTAAAGTCATTGGTGCAAGTCAAAATTTTCTTGAGATGGTTTTTGTACTTTTTATGTATTTTTCTTGATTTTTATATTTTACAGACATTTACGAAGAAAAATAAATTTTTTTGGACAGTTACGAAAAAAAGTAAAATTTTGATTTTTTTTTTTGTTTCGATATTGTAAAGTCATTGGTGAAAGTTAAAATTATTTTGAGGTATTTTTTGTATTTTTTATGTATTTTTAGGACATTGATGAATAAAAATAAATATTTTTGGATAGTTACGAAAATATGTAAAAAATTTGATATTTTTTTAATTTCAATATTGTAAATTCATTGGTGCTAGCCGAAATTTTGTTGAGGTATTTTTTTGTATTTTTTTATGTTTTTTTATATTTTTCGGACATTGACGAAGAATAATAAAAAAATTTGGATAGTTAAGAAAATATGTAACATGTTGATATTTTTTTCATTTCGATATTGTAAAGTCATTAGTGCTAGCCGAAATTATTTGAGGTATTTTTTTGTATTTTTATATTTTTTGGTCTCTTACGAAGAATAATAAAAAAAATTCAGACAATTACAAAAAAAGTAAAATTTTGATCTCTTTTTCATTTCGATATTCTAATGTCATTGGTGCAAGACGAAATTTTTTTGTATTTTTTAAGTATTTTTCTTGATTTTTATATTTTACAAACATTTATGAAGAAGAATAAAAAAAAATTGGACAGTTACAAAAAGAATTTTGATCTTTTTTCGGTTTGATATTGTAAAGTCATTGGTGCAAGTCAAAAAAATTTTGAGGTGTTTTTTGTATTTCTTATATATTTTTCTTCATTTTTATATTTTTCGGACATTTACGAAGAAAAAGAATTTTTTTTAGACAGTTGTAAAATGAAGTAAAATTTTGATATTTTTTTCGCTTCGATATTCTTAAGTCATTGGTGGAAGTTGAAATTTTTTTGAAAATAAAAAGCAAGAAAATGTTATCAACTATGTTCTCCATCAGTTTGGTAACAAATTGCAGGTCTTCACAATGCTCAAATTAGTTCAAAATCCAAACCCAACTCTAATTTCTACTCAAAAACTCCAAGAATAGTGTTAGGGATCAAAAACCTAATGTAGGAACTCTCCAAACTCAGAAAAATTGCAAAAAACTTCGGAACCCCTTTTCATCTTTTAAAAATCACGTTTATATGTTCCCAGATTTTGGCTTCGGAGCCACTCGGCAGAATTAAGCGAGCACCAAATGTCCCTTTCCATCGCCTTCTTGACTTGACTCTTCACGATTTCTCTTCTGTGACTTTAGGTGATCAGGTTCTCCATTGCCAATCCAGTCGGCGCATCACCAAAACACCTTTTTCCATCACCAAGTTGGCTTTTTCCCAGGGCTGGCCTGCTGTAACTTTTGGCGGGCTGAAGAGCCACTGGGCGAGTCGCCGAGTGGCCTTGGCGATCATCAGTCTTTCTTTTCTTCAGCTTTTTCGCTCCTTTTTTCCTGGTAATGTCCTTGTCTTGCTCTTTTGCCTTCATTGCTGCAAATTAGCATTGAAACATCAGTTTAGAGCATAAAGTAGGCATTCAGGACACTAAAACTCTAGATATTAATCCCTAAATGAGTCAAAATCTCCGACTCATCAACACCCCAACTTAAACTTTTGCTTGCCCTCAAGTAAAACACAAGATCAATCACTTCAACCGGGATGTCTACAAATAGTGCTACTCAAGACTCAACATGAATGCACATGAGGTACAAACTACCCATGCAATGTTCAATTGTGCACTTCAAGTTTCAAACTGTGACTAGCCATCATTAAATAGAACTCAAATTTACAATGCTTGCTTCAAATGAAAGTTCAATCTCAACAAAAGTATTTGAATGCCCTCACACCAAGAATGATTCCATTCTCACACAAGACTCATCAAAATTTCAGAATTATGGAATCAAAAGCAAATCTCACACTTTCAAAGATAAACACATGCATGATTCTACCCACAAGCTTGCCCGTATTTTCCAATCAACATGACAATAAGTTCAATCAAGATTACAAAAGTCTTTCAAGGCTTGTAACGGGTCTGAGGGTAAAGGTATGATCATTTTGGCTTAGTGACTTCTACCTTCATGAAGCATGGCACGCATTTCACTTATTCTCCTCATTTTTCACACTTTATGATTTTCACAATCCACCCTATGTTCTTTGAAGCATGATTCATTGGACACCCCATTTGGTTTATCCTATGCACAAACTTTATTTCAACGATCTCCTTCTTTTCCAATCTTTTTCTTCTTTTGCTTTTCTTTTCTCTCTCTCTTTTTTTATATGGAGGCGTTCTATCTTCTTCAACACAATCCATCAAGGGAAGACTTTTACAAACTTCTTGACTTTCCTCCTTTTTCACCACACCCCTAACTTTGGATTTTGTCCTAAGTTGGCTATTCAAACAAACCAATGTTTCATGAAGGTTATGGTGATGGGACAAAGAGTTCAAAGTTGTTCATGTTTCATCCAAAGAAAAAGATAGGCTCAAACGGTGCCAGGCAAGGTTCACACTCTCACAAGGTGGTCACAAACAGGTATAAAATCAATTTGGTTCACTCTCCACAAATTTTGCCTAAGATCATCTCCATCATTCGCCTACATTATTCAATTGGACTAATGGGGCAAGTTCTAGGTATTACCAAGCATATATTTCAAGGAAATCTCACCACACATGGCATTCAACACAATCATCAATCAAGATTCTACAATTTTTAGCTTGTGTGTATCGATCATCACAAGAGGTCAAATCAACTAACGGCCAGTCACAATGAGATGCTAAGAGTTCACATATGACTTATGCAACTCAAATTTGCCTCATTAGAATCACACACACATATCGTTCAATCAAGAGCACTATTGAAGTCATCGGTATTGATCGCAACCAACACTCAAATTTGTAAGAGAACAACCATATTCACAAACATTAAGAGGTGACAAATTTTTAATTTGGGTCAAAACTGACATTCACATTAAAAACCAATGGATCAAAAACCAATAGTCACAAACAAAAACAAGCATTCACAACAACCAAAATTATCAATAAAAACAACCCAAAAGAGGTAGGTATGAAGATACCTCACCCTGCCAAACAAAACTAGCAATTGTCCTCAAATGCAAATGAAATTAAAAGTCTAAAAATAAAAATTGAAAAAGAGTCAAGTTCCCTCTGTCAGTCTAACCCTGAGGTGAACTCTGAAAATCTATGACTCCTTCAGTTTGGCATCAGTGCCCGGCCCAACTCCATCTTCTGCTCTACTAGAGCTCACCATAGATGTATCCTAAAGAGACGCCTCCACAGCAGTCTGTACCATTGCCCCCTTGAGAACCTCTAAATCATCATACACTGCTGCATCTCGTGTACCAATCTCCTCTTCATCAGTCTCGGGAGCATCTAACTTGGCCTCCTCATCAGCCACAACAAACATCTCCGGTCGTAGTAGCCGAAGGAATCTCATAAATGGTTGGCAACTATGTACTCGGGACCTCGGGAAGGGTCACCATGCTGAAAAACATGGACAGATTCGTGGATTTCAGCTCATCCACGTCATGTCTCAAACCAGTAACATCAGCCTTCAAGGACGTCACGTCCTTAGATGTGCTCCTACCCTATTCACATGCCTCCACTCTCACTGTAAGGGCATCCAATACAAAGTCATGAGCATCACTCAGCAATCGGTGCTCCCTTAACCTAGCACATGTAGGAGCTAAGGAAGTAGTTATGACTCTCTCAAACGTCCCAGGGATAACAGCCTCAACTCGGGAGGTAGGAACATCACCAAATTGGGCCAGATGGCCCATCTTGAATAGTATGGCCTGGGTCAATGGTGACCGAGAAGTAGCAGCACCAATAAAGGTGGGAGAAGTAGAAAAACTAGAAGGAACAGAAGTCGAAAAGCTAGGGGTACTTGTAGGCCCACTGGCCTGAGTGGGAGGGGTTGTGTTAGTCTGCAACATCTCCATATCGACCACTGGGGAAGTGTCCACCGGTGCAGCTCTCCTCCTCTCAACCTCATCCCTGGTTACTCCACCTCGATCCTCCGGATGTCAGTAGAGGAAGTGGGAATCACTTCCACATCTGTCTTCTCTATCAATGGCACCCTAGCATGCCAACACAACTCTGTGATCAACACTGGGAATGGGAGATAAGTCTGACTATGTTTGGCCCTCATGGCAATAATCAGGCCGATATTTAGTCTATCCCGCTCTATGATGCATCCCAACAATGCAACCTTTGGATGCCTTACTATAGACTCATTTTCTTAGGGCATTATAGTGTTGTTGATAAACCTGAACCAAAACCTAGAAGCCACGGTCATATCCTTCTTCTCTGTCAGTACCTCTGCCTCAATCTATGTCGGTGTGATATCTGAGATTAGAGGAGCCAACCAACCCTTTAGATCATCCAGGGTCTTCTTTTGTATCTGATCCACCAAGAAGTGGATTATGTTCATCGTACACCTTAGCACCTCATTAATATCAATGTGGCTGTATTTTACCTTTCTTCCCTGCACCACTACATAGTCTACCGATGTAAATGAGTTGGCCGTCTTTTTCCCTTAAGGCACCAACTTCCCGTATTCCGCGTAGAATTCATGAACCCACGAAGTAATGCAGGAGCCTCAGGGCTTGGTGAAAATCTCAAATTTGTGGAACTTGATAGTGTTCAACACCTTCGGGTACCATTCTACAACACCGTATTTAAACAAATGGTTCATCTAATATCGTCCCCAAACCCTTGTCCTTTAATCTATTAAGTGACTAAGGAGGAAGAGCCTGAACTAGTTGTACCTGCTCTACTACCAGTGTAGGAGGTGTTAGAGGGTACATGTCTACTATTCCATCAATAGACAATCACTTTTTCTCAAGAATGGTTCTCAATCCCACAGCCTTCAGTCTCTTCAACAAACAGGGAGGGGAGTGTCTGAACTGGTTGCACCGGAGGTACCTTCTCGACAGTCTGTGCTGGAGATGGAGGAGGTGTAGGAGGCACCGGGATCCTGGCTGGATCATGTAGTGACTTAGAGTGTAGTTGCGCTCTCCTCGTCTATTAAGTTTGGTCGTCCTCCGGCTCAGACACGGAGACTTGCGATCTATCCCCCGAGTTACCCTCGCTTTCCAACTTTTATGTAGTGAGGTGAGCATCATAGACACCCATGTTGTCGGAGCTTTCCTCAGCCGGACTTTGTTGTACGGGAGGAAGTTTTATCTGCCTAGTTCGGGAAGGACCAGCACCACCCTCGTTCATCACTATTCCCCGTGCTAGCTTACGGGTGGGTTTATTTCTCCTAGTACCTTTGGTCTAGCCATACTTGTAAAACAACAACGAATCAATTACTATGTTAGAAATAGTTTGAAAAATTAACAAAGCTCAAAAATGTGCAGGAAAACTCGCCGAGTAGTTTAGCGAACCAAGTCGGGCACGCTGAATGTTCTACAGTAAAATTTCTTAGAATACAGCACAAGTTGGCGATGTCCCAGGGACTTTCGGCGAACTAAAAGTAGCTCGCTGAAAGTTACAAAACATTTTCTAAAATTTGGGGCTGAGAAAAGGATGATATAAAGGACACTCGGTGAGTCACTGAGTGAAGTCGGCGAAATTAGGCATATTGCTGAATGTTACAAAATCAATTCAACAAATTTGGAGAATAAAAGGCGATCCAAGAGTCATTGGGTGAACCGCCGAATCATTCGGCGAGCTCGACTAAGCTCGCTGAAATTTTGACCTCGACCACCAATTTCTAACCCGCAGCCCGAGAATGAAATTAAACACATATTCTACATAATTAATCCCAGACCCATACCACTAACGACCTCGGGGTACTAAGACTTCCCCCGGTTTGTCCAAAATTGACTAATCAACATCTTTTGCCCTTAAGAATGACGTCACTCGCTCTATCATTGGGCAAAATAAGTTGATCGGTGCAATTGGGGTTACTCAGACTTCACCCACACAAGACCCAACAGTTAAGCAACACAAACCCATAATTTAAATTAGTAAACACACGAGGTTTCACAATTATAGGCTAAACAAGCATAAACAAGATAAGACACGGGCACACACTAACAACAATCATTCAAACAACCAATATTACGCAAATAATTCAATAGGGATACAATCATGCATTTGGAAACTACGAAAAATTTAAAGGCGGGGTTCGAATCACAAACCTCAAGATCAGATAAAGGAATGCTACGCTAGCAAATCAACAAGCAACAACGCACAAATTCCCCCCGAGTAATTGATCCCCACACGAAATTGAAAGGCAAAAATGTAATCTAGAATTTAAATGAAAGAGGCAAAGGTCGGAAAATGAGAAAAGATGGAAGATTTTGAATTTAAAACGGTAAAGGCCCTTATGACCCTTCTCTTCGCGCGCCAGTTGGCGATGCCCACTTATGTCGCCGACCATTCAGCGATGCACCGAATGGCTCTTTTGTCCGCTGAGTTTTACAAAACCTCCATCCATTTAGTTGGTCCAAATGGCGGCCCAGATCGGGCTCGTCGACATGTTTGACAAGTCACCAATTTGTACCTATGCTCGCCTAATTGCTCCTCTTCCCAAAAAAATTTGAATTTTCAACCTGCACATCTAACACCCGTTATTCATACAGCAATAATAAAAGCTAAAAACTTGGGTTGCCTCTGAAGAAGCACCTTATTTAACGTCGTGGCACGACGAAGATTTGCTTTCAAGGTTCATTCTTTGGGTTGACCATGGTATCACTTGGTAGACCCCCTTTTTACCTTGGGTTTAAGTGAGACGAGATTGACCCATCTATGTTTCCAGATGTTTAATAGACACCGAGTGACAAGTAACCGTTTGATTTAGAGATAAGACGTCATCTTTCATTTCCTTTAGCACATTGTCCGACCCTTCCACTTTGTTGAGAATGCGTGCAAGCATATCTTCAGTGCAAAACTTTTCAGGGTCAACCCTTTGCTCTTTTGGCTTTTGACGCTCATGGGGAGGTACATATCTCTCTTTGTCATTGTCCCTCTCCCTTAAGTTTGTACCACGATAACGCCACTCCCTATCACGGTCTTTCCATCCTTCATCACGCTTTCTATTCCAACCTTGGTTCCCGCCTGGCCTTGGATAATTTTGGCGGAAACCTCCTCCATGATTTGCTAGGAAGTGTACTTCTTCATTGTACAAAACTTCAAAGTGTGCATCATCGGGATTTACTCCACTAACTCCAACTGTATTCACAGCCTTAGAACCATTACCCATGACATGTTTCGACAATAGATCCATTTGGGTCATCATTTTAGCCATGTTTTCATCCCCCTCTTGGTCCTTTTCTATTTGTTCCTTTGTCATCCTGAAGTTAAAAGGAGACATTTGATCTTCCCTAGTCTACCAAGCACGGTTAATCTTTGTCATTCCATCAAGAAGAGTAGCTGCTATTTCAAAAGGTTGTTGCATAATTCCTCCTTGGACAAGCTGGTCAACTACACCCTTGTTGATTGAATCTAGAATCCAATAGAAATGTTGTAACAACACGTTGTTCGGGAGTCCATGAGTTGGACATTGGAGCAACAGCTTTTGAAACCTCAACCATGTCTCATGAATTGGTTCACCATCCAATTGTTTGAAGCCCTGAATATTATCTCTCAATGCCACCATCCTCGAATGAGGGAAAAATGTTATATAGAACGCCTCAGTAAGATCTTCCCAAGAAGTAATTGAGTCCCTTGGTAGGTCGTCTAACCACTTTGTTGCCTCCCCCATCAAAGAAAAAGGGAACAACCGAAGTCGTACTGACTCATGTGAGATGTTCTTAAAAGAAAATGGACCACACACATCTACAACATTCCAGATGTGGTCATGGGGATCTTTATGAGCCAGATCTCCAAACAAACCCTTCATTTGCAACAACTGCAACATAGTGTTGGTCACGTGAAATACCGCATTTCCCACGATCGGAGGCAATCGAATAGCACCCACACTTCCTAATTGAGCTTCATTGATATCGTGCAAATTACCGATGTCATCATGATGTCCAAGTTGGCTAGCGTTGCTTCCGTTCAGATTCATCTCGTCACATGTTCAAGAGCAGCCAACAAAACACAAAAACAAAATAAGTTGATTTAACTATAAACAAGATTAGATCACAACTAAACTTCACTAAACGAATTCTAAACACCACTCCTGGCAGTGGAACCATTTTTTATAACGCTCAACTACACTTCATCTGATTCTAAGTGTAGGCGGTCGCAATCAAGAATAAACCCAACGAAGAGTTGGGGTCGATCTCACAGGGAGTGATACAGTAGAGAATTCAATTACGAAGTTAAAGGAGTATTCTAGTCGGTTGTAGAAGTAGATATTATCAAAACAATTAAAGTAAATTGCAGGTGTTTGAAAACTAGTGTCAATTGGGGGAATTAGAGTGACAAACTAACAGCTAAGAAAACAGGGGATTAATCAAGTAGAGAGGGATTTAAATGCCAATTTCATTGTACATGTGATTACTATTTACTAAAAGACGTTGAATCTTAGTGGGTAGGCTAGGCTTTAGATATCATATCCATCTCTCGATCAACTATCATGATTCAAGCGAGTTCTCTCGAACCTCGACAAGCATAACAATTATGAACAGCCCAAAACCTCAATTAATCTACTCTCTCGAGCTAGATTGGTAGAATCAAATTAAGACTCACCTTCTCAAAGTGAATCCAAACTAACCCAATCACTACAATCATCGATTGATAACTTTAATTCTAAACCTTATTCTCAAGCAAGCATAGAATACTAAGCGAGAACTGTATTTGCAACTACAATTAATCAATTAAAACTCAACTATCAATCGAACCCACTTCAAATCAGCAATTAAATTAGTAAATACTATCACCCATAAGCTAATTGAGACAATTAATCACATAATCAAACCCACAATAATGGGGTTTTAGCCAAACATTATAAAAATAAAGAAAATGTTACCAACTATGTTCTCCATCAGTTTGGGTAACAAATTGCAGGTCTTCACAATGCTCAAAATTAGTTCAAAATCCAAATCCAACACTAAATTTATACTTAAAAACTCCATGTTTAGTGTTAGGGATCAAAAACCCAATGTAGGAACTCTGCAAACTCAAAAAAATCACACAAAAGCTTCGGAACCCCTTTTTATGTTTTAAAAATTGCATTTATACGTTCTTAGATTTTTGGCTTCGGAGCCACTTTGCGAAATTAGTCGAGCATCGCCGACCATGTCGGCCATGCTCAAAATGTCCCTTCCATCGTCTTTTTGACTTGACTCTTCACCATTTCTCTTTTGTGACTTTAGGCGATCAGGTTCTCCATCGTCGATCCAGTCGGCGCGTCGCCGAAACACCTCTTTCCATCGTTGAATTGGATTTTTCCCAGGGCTAGCCTGCTGTAACTTTTGGTGGGATCAAGAGCCACTCGGCGAGTCTTCAAGTGGCCTTGCCGATCATCACTCTTTCTTTTCTTCAGCTTTTCCGCTCCTTTTTACCCAGTTATGTCTTTGCCTTGCTATTTTGCCTTCATTGCTACAAATTAGCATTTAAACATCTGTTTAGAGCATAAAGTAGGCATTGAGGACACTAAAACTCTAGATATTAAGCCCTAAATGAGTCGAAATCCCCGACTCATCAATGTTCATTTCAAGGTTCACATCTATATGCAACTAGTGAACACAAGAATGAAAAAGATCATTAAAAAGTAAAGCAACACTGATTTCCTCTTGCAACACCAACAAAAAACATATCTCTTATTATGCGCACTATCTAAGACATCAATATTGTACAAAATCAATCCTCGAATATTAACATTGAACTCACAAGAATTCTCAATCATGTCACAACTCTAAAATTCTTGGGGCAATGGATAGAGAGACAAAATGAAATCAAAACCAACGAAACTTCATAAAGAAACCAAAATACAATCCCAAAAGGGGAATATAGGCACAAGTGCCCTCACCTTACCAAAAAGTACTAGTAGTGTCTTCAATGCTCTAAAAATAAAAGTGCTAGAGGAGAATGAGTATAAAGGTCCCTCCCCCCGAAAGCCTATGCATATGAATAACTTGGATCCTGGGGCTCAAAAAGAGTGGTATCATCTCGGGCATCAATACCCATCACAACTGAAAGTGGAGGCACCAATGTAGCATCAATCGGGGCATCAGTGCCCGACACATCGGGAGGAGGAATAAAATAGTCCGAAGGACTGATCCCACTAGCACCAAAAAAAAAATCTACTACAAACAAACAAGTTCACAAACTAAATTCTTAGCTACCACTCCCTGCCAACAATGCCATTTTATATAACCCTCAAATTACTCTAGAAACAATTAGAAGAGTAAGTGATTGTTAGCAATAAAAATACCCAATAAAAGCGTTGGGGCCGAATCCCACAATGAGTGATTTAATGATAAAATTCAAATATGAAATTAAGATGTAAACCAATTCATTGTAGCAATTAAGACAAATGGGTGAATGATTCAGTCAAATTTACTAAAACGGTTTTGATATCAATTATCACAATTTAACTAAAAATAGGGATTCAAAGAATTAAGAGACAATCTAGGAGTGTGGGAGTTGGTATCATATCAAATAGGGGTACAAGTACTTGCTCAATAATGCTAGACAAACATGGATAAGCTAGGTGTTCGTCAATGATACAAATCTTCTTTCGATCTAAAAGCATCATATCATAGGATCTGCTTTTGGTCACATCTATGTAAACCACAAATCAACCCAACACCTTACTAAAATCTCTCTTCCGATCAGATTTGGCAATTAGAATTGAACCACAATTTCTCTTTCGAGCAAACTAGAGCAATCAAACCTAAATTGTAGGCATTAAGCTATATACCCACTTCAATTAATCTCTTTCAACTATCAATCGAAGATCTAAGCGAGGAATAAGCTTGCTACTTTAACCCATAAATTAACCCCATGCTAAATAACGCAAATCCATGAATCTACAGCAAAAAAAATAGTGCAAGACACTAGACCTACTAAATTAAATCAACACCCAATTCCATAATCAAACCCCTAGATTTGGGGTTTTAGCCAAGCATTATAAAATTAAAAGAAATTATATCAATGATGCTCTCAGCCATTAATGTGTTGATGATAAGAAAAAATCTTCAACACCCTCTTCGAATTCAACCCTCAATTGTTAATTAGAAGATTGTTCAAAACCCCAAAACTAAGAGAAAATAGAAAGAGTCTAAAAAGTGTTGAAAAATGTAAGATGTATGATATCTACTATATCATATGTTTTTCTGTTTTCTTTTAGGCTATTTATAGTTTCCCCAAAAATTAGTCTGAAATTCTTTACGTGACCTGATTGGCAACGCTAGTCAGGCTCCATTTCCTAATTTGGTTGATCAATGTCTTTTCTTTAGCTTGCCCTTGATTTGCTTAAGGCTTCATGTGTTTGAACCTCAGTATGCGAACTCGATCGATTTAGCCTTTCACATTCGGAAAAGCGCTAATTACCACTTAGTTCACCCATTAAGCCTTTATTTTAACTCAGAAGTCTGTCACCTTTGGCGATTGAATTTCTTGATCGCCTAATGACTTCGGTGAATCATTATTTCAACTTTTCTTTAACAACCTTTCTTTAGTGAGGTTATAACACTCAAAAAAAATTTAACTAAGACCCGAACCATTCTTCATTTGCGTGTTAAGGTCAATTCTTTATTGCGGGAATGGATATGGATATGAATTAAGGTCACCAAAATCATTTATCACAAAGTTGAGTTTAAAGTTTCCTTACTGATTAAGTTTTGGTATAAGATTCTACTTAGGTCAACTTCAAACGACTATATCTCATATAATATGAAGTGTTATGTGTCCTATGACCTATCAACTTAAAGTTCCTCTTTACAACGCCACAAAGTTTGCCTCATAAACCCCAAAACTAAGAGAAAATAGAAAGAGTCTAAAAAGTGTTGAAAAATGTAAGATGTATGATATATGCTATATCATATGTTTTTTCTCTTTTCTTTTGGGCTATTTATAGTTTCCCCAAAAATTAGTCTGAAATTCCTTATGTGACCTGATTGGCGATGTTAGTCGGGCTCCCTTTCCTAATTTGGTTGATCATTGTCTGTTCTTTAGCTTGCCCTTCATTTGCTTAAGGCTTCATGTGTTTGAACCTCAGTTTGAGAACTCGATCGATTTAGCCTTTCACATTCAGAAAAACGCTAATTACCACCTAGTTCACCCATTAAGCCTTCATTTTAACTCAGAAGTATGTCACCTTTGGCGATTGAATTTCTTGATCGCCTTATGACTTCGGTGAATCACCGTTTAAACTTTCTTTGCCAACCTTTAATTAGGTGAGGTTGTAACACTCAAAAAATTCTAAACTAAAACCCGAACCATTCTTCATTTGCGTATAACATCATATCAGATGATTCATAAATTTTTCTTGTGTGTCAAGGTCAATTATTTATTGTGGGAATGGATTTGGTTATGAATTAAGGTCACTAAAATCACTTATCACAAAGTTGAGTTGAAAGCTTCCTTACTGATTAAGTTTTGGTATAAGATTCTACTTAGGTCAACTCCAAACGACTATATCTCATATAATATGAAGTGTTATGTGTCCTATGACCTATAAAATTAATGTTCCTCTTTAAAATACCTCAAAGTTTGCCTCATTTTTAGTTTGGAGCAAAAGGTTATGAACGTTTTACCAAAGACCGCCACAAAATAGTTTTCAGAGACAGGTATCTACAGGTCGTAGATTGAACTATGACCCATACTGGTCACTCATGGAAAAATGTTCTGGAAGTCAATTTTTGGGTTCAATACCTATGAACCCTTCTACAGGCTATAGAAACTTCTATGAGTCGTAGCTTGGGTCCGTAGAATGAAACGTTTAGCCTTAGAACTTCAATATGAATTCCACAGATGGGATCTACGGACCGTAGATCAAGCCATGAACCACAGATGACCCCATGAAAGGTTTTCAAAAGCTTATTAAGTGGGGTTTCATTTGACTTTTCCAACTTTTCCTAAGCCCAAGCCATGACATTTTAACTACAATTAAAGGAATATATTCCAAGTACTCAATTTCTTTTAAATTTACACTCTCAACTCCCCAACTCAAACAGAAAACTACATGGAAAATAAAAGGTAGGTTTTCGAGGCTTCCAATTAAGTTCTTCTTCAAACTTATTCAAGAACTATGCTCTTCCAAGTATGTTATGCTATTCATAGTGTTGGAGTAGTTCGTCCACACGCCGTACATTGAAATTCACCCAGTAAGAGTTAAATTCAGTGTTCTACTCAAATTTCATGATTTTTCCTAAATTCAAAATTTGCTCTTATTTTGAGTTTAATTTTCTAATTATGATGTTTTGATATTATATATATGGATATCCTTGAGTTGTTGTTCATGCTTATATTTCACATGAACCCTAGTTGAGATTTTTTTTGTTAAAAGCCTTTGTGCATTTATTTTGATGCATTGATTTTGGAATTCAAAAGTATTTTACAGTATCTTTTGAGAAGCGTTTAAGGGTACATAAGTGGTTCCAAAAGTTTTTACAAGGGTAATTATAAAAGAGTTCTTATACATTGATTTAAGACTTGATAGGTAAGTCCATAAGTATATGTTTTATATGCATGGTTTAAAAATAGTTTTTAAAGAAAGGATCAAATGGTTTCATATGTATTATTTGACAGTTGAGAAAGAGAAAAAGTATGATTGATTTTCTGAAAAAGGTTCTTCAGTACAGAAAAGGGAAAGTAAAGTAAATTAATAGTCCCTTTCTCTGTAAAGGGTGATTGAGCATAATTTGTATTAGTTATTTTGGGAGTAATATCGAGCACCGAATAGGGTAAGAGTATATTTTTAACTCAAAGTCCTATAAAGCTTCATTGTCAGTGTAGGATAGGATCGTACTGACTTTTTAGGTGACTCCTCACTGTCTCAAATAGGGTTATTGGATGGAGCCACAGTTATAGTTAGCTTCTATTCCTCGACAAAGTATAGGATGACCCTTGCAATGTGGATGAAACATTGTGTCATAACTACCCTCCTAATGATGGTTGTCGATTAGAGAAACTCCCCACATATTAAAATATATTATTTTCATATTGATTTTATTGGATACCTTATTGTAAAGCTTAAATGTTTTTCATTTCATATTCATGTATTGATTCAGTTGAGTTGCTTTCAGTCCTTCACTTCAGTTATTTATTTATTCAACCAAATTATATACTCGTACATTCAATGTACTTATGTCATTCAACCTGCATCTTTCCATGATACAGATTTAGGTACTTAGGATCATCAACATGAGTTACTTTGGAATCACATCATCCACTCGTCAGCTTTAGGTGAAATGACCTCCTTGCTTTTGAAGGACTCCAGCTTTATGATTTGTTAGTAGTAGCGTTTTGAAGTGTCGTGGGTCTTGTCCCGACACCTATCTTCATACAGTAGAGGATTCATAGATAGACAGTCTTGGTTAGTCTTTGAGTATTTAATTTTAGATGTTTTATTTAAAACTTTATGTTTAATACTAAGTATTTTCATATAGATTTGAGATTTAATAAATTGTTATTAAAAATTTCTTTAGTTTTAATACTCGTGTATGATAGAGTTAGGTTTCCGCTTATTAGTCAGCCAAGATAAGGGTTCACTTAGGGACCAACAATGGTTCTCGAGTGCCGGCCATGTCCAGAGTGAAGGCTCGAGGTGTGACATACTTGGTATCAGAGCATAGAGTTCATGTTTCGTATGGTGTCTATGAAGTCGTGTCAATAGAATCTTATTTATGGTTGTAAGGGCCCCACTTCTTTAAAGTAAAAATATTCTCCAACTCTCTAAAACTATTCTCTATAAAATCTCTATTATCAACTCTTCTCCATTTTAAAATAACATCATTTGGGCTATTTACATTTTCCCAAAATATGGCCAAAGATTCCACTTAGTGACTGACTCGGGGACATTAGTCAGGCTCGCCAAACCTGCTCGGAGAATCGCCCTTCTTTCCTCAACTCGCCTTATGATACTCTAGGTTTCAGGTGTTTGAACCTCAGTTGGTGCACTCGATTGAGTCAGCCCTTCACACTCGGTGAATCGCCAAGTACCACCTTGTTCGCCTTTCAAACATTGCATTTTTTGCTTTAAACACTGTCCCATTGGGTGATGTTCATCTGGGTCGCCATTCTCGTTGGTGCATCACCATCTTTACTGGAGTCCACCAACCTTCTTTGATAGACATTAGTGTTTTGCACTGTCAACTTGGAAGAGGTCGTGCTTAGGTGGAGACCCGCCTATCATGTTAGGTGATCAACAAATGTGAGACTTGAATCCTCCAAAAAGTTGAAAATGATCTCATGTGGGGCATCCAGAATGGAAGAAAGGAAAAATAAGAAAATGATGTGAAATGTACATTCAGTTGAAAAGTGAAGAAAAGTGGAAAAGTTATTGATTGAGAAGTTTTTGTGTAGTATTCTAGGAGGGTGTAGTCACTTGTACCTAAATGATATCCTAACATTCCTTACGCCTACATTACAAGATTAAAAAAGTCCGTTGAGATCTCCAACCAAATGAAGTTGAGTCAATGTTGTTTGAAAATATGGGAAAGCCTATGGTGTAGCATTTGTGTGCATGAGATGATTCATTTTAAGTGTGAGTGTTTATTTTGTTATCCCTTGTATTGTGAATACTTGTGTGCTTTTTGTGGAAATTTCTTTTCTTATGAGGGTATGAATGTTAGGATGGATTGGTGAAGTTAACAGATTCCAAAAATTGAGTCTAGGGAAGTTATTAGAATACTAGTAATTGTAAGTCACTTCTTGAGGATTCTTGTTGTCACTTGATCATTTTTGGAACTCATTGAGTTTTGAAATTAGATTTGAGTTTGGGGGATTTGCTTAAATTGGAAATCACTTGTTTTCTTACTAATTATTAGTACCAACCAAAGCCATGGACATGATTCTTGTTGAGAATGGAAGAGTGTTGTGCTTAAATTGAGTGCCTCTTGTGTTTTGATTTTTTTTTCTTGAGGACAAGCAAAGGTTTAATTTGGGGGTGTTGATGAGTGGTGGATTTGCACTCGCACCTATGGAAGACTGTTCATTTAAGTGAAGTATTCAACAAAGTCAATTGTCCGCTTAAGCGATGACGCGGGGTTTACATCTTCAAACTGGTCCAAATATGACGAGGTTGCTTAAGAGAACTTATGTTCGCTTTTGCGAACTTCGCTTTTGTGAACCTCATGTCGCCTTTGTAGAGCCGACCTTTTCAGACAAGGGCAGAATGGGAAATCCCCAAGCTTTGGACCCAAAAATTCAAAAAATAGGGCTAGGGTGTAATATGATAGAGAATCCAAAAATTGTTAGACAGAGGATATTGTAGAGGAAAAAAACTTATCAAAAAGTATATCTTACTTTGTTCTTGATCTTGGGGTTGAGATATTGAGGGTAAGTTGCCTCACATTTCATTTATGGATTTGAAGATTGTGTTTTAATCTTAGTAAATCTCTTTTACCTTTCTTCAGTTCCTTGTTCTTAATTGCTAGAAATGTGGGTTTAATTTCTTGTGTGAAATTGGGAATTTTGTGCTAGAAATAGACAAAGCTATTTGGGTATTTGATTGATTGCTCTATTGTTTTTGTAATTTCTTGTTTCCATGTTTGATTTCATGAAATAGGTTCAATCTAGTTTTCATGTTTAAATTTATGGGTTCACAGGCACGCTCAATCCTAGCTTCCGTTCTTCGTGGGTTTCTTGAAAATAGAATTCGTGAAGTGGAGAATTAGATTCATAATTGCATTTTAGCTCTGAATCTTGAATTTGAGACCAAAAGGAGATAGTTTAGGGTTTCATTGTTGAGGGAAAAGCTTGTTCGAAAGATGGGTCTGAGTTAAGGTATTGGGTTGTATAGTTTCTCATATGGATGAGACTGTAAGGAGATTCTATGCATAGACGTTTTGAGATCAAAAGAGAATTAGCGTAATGGAAGATGACCTAACCTACCTATTATTGAGTGATCTTGGATTGAATTGCAATGGATCGCTCAGTATTTGAATCTCAAGTTTTCCCAATTCACATACATCCCTTGCTTGATATTGTCTTGTCCTCCATTAGAAATGTAGTTAGAAAAATTTCCTTCTATTTGATAATCTTGTACCCTGTATATTTAGATTCAAACTAGTATCTAGTTAGGCTTTCTCTTTTCAATCACCGGTATATTGTTCCTTGTGGGATTCCACCCCGACTCTTAGTTGGGTATTTTTATCGACGACGACCGCTCACTCTTTGATTGGTTTTGAAGAGTGATTTGAGTGTTATCAATGCTCAGTTTCCAGAATAAGAGGCAAATATTTTAGCCCGTTGAGTTCAATCTTACTTAATAAAGTTGTGAATATTAGCCTCATGATAGAATCTAGTCATATAAGCACTCATGTCTCATAGTATGATTAGTCTCGAAAATTCATGATTTACCTTCAATGGCTAAAGAATTTTTTGTTACGTCATTCATAATCTTAAATCAAATTTCTCAAATGAATTGTGCTTATGATCTTTCGCTCTAAGCTCCCTCGGTAATCCTTTTAGTTTTGATAATGTGGTTTATGATAGTAGTTGAGTGATGATCAAAGGAGAAGGTTGATGTTTCTTATTATAGTAGTGGTGATGTGTTTATTCCATATAAGGTTATAAATGTGGTGGAAGAATGGGATGGAGTTTTACTATGAATAATAGTTAGATGATAGTAATTAGTTAGTTCTGGTAGTGATGCATGAAATTTCAGTTGATAGAGATGGCAAGAGCATGAGCAATTCTTAGAAGAATTGGTTAGTAAAACTACATGGAGTGGTTATAGTTCTAGTCTTGAATGTGATATTGTTACATGTGGATGAATGCATGATGCATTAGGTGCTTCTTGACTAGGACTCGAAGTTTTGTTGAATGCATTAGTAAGGAGTAGTATTATTGGGAGGAGATTTCATATAGAGGCATAGAACTCGAATCTTGAGATTTAGAATAGTA
Organism: Solanum tuberosum; assembly: GCF_000226075.1. Lineage (NCBI taxonomy): Eukaryota > Viridiplantae > Streptophyta > Magnoliopsida > Solanales > Solanaceae > Solanum > Solanum tuberosum. The sequence goes on along the minus strand of NW_006238980.1, from coordinate 1,775,429 downwards.
TAATCATCTTACGTTTAGCATCTTGTGATTTAGAGTTAGTCTTGAACACATTAGGAGCATGCAACTAGACTTGACCTTGTAAGAGTAGTCATGTACCCTTGTAAGAGCTATGAGTTGCAGCTAATGAAGTGTGGTAGTCTAAAAGAAGAGCATAGCATAGAGGTGTTGATAATCACAATAGCTACCAAATTGTATCTCTCAAGGCATAGTATTTATATTCTTACTCCGTGCCCAGATACCCTTATTTCATGTCAAATAACTTCAGATAGAGCGTGACTATGTTTAAACTCATATCGTTCGTGACTTATGTGCTCTAGTCCAGTTTCAAAACTCATAATATGAATCAGTTCCACCTATGTTAGTAGGCAAGATCACAAGTCAAGAGAGATAGTGATAGTAACTCATTTCCCTTCCATGCTTAGTTTAACCATCATTCGAGGACGAATGAACCCTAGGGTAAGATATCGTACTACCCCAAAAATTTCTAAGCTAAGATCCAAACCATTCTTCATCTGCGTATAAGATCATATCGGGTGATTCTTAAATTTTTCTTAGGTGTTAAGGTCCATTATTTATTGTGGGAATGGATTTATATATGAATTAAGGTCATTAGAATCCCCTGTCACAAAGTTAAGTTGAAAGCTTCCCTACCGATTAAGCTTTGATATAAGATTCTACTGTAACACTCCGGAATTGTGTAGACTTAACTAGAGCTAAAATGTGTAGGGTAAGAGTCTATGAAGATGGTAAGGGCCTAAACTACCTAAGAAAAGTGAAGGAAAACGATTTTTCTCCATTAGTCCATTCGGCGATGGGGAAGTAGCATCTCCCAAGTGCCTTGGCGATTAGCCAAATGGACACTCCTCGCCTAGTGGGAAGCCTCCCCTAGACCTAGCTACTGTAATTTTAGGCGAGCTAGGTCGGGCCTCGCCAACCCACTTGGCGAATCGCCCAAAGACCCCCTCATCGCCCAAGTGAATGGCCCCATTATGGGACATTTTGTAACATTAGGTGAGCCAAGGGTCCATTAGGTGTGTCACCTAGTGCCCTTAGCGAGCAAAGGGGTCCATTGGGCTAGCAAAGTCGTGAAGGAGGGGAAAAATTAAGTTGTAACTTAAAGGGTCCCTAGTTTTCTTCCAAAATTAAAATCACTTTATTCTACTCTTTTCCCAATAAGTATTTAAACTTTTTAGACTTGAAATTCCTTCAATGAAGTCAATTTTAAAAGAATTTAAAAAAGACCCATCTCCTCTCCAATATTTCTGTCACTAGAAATCCTCCATTGAAGAAGAACAAGAACTTGAAGATTAGGGCTCAAGAACTCACATTTTCAACTCCAATTCAAGAGGAAGTCTCCAATAAAGGTATGGGAGTCTTGATTCACGGAAATCTTTCTTTCATGAAGCCCTTCAACTTTGAATTACAAATTATTAGATTCTTCAAGACCTAGGGTTTTCAATCTAGCCATGGCTTCTTCCTAAAAACAATTTCAATGGCTTAATTGTTCTATATTATGGTTGATTTGATGTTTAATGGTGATTTTTTTAGTAAAATCCCCCATGAACCCATGAATTTCCCCATGACCCCAATTTTATGAATTGTGATGGGTATATTGATGCAAGAGGAATACTATGAATTGTTTCTATGGTAATTTAGTTATTGAATCTTGCTTTATCTATGCCTAAAGTAGTATTTCTAGGTGTGATTGTGAGACATGATTCATGACCCTTGAAGGGTAAACTATGAAGGTTTTGTACATGTTGATGAAAGTTGTGTATGAACTTATGATTCACTTAGAAAGTGAAGATCCTATGACTATTGTATTGTTGAAAGATTATTCTCCCCTTTACCCTTACACATGATTATGTATGAATTGTCTGGGATGATGATAATGTTGTTGTGTTGATTGAAAGGCTATTCTCATGAAACACTATGAATATGATGTGAAAGGTTTACTCACATGTTGAATGATGATTCTAAGGTTGAAAGTCCATTCTCACCTAATTGAATCTACGAGCTATTTTATGAGTTGTATTGAATGAAGGGCAAGGTATTCCTTCACATATGTAAATGCAATTCAAGATTAATTCAGTATAATTTGGGAAATAATGCATAGCACCGAGTGGATATGGAAAATGTGATAGATGCCCTCCCATCAATACAATAGGCCGGGTCATCTAAATTATTCTCATGAGATGGAAGCTCCTCCGCCAATACAATAGGTCGGGTTTCTAGAAGAAATCTCCCTATCCCATAACTATGTGCCAACATTGGTCTTTAGCTAGTGGATCCACTTCAAAGTTAATACATTTAGTTCTACCTTAGGCAGGTAGGACACCTTCTTTTGGTGTGGGGTTACACGACACCGGATTCCATGTAGCTCACACGGTCTATGTTGGTTATGGTTATTTTCCCTACATGGAAAGATAATGAATATGACACGAACTATACTTATGACTTCTTGATGAGTTTTACTTAGTAGGAGTGGCGGTATGGAACTTCACTTTTACATTGCAGAAGTAGACTTAGAAAGGTGTTATGGGATGGTTTCTTATGCTATGATAAGATATGAATGTATGCATGTATGTTGAATGGATTGTTGCTATGGATGACTTTCCTTATGTTCAATTTAATGTACATGACTATTTCCTTGTCTACGAGTATTGACTATGATGAGGTTTATGTATGCTATGTAATGATGAGGGTGGCCTCAAAGGAGTACTTGGTGTGGTTGGTATAATGGGATGCTAATCATACATTGCACAAGTGCGACTTAAGGTTACTAAAAAGATGGTTCTATTATGTTACAATGTTACTTACATGATAAATGTGATTATGACTTGTGTTTTACCTTGAAGGTGCATGGTGATTATCAAACTTGGCAATTGCATACTTTTTAACCAAACTGCCCTTTTTATTATATTTCAAGGATTTTTTTTATGCATGCTTCCATACTTAGTACATATTTGTGCTAACCCCTATTTCTTCTATATTTTTACAAAGTGTAGGTTCCGGCTAGGTGAAGTGTACTTTCTTTCTTAACAAAGGCTTGGATTGCTTATCTCCAAGACTTGTGGTGAGTCCTCATGGTTCGAGGACAAGATGTCATTCACTTCTAGTTGCTTTTCTTATAGACTACTTTTGAGACTTTTTTTATTGTAAAGGGTTGTGACCCTATTGTCGTTCTATTGTAGTAGATGGTGAACGAGACAAAGTCTAGACATCGATTTTGATTTCAATAAAAAGACCTCGATTGTAAAATTTTAAATTCCACATCATTTCTATTTCCTACGTTTATGTATGCTAAGGGCTTGTATGAGACCCCTTCAGGGTCAAGTACGCCATGTTGCATTTAGGGTCGTGACAAACTTGGTATCAGAGCATAAGATTTTGGGATGATTTTTAGGTTGATGTCTCATAAACCACGTCTAGTAGAGTCTTGTTCCTGAGTGTGAAACATACCACACTTATGAATGAGAGGCTATAATATGCTTAGGAAAGTCCACTTTATTCATTACACCTTAGTCGTGCTTTAGAGTTCTAACTCTATGAAGTCCTTTTCCTAACCCTTCTCTTGTGTTTATAGGCTATGAATACAAGAAGGGTGGATGCAAGGTGAATGGAAGAGCAGAATATGAATGAGGGAGTTCCTCCCCATGCTCCTCAAGACCCTCAAGCTCCTAATGATGAGGGAGCTATGACAAATGTGAAAATAAGAGCGGCTCTCCAAACATTGACTCAAGTCATGACCATTGATGCCCAAGCTATGACAGCTTAAGCCAACTGAGATGTTGGACCCCTTGTGAACCCAATGTGAGCACCATGGCTTCAAGGTTGAGAGACCTCACAAGAATGAGCCCTCCTATGTTCTTTGGTTCCAAAGTGAATGAAGATCCACAAGAGTTCGTGGAAGAGATCTACAAGATAGTTGATGCTATGGGGGTGACTTCCATAGAGAAAGCCGAACTAGCCGCTTATCAATTCAAGGATATGTCCCAAGTATGGTATACTCAATGGAAGGATAATAGGGCTATAGGAGCGAGTCCCATAGATGGGGAAATATTCAAGAAAGCATTCCTTGATAGGTTCTTTCCATGGGAAAAGAGGGAAGCAAGGGTGGAGGAATTTATCAACCTTTTTCAAGGAGGTATGAGTGTCCAAGAATATTCTTTGAAATTTACTAAGTTTTCCAAATAGGCCCCGTCCTTGGTATCTAATCTGAGGGATGAGATGAGTCAATTTGTGACGGGTGTGTCCGACTCCATTGAAGAAGAATGTCGTGCGGCAATGCTCCATGATAATATGGATATCTCATGTCTAATGGTGTATGCTCAATAAGTTGAGGAGACAAGGCTTAGGAAGAAGAATAGAGAGGTAAAAATGGCATAGACTGATGATGGAAATTCTTCTAAGGGTAAGTTTGTGGGTCAAGGTAGACCAAGGTTCAAGAAAAGGTTTTCCAACCAAGGCTCCTCTAGTGCTCCAAGGGTCAACAAAGATAGGGTGTCTAACCATAAGCCTCAAGGAGGCAATAGTAGTGGATCTTTCATGGAGAGGCCTACTTATGCCAAGTGCCGTAAGAAGCATGATGGTAAATGTCTTGCCGGCATGGATGTGTGCTATGGTTATGGAAAGAGTGGGCATCAATTGAAATATTGCCCAACTCGTACGGCCAAAAAGAGAGATGATAAGCAAACTCCTCCTAGTTGTTCAAACTCCGATACTCCCAAGAAGAACCGCTTCTATGCTCTTCAATCCCTAGGTGACCAAGAGAGTTCCCCGGATGTGGTGACAGGTATGTTGCAAGTCTTTTCTATTGATGTTTATGCATTGTTAGACCCCGGTGCCAATTTGTCTTTTGTTACACCTTTCGTGGCTATGAAATTTGAAATACTCCCCGATGTATTAGAAGAACCTTTTTCGGTGTCTACCCCGGTTAGTGACTCGGTAGTGGAAAAAAGAGTCTATAGGAGTTGTCCTATTTCTTTGTCCCACAAAGTTACCTTGGTGCAATTAGTGGAGTTAGACATGTTAGATTTTGATGTAATTTTAGGTATGGATTGGTTGCATGCATGTTATGCCTCTATTGATTGTAGGTACCGGGTAGTAAAGTTCTGATTCCCAAATGAGTCTACTTGAGAGTGGAAGGGGGGAAATTCTAGGGATAGAGGTCAATTTGTTTCTTGTCTAAAAGCTAGGAAAATGATCTCCAAGGGGTGTATTTACCATATTGTTAGGGTTATGGATGTTGAGTCTGAAACCCCTCCTTAGAGTCGGTCGTCGTGGTGAGTGAGTTTCCAGAAGTCTTTCCCGATGACTTGTCCAGCATTCCTCCCTAATGAGAAATAGACTTTGGCATTGATCTCTTGCCGGATACGCAACCTATATCCATTCCTCCATATAGAATGGCTCCAGCCGAATTGAAAGAGTTGAAAGAGCAACTCAAGGATTTTTTAGACAAAGGCTTTATTCAACCAAGAATCTCTCCATGGGGTGCTCCGGTATTGTTTGTAAAGAAAAAGGATGGGTCCCTTAGGATGTGTATTCACTACCGCCAATTGAACAATGTGACAATAAAGAATATGTATCCTCTTCCTAAGATTGACGATTTGTTTGATCAACTTCAAGGGGCAAACTATTTCTCCAAAATAGATCTTCGTTCGGGTTACCATCAACTAAAGGTAAGAGGGGTTGACATTCCTAAGATGGCTTTCCGAACAAGATATGGTCACTATGAATTCCTAGTAATGTCCTTTGGGCTAACAAAAGCCCCGACGGCATTCATGGACTTTATGAATAGAGTTTTTAGGCACTATCTTGATATGTTTGTGATAGTGTTTATAGATGATATTTTGATCTATTCGAAGAGTGAAAATGAGCACATGAACCATTTGAGTATTATATTGCAAGTCCTCAAAGACCACCAATTGTCTGCAAAGGTTGGTAAGAGTGAGTTTTAGCTAAGGTCTATAGCCTTCCTTGGTTATATTGTGTCGGGCAAGGGTATTGAGGTAGATCCTAAGAATACGGATGCGGTCAAAGGTTGGCCTAGACCTCTAAATCCTACCGATATTAGAAGCTTTTTGGGTTTGGCCAGTTACTATAGGAGGTTTGTTGAGGGTTTTTCCTCCATTTACGGCTTTGACTCAAAAAAAGGCCAAGTTTGAGTGGTCGGAGGCTTGTGAGAAAAGTTTCCAAGAGTTGAAAGATAGACTTACTTCCGCTTCGGTGTTGACCTTACCTTAGGATACCGATGGGTTTATGGTGTATTGTGATGCTTCTCGAGTGGTTTTGGAATGTGTCTTTATGCAACATGGTAAAGTGATTGCCTATGCTTCAAGGCAACTCAAGATCAATGAAAATAATTATCCGACCCATGATCTTGAATTAGCGGTGGTAGTGTTTGGTTTGAAAATATGGAGACATTACCTATATGGGGTCCATGTGGATGTTTTCACCGACCACAAGAGTCTTCAATATGTGTTTAGCCAAAAGGACTTGAATCTCCAACAAAGAAGGTGGTTAGAGCTTTTAAAGGATTATAACATGAGTGTCTTGTACCATCCCGGCAAAGCCAATGTAGTTGCGGATGCCTTAAGTCAATTGTCCATAGGTAGTGTACCTCATGTAGAAGATGAGAAGAAGGAGTTAGTTCGTGATATACATAGGTTGGCCTGGTTAGGTGTCCAACTAGTGGATTCCACCAAGGGTGGTGTCATGGTCCATAGTGGTTCTAAATCATCCTTTGTAGTGGACGTGAAGTCCAAACAAGGCCTTGATCCCATATTAATGCAGTTGAAAGAATCGGTACTCAACAAGTCCGTTGAGGCTTTCTCCCAAGGGGGAGATGGGGTGCTTAGGTACTAAGGTTGATTATGTGTTCCGGATGTTGATAGCTTGAGGGAGCAAATTTTAGAAGAGGCTCGTAGTTTGCGGTACTCTATTCATCCGAGAGCCACCAAGATGTACCGTGACCTACGGGAAGTCTTTTGGTGGAATGGTATGAAGAAGGATTTAGCGGGTTTTGTAGCCAAGTATCCAAATTGTCAACAAGTTAAGGCCGAACAATTAAGACCGGGAGGCTTGTCCCAAGATATAGATATTCTCACTTGGAAGTGGGAGGATGTGAATATGGATTTTTATAGTGGGTTTGCCTCGTACTAGAAGGCAACATGATTCTATTTGGGTCATTGTTGATACATTGACAAAATCCGCCCACTTTATTCCCGTCAAAGTTTCATTGTCGGCAGAAGACTATGCCAAATTGTACATCAATGAGATAGTAAAGTTGCATGGGGTTCCTCTATCTATTATATCGGATCGGGGTACTCAATTTACTTCACAATTTTGGAAAGCATTCCAAAGAGGGCTAGGTACTACGGTCAAGCTTAGTACGACCTTTCACTCTCAAACGGATGGTCAAGAGGAACGCATCATTCAAACTTTAGAGGATATGTTGAGGGCGTGTGTCATAGATTTTCAAGGTAATTGGGATGACCATCTACCATTGGTAGAATTTTCCTACAACAATAGTTACCACTCAAGTATTGCCATGGCTCCATTTGAAGCACTATATGGTAGGAGGTGTAGATCTCTGGTTGGGTGGTTTGAAATAGGTGAAATTGATCTAATTGGTCCCGAACTAGTTTATGAGGCCATTGAGAAGGTCCAACTCATAAGAGAGAGGTTGAGGACGGCCCAAAGTCGGCAAAAATCTTATGCCGACAATAGAAGAAGGGATCTAGAATTTGAAGTTGGTGATTGGGTCTATTTGAAAATCTCACCTATGAAAGGTATGATGAGGTTGGGTGGTTTGAAATAGGTGAAATTGATCTAATTGGTCCCGAACTAGTTTATGAGGCCATTGAGAAGGTCCAACTCATAAGAGAGAGGTTGAGGACGGCCCAAAGTCGGCAAAAATCTTATGCCGACAATAGAAGAAGGGATCTAGAATTTGAAGTTGGTGATTGGGTCTATTTGAAAATCTCACCTATGAAAGGTGTGATGAGGTTTGGCAAGAAGGGGAAACTTAGTCCTCGGTATGTAGGCCCATACCAAATCTTGAAGTGCATTGGGAAAGTTGCCTATGAATGAGACTTGCCAAATGAATTGGCTCTGGCTCACTTGGTATTTCATGTTTCTATGCTAAAGAAGTGTATGGGTGATCCGATAACTGTCATTCCTTTAGAGGATTTGGAAGTTGATGAGAACCTTCCCTATGAAGAGATTCCGGTAGAGATTCTAGATCGGCAAGTTAAGAGGTTGAGAAACAAAGAAGTAGCTTCCGTTAAGGTTTTATGGAGGAATCACTTAGTTGAGGGTGCTACATAGGAGGCCGAGGCCAACATGAAGTCCCGTTATCCTCATATTTTTCCTTCTACTCCTATTCAAACTTGAGGTAAGTAGTTTTTCTTGTGTTTGGTGTTTTGGAAGTCATATGTGCTATGAGTGTCCTTTATGATTTCCTTATGATATGCATGTTCTTGTGAGAATTCCTCTTTAGCATAAATTGAGTTTTCATGATTTAAATATGTTCCTCATGTTATTGTGCATTGTAGTATGATGATTGCATAGTTGATTTCATGAGATTATTTGATGGATATGTTTTGCTATACTTGTGATGATATGGCGTATTGGCTCCATAATGTTGTGTTGAGCTTATTTTAGATGGAGAAGGTAATTCCTCATATGATGATATGAAATAATGAGCTTTGGTGCATAATAGGTTGTGGATGTAGCTCCTACTTCCTTTTGTTGCATTGTCTATATTTTGAGATGGAGTTGATGTTTCCTCCTTTGCATTTGGCATTATTTTTTATATTGCTTGCTTGATGGGATGCTAGTTGTCACGACCCAGGGGTACCCCCTAGACGTAACATGGCATACTTGACCCCGAAGGGGTCTTATACAATCCCTTAGCATATCATAAGATAATAGAAAATACGGGAAATTTAAAACTTTTACAATCGAAGTCATTTTCATAAAATCAAGCGAAAGTCTTTCTATACTTTGTCTCAAACCATCTAATACAACTTTTAGAATAAACTCTTGTGACACAACCCATACAATAGTCTCAACATGAAAATAAAGACATAAAGGAAATGTGGTGTTGTCCTCGAAGCTATGAGGACTCATCAAGATCTTCAACTCCTTAGCTCCTTAGGAAGCCTAGCTTCAAGATAGCACTCAAGTCTCCAAACCCTAAATTTGATTAGAATGTAAGCAATATGTGTTAGTACAAAATGTACCAAGTATGATAGCTAGCACAACACCATAAAATCATCTCAAAATGGCTAGTCAACATAAGACATAAGCATAAGAGATAATAACATAGTCATAGCATAATCTCCAACATAAGCATCCTATCATCATAAGTCGACATAAGACATAGTTAATGAACATAGGAGATAAGTCATAATCATAATAAGCAGAATTGACTCTTAGTCATCTATACCATAATATAACCATTCTCAAGTAACCTCAAAAGCATACAAGTGCAAAGCATGAATAGCATCCCATAATACCACCCAAGCCAAGTATCCCTTTTTAGTCATCTTAATCGTAGTCTATATAAATGGTCAATTCTCTAAGCTTCTCTATACCATAAGGGAACCATAATTCTAAGTAACCTCAAAGCACACTTGTGAAATGTATGAAAGGCATCTCATACTACCCTTCACACTAAGCACAACCTTGAAGTCATCGTAGTAATACTCACTCTTCCTTTGGTCTCATTATTAGCTTAACTCTCATAATTAAGGGAATTTCTCACCTTTAGTCAAATATAGATAGGAAGGCAACTATAGAACAATCCTATCTCAAATCTCTTCTTTAATAACCCTAAGTCATACGTGTGCAATGCATGAATAGCACCCCATAATACTACTCATGCTAAGTACCACTTTTAGGTCCTCATACTAATACTTCTTGATTTGGAACCTAGTTCCTCTCTTTAACTTTAGAACACTATGAGGTACTTTCTTAAGCACATCTTAGTTCATCTCTCATTAAACCTTGGAACACTATGAGGTACTCTCTTAAGCACATCTTAGTTCATTTATAACTTGAA
>NW_006238980.1:1759992-1765325 GCF_000226075.1 Solanum tuberosum | reverse complement strand
AGCACATCTTAGTTCATTATTAGGTTGAACCCTATGAAATACTTCCTTTAGTATGTATAAGTTCACTATTAGCATGGATACTATGAGATACTTACTTAAGCATGTATAAATCCATTTATACTTTAAACACTATGAGATACTTAGTTAAGTATGTCTAAGTTCCTTCTTCACATGGACCCTATGAGATACTACCTTAAGTATGTCTAAGTCCATTTACACTCTTGAACACTATGAGTTACTTCATTAAGTAAGTCTTAGTTCATTTATGCTTTTTAACACTATGAGATGCTTCATTAAGCATGTCTTAGTTCATTGGATATGGAGATTGCTATAAGGAACCTTGACTCAAATCATGTGAAGGCTCCTATCTCACGAGACCTAACTTTGGGAAAACCCACACTCTACTACGAAAGAGTTCCCCATTTAACTTGGATAGTCCTCACATCAACTAGGTGTGGTTCTCCTTTCTACTTGTAGCCTGGACCCTATCTTGTGTGACACTCCATCTAATCTTCAATATCCACTTGGAGCCAAGTATACACCCCAAGGTTTACTTGTTAAGCCTTGCTTAATGATGAGTCCACAATTTGAACTCATTTAAGGGATTTATTTGGATAGATTTCATGTCCTCAAATGCTTGTTTTGTGCCACTAACAGATGTAAAATCCTTGATTTTCAGGTATATGGACTTAGGAACGAAGCATGGACGCTAATGCGCAAAAGGAACAAGGCAGCTGAAAAAACGAAGAAAAGAAGGCCTGTTGATCACCTAATCCATTGGGCGAGTCACTGAATGGCTATTATCTGGCCTAAAGTTCCAGTGTGTCAAGCCCTTCAACTTTTAATTTCATGAAAAGAAGGCTTGATTCATGGAAAGCTTTCTTCTATGAAGCCCTTCAACTTTTAATTTCAAATTAGTAAATTCTTCAAAACCTAGGGTTTTCAATCTAGCCATGGGTTCTTCTTAAAAATGATTTTAATGGGTTAATTGTTTTATATTATGGTTGATTTGATGTTTAATGGTTATTTTTATAGTAAAATCCCCCATGAACCCATGAATTTCCCCATTACCCTAATTTCATGAATTGTGATGGGTATATTTATGCAAAAGGAATACTATGAATTGTTTCTATGGTATTTTAGTTATTGAATCTTGCTTTATCTATGCCTAAAGTATTATTTCTAGGTGCGATTGTGAGACATGATTCATGACCCTTGAAGGGTAAACTATGAAGGTTTGTACATGTTGATGAAAGTCGTGTATGAACTTATGATTCACTTAGAAAGTGAAGATTCTATGACTATTGTGTAAATTGTGGTATTGTTGAAAGATTATTCTCCCCTTTACCCTTACACATGATTATGTATAAATTGTCTAGGATGATGATAATGTTGTTGTGTTGATTGAAAGGCTATTCTCATGAAACACTATGAAGATGATATGAAAGGTTTACTCACATGTTAAATGATGATTCTAAGATTGAAAGTCCATTCTCACCTAATTGAATCTATGAGCTATTTTATGAGTTGTATTAAATGAAGGGCAAGGTATTCCTTTACACATGTAAATGCAATTCAAGACTAATTAATTATAATTTGGGAAATAATGTTTAGCACCGAGTGGATATGGAAAATGAGGTAGATGCCCTCCCGTCAATACAATAGGCCGGGTCATCTAAATTATTCTCATGAGATGGAAGCTCCTCCGCCAATACAATAGGTCGGGTTTCTAGAGAATCTCCCTATCCCATAACTATGTGCCCATATAGGGTCTTTAGCTAGTGGATCCACTTAAAAGCTAATATATTTAGTTCTACCTTAGGCAAGTAGGACACTTTCTTTCGGTGTAGGGTTACACGACACCGGATTCCATGTAGCTCACATGGTCTATGTCGGTTATGGCTATTTCCTACATGACAAGATAATGAATATGACACGAACTATACTTATGACTTCTTGATGAGTTTTACTTAGTAGGAGTGGGGGGGTATGGGACTTCACTTTTACATTTCACAAGTAGACTTAGAAAGGTGTTATGGGATGGTTTCTTATGCTATGATAATATATGAATGTATGCATGTATGTTGATATGGATGACTTTCCTTATGTTCAAGTTAATGTACATGACTATTTCCTTGTCTACGAGTATTGACTATGATGAGGTTTATGTATGCTATGTAATGATGAGGGTGGCCTCAAAGGAGTACTTGGTGTGGTTGGTATTATGGGATGCTAATCATACATTGCACAAGTGCGACTTAAGGTTACTAAAAAGATGGTTCTATTATGTTATAATGTTCTTACGTGATAAATGTGATTATGACTTTTGTTTTACCTTGAAGGTGCATGGTGATTCTCAAACTTGGTAAATGCATACTTTTTAACCAAAATGTCCTTTTTATTATATTTCAAGGATTTTTTTTATGCATGCTTCCATACTTAGTACATAGTTTTGCTAACCCCTATTTCTTCTACATTTTTTTTAAAAGTAATTATATGAGAGTTCTTATACATTGATTTCATACTTGATAGATAAGTCCATAAGTATACTCTTTAAATGCATGTTTTGAAAAGATTTTTTAAAGAAAGAATCAAATGGTTTCATATGTACTATTTGACAGTTGAGAAAGAGAAAAAGTATGATTGATTTTCTGAAAAAAGTTCTTGAGTAAAGAAAAGTGAAAGTAAAGTAATAGTCCATTTCTCTATAAGGTGTGATTGAGCATAATTGATATTGATTATTTTGGGAGTAGTATCGAGCACCAAATTGAGTAAGAATCTATTTTTAACTCAAAGTCTCATAATACTATGTAGCCGGCGTAGGATAGGATCGTGCCAACTTTTTAGGTGACTCCTCACTACTTCAAGAAGGCTTATTGGATGGATCCACTGTTATAGTTAGCATCCTGTATCCTGGCAAAGTATAGAATGACCCTTGCAACAAGTTAAAATGTTGTATCATTGCTAGGCTCATAATGATGGTTGGCGGTTAGAGAAACTCCCCATAGTGTAAAGTATATTATTTGTGTATTGCTTTTATTGCATATATTATTATAAATCTTAAATGGTTTTCACTTAATATTCATGCATTGATTCAGTTGAATTGCTTTCAGTCCTTCATTTCAGTTATATGTTTATTCAACCATATTACATACTTGTACATTCAATGAACTGATGTCATTCGACCTGCATCTGTTCATGAAGCAGACTCAGGTACTTAGGATCATCAATAGGAGTTTTGTTGAGATCATATCATCCACTCGTCAGCTTTTAGTGAGACCTCTTTACTTTCAAATGACTCTATTTTTATGATTTGTTATATTAGCATTTTGAGGTGTCGTGGGTCTTGTCCCGACACCTATCTTTATACAGTAAAGGCTTCATAGATAGATAGTGTTGGCCAGTCTTTCAATATTTAGTTTCAGATGTTTTATTTAAAACTTTATGCTTAATACTCAGTATTTTCAGATAGCTTTAAGATTTAATATATTATTTTTTAAAATTTCTTCAATTTTGATGCTTGTGTATGCTTGAGTTACTATTCCACTTAGTAGTCAACTAGGATAAGGGCTCACTTGGGGACCAACAATGGTTCTTGAGTGCTGACCATGTCCAGGGTGTAGGCTCGGGGTGTGACAAAGGTCTATGGCTATTCGCCTTTTTGGTTAGGCGATTGTCAGTTGGGAGTTTACACTACTTTCAATGTTTTTGGCCTCTTTTTCATATATTCATATTTGTCTTGTCCTTTAGCCTTCATAGCTGCAAAATATCATAACATAGTCAAATAAGGACATAAACAGGCATTAAGGACACTATTTGTTGAACTGAAAAGACCCCAAATGAGTGGAAATCTACAACTCATCGGTTATGCACACACCTTGGTCCTTTCCAAACTTGTCAAACCTTATTTGCGTTTATTCCCTATTTTATTGCTTAAATATTAATAAATTTTTAGTTGTTATTAAAACCCCATATATATGTTTGTGGAGAACTCAATTTCCTAGTTTGTTTCGAGTTGTGAAACCAATTGAAGAAGAGCCCATATGATCATAACCTCTAAATTTAAGTAATTTATTTGCACATGACCGCCTATGCCATAAAAATGGTACATAGTTGAGCTTTTATCAGTTGGAAAGCAGAAGGGCAAAGCGCCAATGGGAGTTGAACCCGATGCAGTTGACGAGCTGATTGCCAGAAAGGGCAGCAATGTGGAGCATAAATAGGGTACCAGTGAGGATTAAGAGGGTGAATTACATTTGTAGTGAAATATGATTGTGTCTCAATTCTCAAAAGGTGGAGCAGGCTCAACCGCACCGGGAGATGTATGAGCACTTCCTTTTTACCCCCCCACCCCCTCCCCGGACTTGGCGTAAACGCATTGGGATAATGCTAGTATTGGTAGATTTTTTTAGAGTCAAGTGATTTTTTATATGTATTTTATATTTTAAATTATTAATTATTGTGATTTATAAATTGGTACCAATTGAATTTAGAGAGCCAATTAGTTTTTTTTTTGTATAACTTTTAAATATTTAAGTTGTTAATTATTGTGATTTATAATGTTATTTATATTTATACAATTTTCAGATATGTAACAAACTTAAAAAAAGACGTAATTTTTCAATATTTGATAAACAAATAAAGTAATTAATATTTTAAGAAATGATTTTGCCATAAAAAATAAAATGAAAGAAGTTATGAGGTAGAAATAAAGAGAAGGAAATAAAGTTGCTATTCAAAATATGAAGTGGGACCTATATTATATGCATTATATTAAGGATTAATTACTTGAGTGGATCCATTTTAAAAAATAATTACTTATTTTAAATATACTCTTTAATTATTACCATTTATAGCAATATCTAATAATACTATGTATTTTATTATATTTATCTTTCTTTCTCGCCACTTTTTTTTTTTTTGTCTCTAGCCTTTTCAAATTTGCCCCTCTTTCTCACTCTTTATCCCTTTCCTTCTCTCTTTCTGTTATTCTATCTCCATTTCTTTCTTTCTTTCTGTACATTATTCTTTCTCCGTTTTTTCTTTCTGTACATTGCTCTTTCTCCTTTCTTTCTTTATGCTGCTCTTTCTCCCTCTCTTTCTATTGTTCTTTCTCCCTTTCTTTCTCTCTCTACTTTCTTTCGTATAGTAGTCAATAATTCGTAGATGGAATAAAATTTATATCAATAATTAATTGGACAAGTAATCTAATCGTAACAAATGAAGAGATATAATAAACTGCAAAATGAATTAAACTTGAATTAAAAATGTATTACACACATATTAAAGTTGAATTAGATGAGAATTAAACATGAATGCAAAATATAGCAAAC
>NW_006238980.1:1718631-1757524 GCF_000226075.1 Solanum tuberosum | reverse complement strand
TTCAAATAATGAATTCAAAATTTGAAGCTTTATAATGACCATTAATGGTGAACTCTTGTTGCTATAATTTTACAGATTTGAAATTTTTGCTTGAAAATATGATTTTGTACAAATTTTCATCTTTCCATTTCTTTTTCCGTCGTATTTTTGAGTAAAATTAATGAAATATGGACAAAAATTGATTTGAAGATAGTTATTTATATGAAAATTTCAAAGAAGAAGAATAATAAAAAAAATTTAAAAAAGAAATAAAAAAGAGGAGGAAAATAATAATGATAGAAAAAGAGACAAAGAAGAAGAAGAATAAAAAAATAGCGAAGGAAGATGAAAAAGGGTAGAGAAAGAGGCAAGCGATTGTACAATTTTCTTAATTCCAAAAAATTGTTATATTTAGTTAGAAAAATTATATTGTCATAGATGGTAAATATTTCTTTAATATAGCATATTTATGTGATTTACCCTTATATTAATAGATAGAAAGGAAAGTGGAGAAAAGAATTGCCCACATGCATGGAAATTAGGCAAATTTTGCGGCTGAGAAGCAAAATGCACAAGGACTTTTACGTTCCAAATTTAAAAAGTACAATTACAAAATAGCTAAGTACAATATTATTTAAGCATTAACATTAGAAAAGTATTAAAAATTGACCATATTACCCTTGGCTACGGAAGCAAGCATGTGACGAAGAGCTGCTTCCCTAGCCTCTTATATATTGTAGTAAAGTAAAGTAATACTCCCTCCGTCCCTTTTTAGTTGTCCACTTTAGAAATGACACACAGATTAAGGCAACAATGATTAGCACAGTAAAGTTACAATTTTACCCTTATGACAACTTTTCACTTCAAAATTATAACCACTTATTTGAATTCAAGTGAAATAAATTGGAGGGAAACAACATACACTTTTACAATTTTCAAGAAGTGTAAATAAGGGTATAATAGGAAAAAATTTGTTGTCCTTTCTTGATTTGTCAAAATGGACAACTAAATAGGGACAACTAGAAAAGGAAATATGGACAAGTAAATAGGGACGGAGGGAGTAGTAATTCTCTGTAATTTATCATTGTTTACTATGTCATGCCCATACCCAAAGAAGACAATTTCTATCCGTGTACAAACAATAAATGATGATAAGATACATGTGGAAGCAAACGTAGGTTAGTTTTTTTTATATATGCAGAAAGAAAAGAAAGGATAAAATGATTAAAATTGAAGAGAAGGATGGCTTGTGTAAGCAGTGGCATGTGGGGAGTGGGCATCATGAGTAATGCTAATTCGAATAGATATTCATATTTGAATAATAATAAATTTAGCAACAACCCAAGTTTAGTACTAAGTAGTAGCAAGGGTAAAAGAAGTATAGTCGCATCAGGTGA
Source organism: Solanum tuberosum (assembly GCF_000226075.1). Taxonomy (NCBI): domain Eukaryota; kingdom Viridiplantae; phylum Streptophyta; class Magnoliopsida; order Solanales; family Solanaceae; genus Solanum; species Solanum tuberosum. The sequence continues at coordinate 1,756,148 of NW_006238980.1, read as the reverse complement.
AAAGGAATCAAGCAGCATGGCCACTGAGATTGCCGGAGTGAAGGTCATTAACAACCCTCCCCAATCTAAACTCGCTGACCTCGGCGTCACCTCTTGGCCCAAGTAATCTCTCTTTTCTCTCTCTCTCTTTTCTATTCAACTCTAAACCCTAACATTAAAAAATTCACCAAAAATGGTTTTATTCTACATATATTAGTATAACCGTGGTATGGACGATGAAAGATCCACCAGACTGCCTGTTGAGCTCGATGTGAAACTGCACTGTTATTATCTTTATCTTTTAGCTAGAAATAAAGTAAAGATGAACTTTCTTTTAGTTAGCGATGATGTTTCATTTATTACTTACATATAATTTTATCTTTTGGGTCTCAAGTTTGAATTTGCCTTCTGAGTGTACGGGTTACCTCTCCTGTGTGGTTTGCGAGTTATTGCATAAGAGCAGAGTTTTACCCTGTGTTGTGCGCACCCAAAGGCGGGTTTCTCTTGTCATCAATTTTTTTTATCTTTTTGTTAGATTTAACGGCTTTATCTGCCATTATGTGTTTCTGGTAAACTGTTAAGTCTTACCATTAACAACCAAAATGAATACACCTAATGAGCACCTAGGAACACAACCACCTTCTCGAACGGGTGTCGTGCCCTCTAGACATCTAAGAACAGAAAACTAGTTAAATAGTCTGAAAATCAAAGTACGAAACCTACGAGCTCTCTTTGTGGCTTGTATACACTCTAATCGTAGTCTAATCTACTTTTGTATCTGTGCAATGACAAAATTTGTATTTAGGGTAGGACTGCACGAAGATGATCCAATTCCTGGCTTGCTATGTGTAGTAGAGCATTGCACTCCACACAGCAAACACAAGATCCTTCTGAAACAGTCTCCAATGTCTACTCCTTATCCATTGTATGGTCTGTTGGACCCCTCTGATGTTTCTGAGCCTAGCTAGTTAGAGAGGTCATTCCTAACAGCTATAATCCAGTCACAGTCTCCAAATAAATGAGCTTGAGATTCCACTCTACCTTGATTACATAAGTCACAAGTAACAGTAGCAACTGTAATATGCAGTTTGTTAAGTCTCTCCTTTGTTAGTAATCTGCCCTGATTTATTAACCAAATAAAGAACCTGTGCTTTGGCTGCAATATATTAGACCAGATTAAGTTGGCCTCTAGCAATCTAGCCTGAGTCTCTGTCAATGCATTGTAGCTTCTAGTAACTGATTATGCACCATTTGCAGTAACCAGATATTGGTTATTATGATACCCACTGAACCATGGTTGCTTTGAGAAAGTTTAACTTCTTCCAATACCAACTACAGTCAGCTGGTGACATGTAGTTCCAGATATTTCTCGAAGTTTTCATATATACACCATGCACCTACTTAACCCATAGTGTATCTTCCTTCCTTGCCAACATCCAAATCAATTTCCCAACTGAGGTTACATTCTAGTTCCTGCAGATCTTTATGTTTAGGCCACCAAACTTTGTAGGAATACACACCTTATCCCATGCAACCAAGACCATTTTTCTTTGTTCTTCTGAATTACCCCAAAGGTAGTCTATACACTGTTTATCCACTGCTTTCAGGCAGCTATGAGGCAATATAAACATAGATCCCTAAAAGTTGTCAATAAAGAATAAAACAGCACTGATCACCTGCATATGATAGACACTTTGAACAGGAAGTAGTGATCCTATGTGTGATCTTCTCAACTGGTTGATGACACTCCATTTTACTCCACTTTTTTATTTTAATGAGAACTCAATGCTAGACAGGATCCCTGCTTGAGTGGTGTCATCTATACCTTCCAAGAAGATTTTAGACTTGTCTACATCGTCTACCAGACCAGTGGCATCACTGAAATGGTTTATAGCCTTCATCACTCTTGCAATGGAACTGCAATCTCCTCTACAAAATATCATTAGATTATTTGCAGAAATAAGATGAGTTAGTTTAAGAAATTTGCACATGGGGTGAAACCTGAAGTCTGAAAGTTCAGTCATCTTCTTGAGTGTCCTGGCTAGATATTTCATTACTAATACAAACAGTAATGGTGAGATTGGGTTCCCCTGCCCTAGGCCCCTTCTCCATTCAAAATATCCATAGCCTTCCCTATTTACTTTTATTGTAAGCTTAGTAGTAGTAATGCATGTCATCACCAATTGAATGAAAGATGTTGGAAATCCATATACATTTAAAGCTTCCTCAAGAAACTCCCAGTTCAGCATATCATAAGCCTTCCTCAAGTCAATCTTCATCAAACATCTAGGTGATGTTTTCCTATTATAGTGCCTAAGTAGATCATGACAAATCAAGATGCCATGGACTAAAGACCTGCCCGCTACAAATCCAGCCTGATTTTCAGCCACTAAATGTGATATTGGCTTCCTGAGTCTAACACAGATCACCTTAGACATGGGTTTATAAAGCACATTACAACATGAAATAGGCCTGAATTGGCTAGCGTATTGATGATTTGGCACCTTTAGAATCAATGAAATTATAGTAAAGTTTATCTGTTTTAGTTGCTCCCTATTACTCAGCAACTGAAGCACTGCAGTGACCACATCATCCCTCACAATATTCCAAGTTTTCTTTATAAAGTGCCAAATCCATCTGGCACAGGGCTTTTACTGCTGTCAATTCCAAATATTGCCACCTTCATGTGTTTGCTGGTGTATGGATTGAGTAAGTGCATCTGATATTCTACTGAGAGTACAGGGCCCAACTCTAATAAGCTTTAGTTCTATGTAGTCTTTTCCTTCCCAACAAGTCTTTATAGTAATTTACAAGCACATCAACAATACTGCAGTTTCTAAGTGCATAACATCCTGTGCATCCTTCAGTTGTGTTATGGCTTGCTGCAACTTCCTATGTTCTATTACTGAGAAGAAGCTTCTGGAGTTATCTCCCAGTTTCACCCACTTTGCTTTACTCCTCTCCAGTAGAAAGTTTTCTGCTAGGTCAGGGGGTTCTCCTGAACTTCTGATATTGCACCTTCTCCTATTGTTGCAATAGCCGATCAGTTGGATTCAAGTGTAAAGCTTTCTGTGTTTGTTCGAGAGCAAACCTATCAGTCGCCACCTCTACTAGTATGTCCCTGAAATGCTGTTGATTAAGTTATCTCAAACTTTTCTTGAGTAGCTTGAGTTTCTTAACAATTTGCAACATGTACATCCATCAATTGGAGTCTGCAAGACAACCTCCACTTTCTCCATACAACTAGGATGACTGGCCCAAATATTACAGTACTTATAAGATCTACTTGGTCTAGCAATAACATGAAGTGATTCTATCTTGACTGGAGTCACTGGACTATGATATCCTATTCCCTCAGGTAAGAAGTTAGCTATATAGTCAGGTATCTGTGTCAACCAATCATTATTGATGAACACCCAATCAATCTTGCCAAATCCTTCCAGTATAATGGTTTGTCAGCCAGGAAATAAAGTAATAAACTACTAGCTGACCTTTCAATCCTGTTAGTGTCTTTTTATTTTTAGTTTTTGCTAAACCAACCAACCCTACTGCTTCTCTATTGCAAAGGAGTTGGACCTCCTTTTTCTTATTAGGTCCATTGAGGCCCCTTACATTCCAAAAAAGTATGTTATCCATTCCCAGAGAGAGGTGTTGGTTGTCCTCCCTCTTTCCTGACTAGTGTTATCAAAAGCAAAAAGCGCAAAAAAGCTCTAAGTTCTGATGGGGCTTTAAGCGCAAAGAGCAAATAAAGCATGGCTTTAATGAAAAAAGGCGCAAGGGGAGAAAAACTACAAATATATATGTTTAGTCCAAGTCTAATAATTTATAAGCATGAATGACAAACATACAAAACAAAGGAATTGAAAAATAATTACGATAAAGTGAAATATCAATTGTTTAGTGTCGTCTCTTTTGAAGAAGTTCATTGACAAAGAGAAGTATGCCTTAGAACCATGATAACGACACTAAAGTGCACATTAAGCAAGGCGAAGCTCTCAACGTGTTTTGAACTTCGCTTCAGGGCTTAGGGGGTGTTTGGATAAGCTTTTTTTAAGTGGTGACTTAAAAGTCAAAAGCCAAAAGTAAGTAGCTACCTACTTTTGACTTTTGGCTTTTTTTTTTTGGACTTTTTAAGCCTAAAGTAAAGTGCTTTTAAGTACTTTGTGTCTTTGCCAAACACCTCTAAAAATTAAAAAATGCTTAAAAGCAAAAAACACCTAAAATAAGTCAATCCAAACACCCTCTTAAGCACGCCTTTGATAACACAGTTTCTTACCTTACTAGCTTTTGCTGAAGCTAAGCCCTGGTTTATCCAATCCTTGAAAAGGATTTGGAGAAATTACTGGGGGCAGCGGTGCTCTAGCCTGTTGCTTGTTGGTATGCAAAGGAGTTAACCATCCTCCTCCTGCCTTCCAGAATGCTGGTGAGTACCTCCGTCTTGCCTGTACCCTCCTTATTCCCCACTGTTTTCAGTCTCTCCTGGTTCATCTCCACAGAATTATCCTTGATCATCTCTGAAACTTGAGCAGGTGACACCACAACTAGTTGTTTTGTGATTAGCTCAGATTGTGGCTTGTTCTTCTTCTTACATTCCTCTACAGTGTGTCTATAATTTTTGCAAAACTTACATAAAGTAGGTCTCCAATCATACTGCTTTCTGCTTTATCAGATTGCCTATTTTATTCTTAAAGACTATCTTCGCAGGTAAGGGCAGTGTATGTCCACCTCTATGAGCATCCTTGCAAAGTTCAATCCCATCTTTTTCTCAGTATTCTGGTCCACCATTAGAGGTTTCCCAATTAGGCTTCCTATCTTACTATGACCTTTAGGACTCCAATATGTGAAACCCAACCCAGGTAGCTTCATTCATATGGGAACTGTTAAGAAGTCCCATATCGGTAGATGGATGAGACATTGGTCTCCTTATATGGACTTGGACAAACCTCCCTTTATGAGCTAGCTTTTGAGGTTGAGTTAGGTCCAGATGTCATAACTTCACATGGTATCAGTGCCATGCTCATCTTGTTTTTCACTGATGTTGGACCCCGGCCCATTTATAAGTGTTCATGCTCTAGTTGAGATCTGGGCATGCAGGGAGTGTTAAAAAATCCCACATTAGTAGAGGGATATTCCTTTATATGGACTTGGACAAACCTCCCCTCATAAGGATTGAGTTAGGCCTAGGTGTCATATCCACAGGAACAATGTACAACTCCTCCCTTGAGAACTCCATAGGAACTGTGTACAACTCCTCCCTTGAGAACTCCATAGGAACTGTGTACAACTCCTCCCTTGAGAACTCCATAGGAACTGTGTACAACTCCTCCCTTGAGAACTCCATATCCGGGGTCTAAGCCTTTACAATAAAAGGTTTGTTGTCAAAGTGATAAATACCACCTTGAATAACTTCATCTTTGTTGGTGTTTTTTTAAAATGGGGCAGCACAAAAAGATTGAAAATTTCTCTCAATGGATTGAAATGACTTTCAATGATTTTATTAAGCATTAAGAGGCTTTAAATAGCCACATAAAATACATAATCTGCATAATTTAAAATTTAAAAATCCTAAAATATCTCAACAACTTAAACAACCTAACTAAATTTCAAATTTCAAATTTATTCAAACTAAATAACTTATTGCTAAAAGTTACTGCAATAACTAAAAGCAAACTTCAACAAACTTAATCAACCTTCTGCAGCGGTAGCTCCTCAAGACAATAACAACATGACAAGAGGAGTGTCTCCAAGTTATACAATGCACAAATAGAATCTGGCAACCGTTTTATCTTTGTCCAAGAAAGGTCCATAAATCTTAGGAGCATTAATTTGATAAACAAGTCATCCGGCAAATCCAAAATCATAGTTTCATACACAGGTACAAATGTTTTATGAAGGATGAAAGAAAGATAATACAATAGAGTGAAGTGCGTGGACTTCCTCTAATCCTAAGTCTAGTTTGTATGATCTAGCTCTTTGCTCTTATAAGGAAAAACCCATGGGTATTTCATTCAATCAAGGATTTGTAGTGAATTCCTTGACCGAGTCTGATTTAGGGTAGATTGTGATCACGTCCATATCATATATGTTCATGATCTTCTTCCTTCTTGACATGATTTGCCTTCCTATAGAAAAGCATATGCGTTGAAAAAAGCACCGGTTGAAAAGGTAGCCTTGATGGGTTAAAAAGGTAGCCCTTATGGGTTAAAAATGTATGGTAGTTCTTTGAAAGATTTCACAAATCCCTTAAGATCAATGAAGCTCTTGATACCACTGTTGGTGTTTTTTAAAAATGGGGCAAAAAAGATTGAAAATTTCTCTCAATGGATTGAAATGACTTTCAATAGATTTCAATAATTTTATTAAGCATTGAGGGGCTTTAAATAGCCAACATAAAACACATAATCTGCATAATTTAAAATTTAAACCTAAAATATCTCAACAACATAAACAAACAAACTAAAATTCAAAATTCAAAATTCAAATTTATTCAAACTAAATAACTTATTGCTAAAAGTTACTGCAATAACTAAAAGCAAACTTCAACAAACTTAATCAACCTTCTGCAGCGGTAGCTCCTCAAGACAATAACAACATGACAAGAGGAGTGTCTCCAAGTTATACAATGCACAAATAGAATCTGGCAACCGTTTTATCTTTGTCCAAGAAAGGTCCATAAATCTTAGGAGCATTAATTTGATAAACAAGTCATCCGGCAAATCCAAAATCATAGTTTCATACACAGGTACAAATGTTTTATGAAGGATGAAAGAAAGATAATACAATAGAGTGAAGTGCGTGGACTTCCTCTAATCCTAAGTCTAGTTTGTATGATCTAGCTCTTTGCTCTTATAAGGAAAAACCCATGGGTATTTCATTCAATCAAGGATTTGTAGTGAATTCCTTGACCGAGTCTGATTTAGGGTAGATTGTGATCACGTCCATATCATATATGTTCATGATCTTCTTCCTTCTTGACATGATTTGCCTTCCTTTCCAGATTCCTTGATTTGTGAAACTTTGTCCAGTAGCTTGGTTTTGAAGATTCTCTGTTACTACAGTAACTAAAAGCAAACTTCAACAATCCTTCCCCAGGTTTGTATCAAACCTGGCCAAAACAATTCCAATCTTTAGCATTGCCACCTTGTTAATCCCATTTTTAGCCCATAGTCTATGGATGTAGCCATTCAGTACAGAAAAGGGTGGGTGTCCCCCAATACATATCATATTACAACATTCTTCCAATATGCTATTTCAGTACTAATATCCTACCTCACCATGCATTTCAGGTTCTACCAATTCAAGCTTAAACCCTGCATTAGAGATTTTGGTAATATCAAAATTGTCCCATATGGACCTATTCTTGTTCAACTCATGTGAGCTTTCAACCTTATCTGCCCAAGGTATTTCGGGACGTTACTGTGGCCTGACTTGCAGGGCTGAGCTGCTGTATGTGATTTCCCACTTTAGAACTGCTTGGAGATACAGTAACCTACAGTTATTGTTCCAATGGTTTTCTCTAGGGTTTCCTCCGTCACCTGGTTATCCTTCCTCCTCAGTGTGCTCCTTAATTGTGTTGAAGCAATTTCAGCTTGCTTGTGAGCCGCCCCTTCTTCCTGAGTCAGTTCAACCTGGATATGATAGACCACTATTCCTGTACGATGTGCAGCAGTCCCTGGAGTAACTGTTCCATTAGTGACCTTCACAACCTCCTTGATTGTTTGATTTCCTTTCTTCTTCTGTTGATTGCCAGCCTTAGATGCATTCTCTTGGGACATGAGTACCTTCTGAGAGGGAGTGCGAACTCTCTTTCCCATGGGTGGCGCAGGTTAGGCTACTGTGTGTCGAGAGAGAAACATACTCACCTCTAAGTTTAAGTTTGTATCTGCCCTTATCTCGTGAACAAGTTTTTATTATCTCCCACATCTAGCTTGTTTAGTGTTGCATACTATAAACAGGACCATTTATTGCTTCGTTTGGGAAAATACTTGACTAAAGATGCTCTGTGAATTGATCTGACTTCTATCTTGCTCTTCTTTCCAGATCTTCTTTCTCGCTCTATTCTTCTCCCTCTTCGCTTGTGGTGTTGCATAGATTTTGGTATTAGAGCTCGAATGCCAATTCATTATTTTGCTATACTTATAGTACCCATTTCTCAGAAAATACTCGGTCACTTACCTTCTAAAAACAATCTTATCTTTTCAATCCACATCTCTTCATCATTTAAGTAGAAACCATAATAAGGAAGCTTTATATTTCTTGAGAAGTTGGAAACACTAGTATGGTTATACAAGAGAAATTCAATCTGCTTGTTTGCAGCAAAAACCTAACCAACAGAAGGATCAACAGTCTAGATCTTTGATGGAGGAAAACAGGATATATTTCAACGCAGGCTTCAAGTCTTTCGATATCACAAGATGGACAGTGGGGAGAGACATTTGGTTTGAATGGGTCGAGAGAAGTCGCAAAATGATGAGGTCTTCCATGAGTGTGAAAATCATGAAATGGCTCTGCACAGTCTTCAAGGAAGCATCCAAGGATAGAGAAAAAGAAATCAGAAGATGGAAATACAAAGAAAAATTTACTGACACTTTCTGCACTAGGAAAGTGATTGAGTACAGTAGATTCTTGAGCATTTTAACTCTTGCTGGTCGGGAAAGAGTAGTTATAATAGTCCCCCAGAGTTAGCTACAGATGCTGGGTGGGATGAGATAGCCTCTAAGATAGAGAGGTTCATTCAATGCTCTCATCAACTGAAGAATGCAGTACAACCCAAACTATTTAAGAAGGACCTCTCTTATGCCACAGCAGCTGGGGAAAGCAAATGGAGATCAAACACTTCGGGTGAGACGAAGATCTCGTACAGTGAAGGAAACCTTCAAGTTACAGAGACACCAGGGGTAAGAGACACTGGAGTCTGGACTTTTCAAGAGGTGCATTGTGGGCTCTTTTGATGAGGGTGAAATACAACTTCCCGAGATGGATTGCAGTCTCTTGGAAAGGAGTGTTTGGGATCAACATTTACAAGACGGCCAACAACATATTCCTCTTCGAATTTCCAAACAGGTACATGGCAGAACAAATCATACAGAGGTGGGGGAAGATCAAATTTAATCTTCAGTGGTGGAACCCTGTAGTAGGATGTGAAGATTCCAATCAAAAAGCCAAAGCTACTTGGATTAGAGCTTTAGGAGTACCTCTACAACTATGGTCACAAAGAATCTTCACAGAAATTGGAAATCTTTGTGGAGGAGACGGGTTTGAAGAACCATTTGAAGTGGACAAGAATTAAAATCCGTGGAGATGGAAAAAACTGCCCGAGCGAGATTTCGATTGAGAGAGACGGGATAAATTTTTTTTATCCCAATTTGGGTAGAGACGAAAGTTCGATTCCAAATCTTGACGCCGACGGTAGAAGAAAATCACCAGCTAGTCATGCCGGAGCTGGGAGAGTGCAGCAAAGAACATGGAGGTCTGCCACTATCTTTGGACCAACAGGTAATAGAGCTATCTAAAGGACAATTTTTTTTTAAAAAGTCAGATGGTGTGCAGATGAGGCACATGGGGCTCCCAGAGACAGCTGGAGTCTTTTTAAATGAGACCCCACACTCATGTGCTAAGGAAGTGGAGACCCAAGTCTATTTTAGAAAAAAATTGGGCTGGGGCAATAGTAAAAAAAAGATTGGGCCTGATAGAGCAAATATCATTTTAAATGACTTATTAGGCCCAAGTGAGGTTGCCTTTATTGATTCTTTATGCTTTGAAATAAAGGACCATGCTCCAGTTCTTAAGAGCACTCTTCTACAACATGATACTACAGCAAATGAAGGGCATGCAGAACATGGGAACTCAATTGTAAACTCAGGAGATGCTTTGAATCCCCTCAAAACGATGGCGATGGAGGTTAGCAGTGACAAAGCAAATTTAATTTTGGAAATTCAGAAGGATCCAAAATACCACATCAAGCATGCAGACTGACAAATAAATTGAGGAGTGGGTGGTGGAAGATGTGTATCCCATACAAAATGGCATGAGCTCTGCAGTACAAAAAGAAAAGGAGACATCTATGTGGGTAAGAAAAAATCTTATCAAGCTGGGAAAAATGTTTGGTGTGGATTTTCAAGGACATGAGGAGGAATCTCTGGAGCTACCTATGCAAATAGACAGTTGCAGACAAGCTAGGAAGATGGAAAGTGATTCTATTAGCAAAAGGCCTAGGTACAAGGGGGTTCAGGACTTGAAAATGCTGACTTCTTTTGATATTAATTTCAAATGTGAGGGGAAGAGAGAGAGGGGGAAATAGGACAAAGTTTTACAATGAAAGTAAAACTTGTGTCCTGGAATGTTAGGGGATTGAATAGTGGGGATAAGAGGAGATTTGTGAAGAGTTTAATCTCCAACTGGAAGGCTGACATTGTATGTTTACAAGAGTCAAAGTTAGAGAGGGAGATCCATGATATAATAAAAGATATCTGGGGTGGTAGACGGGTTAAGTATGCTTGTTTACAAGCAAGTGACACTAGGGGGGGCATTTTGATGTTATGGGCAGTAGATCATGGAAAGGGGAAGTGCTGGAAACAGGTTCCTACATCCTCACCTGCAAGTTTGAGGCAGTGCTTCAGGATTTCAATTGCCACATAACAGGAGTCTATGCTCCTAATGGCAGAGTTGAGAGAGAGCATGTGTGGGAGGAAATAGGTGCTGTTAGAAGTCTTTTTGAGGGACCTTGGGCAGTGTGTGGAGATTTCAACATCATAAGATATCCACCAGAAAAGAGAAATTGCAAAAGGAGAACTCTAGGTATGATAGAGTTCTCTGATTTTATTGAAGATATGGACTTGGTGGAACAATTGATAGGGGGTAACTACACTTGGTTTAAAGGGGACAATAACAATGTTGCTTCTAGAATTGATAGGATTTTAATTTTGAAGGAGTGGGATGCCAACTTTAGCAAATTCAACAAGTGGTGCTACCGAGACTGTGCTCTGATCACAGTCCCATTGCTCTACAATGTGGAGCTTGGGAGCAAAACAAATCCTATTTCAAGTTTGATAATTGGTGGCTCAACACGGAGGGTTTTGTGGAAAAAATTAGAGAATGGTGGGAGTCTTTTGTATTCACTGGTAAGCATGATTATATCCTTGGGTGTAAGCTCAAGGCCCTAAAAGGCAAATTGAAGGAGTGGAGTAGAACCAGCTTGGGCAACCTAGGGTTACAAAAGGTCCAAATCCTAAGTCAGTTAGTTATGTTGGATGCGGTAATGGAGAATAGAGTCCTAACAGAAGAAGAATCAGCAATGAAGGCATCTTTGATTATGAACTATGAAGAGCATCTTAAAAATGAAGAGATAGCATGGAGATAAAGATCAAGAGTTGTGTGGCTGAAAGAGGGGGACAAAAATACTAAGTATTTCCACAAAGTGGCCAATGCACACAAAAGATGCAACAACATTGATCAACTGATATTTCAAGATGAAACAGTGAAGGATCCAGAGAGAATTAAAGGGGAGATTATTGGTTTTTATCAGAAGCTTTATTTAGAAACCTCATATAGAAGACCTTCCAGCAACCTCAACTGTCCAATGGTCACTGAAGCTGAAAATGAACTATTACAAAGGGAATTTGAGGAGCAAGAAGTACTAGCATGTCTGAAGATGTGTGCCATGGACAAAGCTCCTGGTCCAGATGGCTACACAATGGGGTTTTTTATCAAGTGTTGGGATGTAGTGAAGAAGGATATCATGGATACCTTTAAGAATTTCCATTCTCATAATATCTTTGAGAAGAGCTTTAATGCCACCTACATTGCTTTGATCCCAAAGAAGAAAGGTGCCAAGGAACTGAGAGATTTTAGGCCCATCAGCCTCAGGGGTTTTGAGGTAGCCACAACTCAAACCTCAATATCAAATAGCAACATGGAAGTCACTCATTTACAGTATGCAGATGACACCTTAATATTTTGTGATGCTAATGAGGGACAACTATTGGTTTTAAGATCAATCTTGGTGCTGTTTGAAGGAGTCTCAGGTTTGCATATCAACTGGAGAAAGAGTCAGTTGTATCCTATTAATAATGTCTCTAATATGGAGGAACTGTCTTGGATTTTGGGAGGGGAAGTAGGTTCTTTGCTACCATTTATCTGGGCATGCCCTTAGGTGCCAAACCAAAGGCTTTGAACATCTGGAACCAGTGATTGAAAAGTGTGAGAACAAGCTTACCAAATGGAAATCTCAATATATCTCCTTGGGAGGCAGAGTCACTCTCATTAATTCAATTTTGGATGCCTTACCTACTTACATGATGTCCATCTTCCCTATTCCTAATGGGGTGATACAAAGACTTGATAAAATTAGGAGGGATTTCTTATGGAAAGGGACAGAGGAAAATGATTCCACTGTCAAACATTTAGTCAAGTGGAAGAAGGTTCTCTGGGGGAAGAAACATGGGGGGTCTTGGAGTAAGGAATTTGAAAAAGCAGAGCAAAGCCCTTAGACTAAAGTGGTTATGGAGGTATTCTCAAGAGCCTCAACCATACTAGGGAAAAGTAATTCAAGCAAAATATGGAGAGGAGAACAAGTGGATGACAAAGGAGGTCCTTACACCATATGGGGTAAGCCTATGGAAGTCCATTAGAATCTTGTGGCCTCTCTTGAAGATCAATACGACCATCAGGGTAGGAAATGGCATCAAGACTTCATTTTGGGAGGATAAATGGTTGGGCAACTTTAGCTTGAAAAGTATCTTTCCAGAGATGCATGACTTGGCAGTGAATAAACAAGTGAGTGTAGCTGAGGTTTGGACACAGCATGGATGGAATTTCCAGTTTAGAAGGAATTCTCAGTGAGTCAGTCAGTCAATCCTGTGCAAAAGTTAGCACCGCTCTTGCTCCAATATACGTGTAGGGGTGAGCACTGATGAAACTCAGCCTTTATTATTTCATGTCCTTTTCTCTTTGAACTGATTTGAAGGAACCTGAGTTATCCCGAATCTTATTTCTCCCGAGTTCCTTGTGCTTATTTATCTTTTCATTTGCTGATAGATCACTGTATTTACTTGATCGGATCCCTGGGGACAACCCTATCCTCACAAAGATAATAGGCTTTTCTTCCTTTGAATCTAATGTTGTGGTTTTCTCTAATTGAGTCACAGGGCTTCTGCCTACTGTCTATTTCAAAAAGCTTCCATTTAATCTGATGGATATCAGAATAAATAAGCAAGCGCTGATTGAAAAATTAGTCAAATTCTCATGGTGGCTCTCATCTATAAAATCATTAGATCACCTCATGATGACCATAGTGGCAAGGGAATAGGGATATGTTGATGTTCCATCACACCAGGATTAATTTTAGAGAAAGAAGAAGCTATCTTGATGGTTATTGCTGCTATCATAGAAGTTAGAATAGTCGCACCATTCTTGATTTCTACAAACTTAATGTTGCAATTATTTCCTTATCTTATGCCAATGAACTTAGCGAGCCTTCCTATTCATCATGTTTAAATAACCCATTATCCAGTTTTTAGTTCCTTGTCTTTTTTCAGAAACATTTTACCCGATTGATGACTCCAGGAAGCACATATCCATCTGACTTTTGTTTCTTCAATTCATCTTTAGTACAACAACATATCCAGTGGAATCTCACAAGTAGGGTCTGGGGAGGGAGAGTGTACGCATACCTTACCACTACCTCGTGGAGATAGATAGGTTGTTTCCAAAAGACCCTCGGCTCAAGTGTAGCAAATCCAAGTGATAGCAATGCATAGGAGTTATGAAATCATGCTAAAAGGACTTTACATGGCATGCAATGACCAAGTAACTCATAAGACAAAAGGTTAGAAACATAAGTCATAATCATGGTCAATGCAAGCTGACCATCTTTAAAACACTTGTGAGATACTTTGAAAGTAACCTTAGTTTATTATTGAGAGAAGTTTACCATGTAATTGACATAGACCATGTGAGCTATAACATGGAATCTAGTGTACTGCTCCCACACCGAAAAAAGAGTGTCCTACTTGCCAAGGTAGGACCACGAGTCTGAGCTAAGGTGGATCCACTAGCTACTGTCTATCTGAGACAACATCCTACGGTGACACATAGTTACAGTCAAGGAGATTGTTATTAGAGGCTGGACCTCTACGAACTCAATATCCTCTCAATGCTAAGTTAAATTCCACGGAATAGTCATTAATCTTATTCATATTATCATCCATGGAAAAGTATTATTAAGTTACTAATCCAATCTAGAAACATCATAGAGTAGCTCCTTAGACCATGCATGAGAAAACCTTTCACCATCCAAGATCTTTTCATAATAGCTTTATAAGACACAATCATTAACTTCATACTAAAAGTGCCATACTACTAATGATATAGGTTTAGAAACTTGGTCCATGATCATTGATGACATATCCGGATACCAAACTAATCAAGACCTAACATAGGAAAATAATGGCCCAAACACATATGCAGTCCCTTAAACTTGTCTCTAATTTTCATTTTGGCACTCCAACTCAACCTTGTTCCATTTTAACCTTTCAACTCCATTTTTTTTTTTGATGACAAGGGAAACCCACAGCCGCTACCATTTGGGTGCGCACATTATAAAACCCCTGCTCCTATGCAATAGCTCGCAAACCACATAGGAGAGGTAACCTGCACTAGGCAAGCCTGGTGCGATGAGCTCGACCCAGAAGGCAAACCCCTTGCTTTCGCTGGCAAGGGGTTTTGAACTTGAGACCTCCAACATGGAAGTCCCAAGCCCAAACCACTGGGCCACTCCAATTTTTATGTTCCATTTAGGCACTTCTTTCCAAAGAATCAACAAAGTGGATGTGTGTACTTCACATCCATGACATGGCACAAAAGCCAATTAAAAACACACACACGACTAATATAACTTGCTCCCATTTTTTATTTTGACACTGTATTTTAGCCTTGTTCCATTTTAACCCTTCAACTCTATTTTATATACCATTTAAACACAAAATACTAATTTTATGATTTCTTTATTTTTATTTATGTTCTTCATTTCCACTTTTTCATTTTAAAAATCAATGTCATATCTTTAAAAAAAAATTAACGGATGAACATCATTTTTAAATTATTTTTTTAGAGTTTCTGTACATTATTATGTAAAAAAATAACCGACGAAAGTGTGTTGTTTTTCTTTTTTAAAACAATTAATTAAATTAAATGACACCACATATTTTTTTTCCATATCTAGTCTATTTGGATTTAACTCAAATACCAGTTTTCTAATTTTTCATCAACTAAATACGAGTAAAAAAAACTCATGTTCACTGCTAATTATTAACACTACAAAAAACGCTTAAACTCGACACACTTCGTTGGGTTTTCATTGATTTTTTTAAGAAAGAAAATCGACGCACTTTCGTAGGTTATTTTTCACACAAAAATACAAAGAAACTCTCATAAAGAAATTGTTACTTTTTTAAAAAAAAAAAAAAAAAAAATCAATGATCATCTGTGAATTTTTAATTTTTTTTACAATACCTAACGGATGAACGTCGATTTTTAAAATGCAAAATTGCAGTTGAAGAGCATATATAGAAATAAAGAAATCGTAAAATAAGTATTTTATGTTTAAATGGTACATCAAAAAAGTTGAAGGGTCAATCTTTTATTATTTTTTTAAAGAAAAAAACATTTTTTTTGTCTTTCACTCTCTTAGAGAAAGTGTGATGCACACACTCTGCCACATCACTTAAAAGTGCCTAAATGAAACATAAAAATTGGAGTTAAAGGGTTAAAATGGAACAAGGTTGAGTTGGAGTGCCAAAATGAAATTTAGGGACAAGTTTAAGGGTCTCCATATGTGTTTGATCGAAAATAATCAGGTACCAAACAGATAGGGGAAAGACCAAAATGACCCCAAACTTAAAAGCTGATGGGTGACCTATATGGATCCCTAAATGGTCCGTTTAGGTCACCAAAGACCGTATAGGGATCCGTTCGGGAGACCCTCAGGTCCTAACAGCCTTTTAACGGTTGGTCTACTTCCCTTAAAATGGCCAGTGATGCCCTACACAGACTGTTTAGGGTTCCGTGAAGGGTTCTAGGTCCATTTTGGGTTTGAGGACTTGCATGTTAACCTCCCTTACCTTCTCCAAAGTCCAAGGTGTTACACTATAAAACTTACCTTTAAGTTTTTGTGGTACCTTTTTAGCACACAAGACTCCGGATGCAAGCCTCTATTTCATCCACGTTGCACCAATATAATGTGTGATATCATCGTCGATGTCTCCACGTTCCTGGATTATAGACTCAAGATGCTTGAAACTATCTTTCTTGGTGATAGCCTGAGTATCAAGCCTCACTTACCCTCTTGCATTGCTTTATTGAATTTGCACTTCAAATACTTTGGTTTGGTCTTGCTTAACCTGCACCATTTAGACTCCAAAATTTGTCTCCACACCTCAAACCTAGCATTAACTCCATTGAACATCTCATCAATCAATATTATGACATCTGCAAAAAACATACACTAAGGCACCTCAACTTGAATGGACTGCATCAATTCATCTATCACCAAGGCAAATAGGAACGGGCTAAGAGCTGATCCTTGGTTCAATCCCACCTCTACTGGAAAGTGCCCCGAGTCTCCTCCCACCATTCTAACTCGCGTTTTAGCTCTTATACATGTCCTTTATCGCCCTAATGTAAGCCATCGGTACCCTTTTAGCCTCTAGGCATCTCCAGAGCATGCCCCTCGGGAATTTGTCCTAGGCCTTTTCAAGGTCAATGAACGCCATATGTAGGTCTCTCTTCCTTTCTCTGTATTTTTCCACCCATCTCCGTACAAGATTGATGGCTTCTGTAGTGGATCGCCCGACATGAATCCAAACTAGTTCTCGAAAATAGACACACCCCGCCTACTCTCAACTCCACCACTCTCTCTTAAACTTTCAAAGTGTGGCTTGACAACTTGATACCCCTGTAGTTGTTACACTTTTGGATATCACCCTTGTTCTTATACAATGGAACCATTGTACACCACCTCTATGCTTATGGCATTTTACCTGTCTTAAAAATGACATTAAACAAATCAGTTAACCACTCCATACCTACCCTGTCTATGCTCTTCCAAAGCTCCATCGGGATCTCATCTGGTCTGGTTGCTTTTCCCCTGCTCATCTTCATAATAGGGCGTTTAACCTCCTCAACTGTAATCCACCTACAGTACCCAAAATCCCAGTCTCTCAGGGTGCTCCGAATCACCTTTAGTATGTTCGTAAATATATGTTGGGTCTCCACTTCTAAGATCTCAAGGGTGGATGAAGTGACACCTTAATCATCAACATTGCAGGGAGAAAAAAAATGTTTAAGTAGAGTATGTTGTAGAAAAGCAAATTCAGGCTCCAGCAAGCATGTATAAGCTCAAGGAAGGTGTCATAGTTTAAATTAAAAGTGCTGTTTTGGGTGGCAGTGGTTTTAGTGCACTTATCTGAGCATGTTAATCTCATGAAATGTTGTTTACTCAATTGTAGTTTATTATCCTAACATAAAGGATACATTTCCTTTTAGCCCCACGTCTTGAAATCATAATTTGGCCTCTCTAACCTGTGTATAGTTAAATACCTACAGAAGCTTTGCCTTGATTTTCTTCTTGATGTCTAAAGTTAGGTGGCCAAGAAATTTTCTGAAGCATTGTTCCTCATCATAATACACTCTTGGCATTTTATCATTCTCCAGCTCTGCGAAATTCTTGAAGCGGGCAGAACTGTTTTCTATAAATTGTGGATGTCAGGTTGTTGGTCCACCTGAAGTCTTATTGACATTGATTATTCCGGATCAAAGTATTCCGGTTTCAAACTTGTGCAGCATCTTTCGCTTGTCTACATACAGTTGTCTGATCTTTGTAGATATATAAAATTGTTAGCTATGCAAAATAGGAAATTTTTCCCTTCTCTCATAGGATTAAACTCAATTAACATAGAAGAGAAATAAACAAAGGGAAAAAAACTAAAGAGGGGAGGGGATAATACAGCAGTTTTCTGCAGTAACTAAGCATAATAGTTTGCAATTCAGACTGATGCCTAGAAGTTTATCACCTTAACAGCACCATCCCATTAAATTGTGCTAAGCATCCAAATTGTAAGAATGGGATTGTTAAAAGTGCAAAGCCTGAACCTTCCATTTCTGCATCAATTACTTGCCTTGGAAGCATTTTTTTACCTAGAGAAGATATTTTACGATGCGTAGAAACAGTTTGCACTGTGCTAAAATGGGGGTACTTATTTAACCTTCACTAGCTGTTCACTCTGATCATCTCATGCAGCATGTTTTAAAGGGGTGGTTTATCTTTCGTTACTCCTTCGATCCTGTAATTCTGTATTAGTAGCTCATCCAGTGTCTTCAATAAGTTGGCTTGTGTTTAATCTGACTGTCATTTTGCATAATTGTTTAGTCCCACCCTATTTGTTTTTTTCTGGTTCCTAAGTAGAGACTTATTTGTGAAATAGGTGGGGTTGTCCTCCTAGCAAATTCCCATGGACATACTCTGCCAAAGAGACATGTTACTTGCTGAAGGGAAAGGTGAAGGTTTACCCTGATGGTTCTAATCAGGCTGTTGAGATAGGCGCAGGCGACTTGGTTGAGTTCCCCAAAGGAATGAGCTGCACTTGGGATGTTTCTGAAGAAGTGGACAAGCATTACAAATTTGAGTAAATGAGTTCAATCACCAGAGCCTTCTTATGTATTGGAATTTTCTTCCTTCACCAGATTAGTGTAACGCTGTTGTGATTTCTACATTTCACTGTTAAGAGTTTGGATATGGTTGAGGTTTATGTACTAATTGGCTGTATGCCTTAATGAGATAGCTTTTGGCTATTAGCTAACCTCTTTACCATCTTTTCATTCCATACATATATATATATATATATATATATATTACACCAGCACACACCCGCGTGCATACACTTCACACGAGCCTCAAACGAGGCCGCCAGTGTAGTCCTCCATCCATATTATAGTTTACTGTCGTGGCGCACGGAGCTTTAGTGAGACTCAAAGTCCGCATTACGCTCACCAGAAAATATCAAGACATAATGAAGTAGTTCTCCTAGCTCAGTAATTTACTTTTGCTAATCTTTACCTCTTTTTCTGTTACTTCCAACTATCTTTGAACTAGTATATTAACATTAACTTGGATATGTAATAAAGTAAGACCTGGTAAATTTTGCATGGTCAAGTTGGCCAATGAAGAAGCATCATCACTCGGTAGTAAAAAGAAGATGTCTTAACAAATGCAAATTATTTATCTAACGACAATACTGACTTCTTCTATCCTCATGATTAAGGGTACTATAATTTTTTATTTGTTTTTAAAATTTATGATGATCTCATTAATTTAAGAAAATTAGTTCGTTTAATTTTATCATTTGTTTTGTTGTTTAAACATATTAGGATTGACATGTATTATATCATATATCATATCATCATATCTAACTAAAAGTGGGAACAAAAAAAGTTAAAAGTTGAAATACCATTTCACTCCTACATTAAATTAAAATATTTAGTTAATTACATGTTTAAATATTAGTGATAATCAATTACTACATTGAGTAAATGGAGAGTTCATGTGCTCAAAGGAGGATTGTTTACTCTTCCAGATTTTAATGGAGGTTCATTGCATATATTCCTAAAGTTCATTACATATATTTAATACTAGATAAGCAAACCGTGCTTCGCGCAGTTATATTTTTCTATATTAATTGATATATAAAAATTAAGAATTGCAATACTAATATATATATATATATATATGAAAATGGAAAAATCAAACAGAAAATAACAATAAAAGAAAAAACAATAGAATTAAATTAGTTTCAAGAAAATAAGAAGAGAATTATAATTTTTCCTTGGAACAATACAAAGACATATTTCTTTATGCGCCAATTTTATATACGTTGCTATCTCATTTTTGGGTGTTTTAAATTACTTATGTTATTTCACTAATAATTTCCTTTATATAATACTATTTACATTTATATATTTATATAACTATATAAATTTAGAGTTCATGTAATTTTTCTTGCTTATAATTTAAATTTTTCACAATTATTACTTTAAAATATGAGCATATTAATTTGTTTAATTGATAAAATTAATAGCCTAAAATTTTTGTTATATATCTACACAAACTTTCATATGAAAGTCATAAAAATTAATATTTCGTAAAAAATTTACATTAAAAATAAGAAATAATAAATACACAAGAGAGCTCAAATATCAAATTTGTATAGAAACTGAATAAATTATGTAATCCAAACACTACATAAAGATGAAGAAGTTAAAAGCGATTATCAATGATTTCATATATCAATATGTGGATGAGTTTTGATTTTCAATAAAGAATATGAAAAATTTGGACAATAAACGATAATAATTGTGACTTTTATTCTTATAAACTAATAAAATAATTAAGAAAATAGGGAAAAAATTATCTTTTTTCGCTAGTGCAATATTTTTTTACTGTCAACTTTAATCATGGGTTCATCATGAAACGTAATAAATATAAATGTGTTAGAATTTTTTTTGGAGAGTTACGCATTTCCATTTTTAAAATTTACTTAGTGAGTAATTATCTTATTCTTTAATTGACTAATTATGTAAATATTTTTTAGATTATTGAAAATCAGATAAAAAGAGAAATCTCATAATTAGGAGTTAAAGGGATGGTTAATTTTTTTCAAGCTATTTGAAATGATATTTCATTAGACTACTCTATTTTAATAAATTTTCATTCGTTAAGGAGAAAATGAAAGATTTGAGTGATAAATAGTTTTGCCTTTAAATTTACAATAAATAATAGGAATAAGTGGAGTAATAAAATTTGAGGTATTTAAATTCTTATACTAAATAATAGAAATTTAATGAAGGGAATAGTAATTGACACATTTTTTAATAGTAATTATAAATAGAAATATAGTGAAAATTACAATAATAAAAAAGTAAAAATAAATAAATAAGGATCGTTGGCCAAAGAGAGGTGTCAAATCATTTTTTTAATATTTTAGCTTTATATATATAGATACATATAAATTTTTCATTCCTCTTGGAGAATGAAAGGTTGGAGTTACATATTTAGGCCTTTCAATTTACAATAAAGAATAGGAATAAGTAGAATAATAAATTTTGAGACATTTAAGTGAATACAATATATAATAGAAATATATGGAGAGAGTAATAATTGACACTTTTTAAATAATAATAATAAATTAAAATATAGTGAAATTTATCAAAAAGTTTTTTTAGTTTTTCATTAAAATTATACAAATACTTAAGTTTGTTGTCAATTTTTTTAATTCATTGCTTGTATAACATTTTTTTTTTCTTTTTGTAAGTTATCAAATTTCCGCTCTTTAAAATGTTTCTAATCTTAGTGTCGTATTTAGGAATGCACTTCGGCATACAAATAAATAGTAACATCGAGTACATAATGTTCGTTTTAGACTGTCGCAAAAAATTATCATAATAAAAATTCAGAAGAACTAACCATAATTTAACCTAATGAATTATGTATGTACGACTATAGTCATATAAAAGAAAAGGAAAAAAAATCTTTATATTTTAAGTTCTTTACTAAAGTACATAAATGAAATATAGAGAATATGAAAGAAAAACTAAAAAGATAAAATTACTATAATAATAATTTTATTGTAAGACTCTACATTATCTTCTTCCAAAATTCATAATTTTTTCTACTTTTGTATCTTCCTCAACTTTCTTCTTCACCCTACAAGCACATATAGTATATTAAGAAATTGTTAGTTACTCCATGATTTTATTTGGATTGAGTTTATTCAATTTAGTTTCAAAGATTAGTTAAATTGACTAAACAAAATAAATAACATCACATAAATTATTAAATAATTTAACAAATAAAAAAAAAACATTTTTACCCATAGATTCTTTACGATTTTGTTGAAAGCAACCATATCATGTGATGATTAGTATTTCTTCCTCACCCTAATGTATGATATGGTGATGGAGAAGTGAAAGAATAACTTTGAATAAAATTTTTCTTGCTACAAAATATGAACTTATATAGAAAAAGAGGAGGAATACCATAAGGTGTCATAAACTAATAAATTTAATTTTTGGGGGTTATGAAGATTAAAAAAAAATGGAGTTATGAATATTATTAAGATTATAAGTTGAAGAGGTGTGAGTTATTGGTAGTTATTTCTTATTTTATTAAAGATATTAAATATATATATTATAGTGGTAAGTGAAAAGTTGAGTAATTGAATGTGAAGACTTTTTGAGGTATTAAAAATAAAATAATTAAATATTGAAGGAAAAAACGGTAAAAAAAAGAGACAAATATGAATGGGGGCCATAGAGAGGTGCAACATCATCACCTTCTCTATGTTTCTCCTTTATATATATACTAGTCTCTGGACACGTGCGTTGCACGTGTGTATCATGTGAATTTTTATTGATTCGTTAGAACAATTAAAATTTTATGCAAATCGTGTGAAGTGGGTAATATTTTTTTAATGTGCGTCAAGAAACACCAAATGAGGGACACATTGTAATGTTTGAAATCAATTCCTTTGAAGCTACCATCGGTAAATCAATTTCGTTGAAGCTATTATCGGTAATTTTTAAACTT
This sequence comes from Solanum tuberosum, assembly GCF_000226075.1. Taxonomy (NCBI): domain Eukaryota; kingdom Viridiplantae; phylum Streptophyta; class Magnoliopsida; order Solanales; family Solanaceae; genus Solanum; species Solanum tuberosum. The sequence goes on along the minus strand of NW_006238980.1, from coordinate 1,733,533 downwards.
TGTTTAGTAATTAACAGACTTCCAATAAAGTCACAAATGACAAATTTGAGCCAAATAGCAATACAAACTTACGATAATGATAAAAAAAAATTCATAAAAAATAGATAGGTGAAGTCTAATAGAGAAAAAACACACAAAAAAAATAGAAGAAAAATATAGCATACACATCATTCATAAGACTTTATTCATATAGATTATAGATAGAAAATAAATATAGAATCAATAACTTATCCATATTCGAAATTCAGAAGCTACAAGTTTAAAGAGGAAAAATCAAAAGGTACAGACCATGAGAGGGAAGTAATTGCACTGACAAATCCTATAATTTGTAAATTATGTATAACGAAGTACGCATCATATTTTTCTCCAGAATAAGATAATACTTATTTCTGACAAGAGTAGAGACCAAATTTACCAACGGTGCTTGACATCATATTCATCGCTTCATACACCATAACACACACACACACATATATATATGCTTTGCATATATATATTTTCAACTTTTATTATAAAATTTGTGTAACAAAATAATAAATTAAAAATGTATTTTAAAATCTCTGTCACTTGAGAAAATATTTGTTGTTATGATACAGAGACGCCATTTAAAATTTGCGAATTTAAAAGTTGAACTTGTATTGTGTTTACTGTAATTTATTTGCTGAATAGAAATAAACTCGAAAAAACGGACAAACATAGTTACCATCTAGCAATAAATACGTGAAGAAAATCAATATCATATAGCCCCATAATGGTATATAGAAATATGCCAATTGAATTTTATGCTTTAGATTACTGTAAATGCATGTAAATACTTCGAACTCTAAATACTAAATTAACTAAGAGAATTGAAATTTAAAGACAAAAGAAATCTTAAAAATTATATAATTAATATAAGGCTCCAAAAAGAAAGGCAAGCAGTAGGCCTGGTTCACCAGGTTCTACCACTGATCAAAAAGGATGAATAAACATATTTCTCGACAAAACTTGCTAACAAAGCAAAATATATATACATTTATCAATTCAACTCAAACGTTACATTTATCAATTCAGCTCAAACGTTTAAATTTGTTTTCTGATTTTATAGCTATTTATTTTATAATAATAACATATCTCGTGAAATCCGTCTAGGAGTGTAGGGTGTGTATAGACCTTACCTCAATTCAGAAGACCCTCAACTTGAGTCAAGTACAGCAATATGAAAAAGAAGAATGACAGTGAAGAGAATATAATATAATATAATATAATATAACAACTATTATGAAAACAATAACAAAAAAAAAGTGCAATAACTGAAACATCATAAAAACAATTGGTGGTAGAAAGCAAAAGCAAAACAATACAAGAATAAAAGTACTACTACAACAGACATCACTAAGTCTAAACCCTTCGAAAAGCAAGAGAATACTCCACTACAACCTTCTACTTAATCGACGATCTCCATGCTTAAGCATTTTCTATAATTGATGAAATCGGTTTATTTTTTCTTCTGAGCTTTGAAAGGCGAATTAGCTTATGTATTTGTCAATAATGATTTTACCTCATGAACATGATATTTATAAGCCAAAAGTTTGCCTAGAATTCTGTAGAAAGCTCAAACGTTATGTTGGAGAATGGAGAGACATTCTTAAGATGTCTTTTAAAACACCTTTTCATTTTTAGTATTTAATATAATTTGATATAATTATTATTTAATATTTAATTGCTTAGATATTTTATAACATTTTGAATTAAGATAGGGGGTAAAATAGTAGTATTTCAACTTTTACTTTTATGGCTTCCCACTTTTAGTATAATATGATAAGCCAAAAGTTTGCCTAGAATTCTGTAGAAGGCTCAAAAGTTATGTTGGAGAATGAAGTGACATTCTTAAAATGTCTTTTGAAACACCTTTTAATTTTTAGTATTTAATATAATATAATATGATATAATTATTATTCAATATTTAATTGCTTAGAGTTTTATAACATTTTGAATTAAGATAGGGGTAAAATAGTATTTCAACTTTTACTTTTGTGACTTTCCACTTTTAGTATAATATGATATATGATATGATGATATGATATATAGATTCTAAAAGTTGTTGGCCCTTTGAAATTCCACGGTTAGTGGTGTTTCACTTAAATAGTATTTGCACTACTTTTTCTTATCTCCTACATGTTTTAAATTTTTTTCTTCTTTATTTGTTTTAAATATTTTCCTTCATAACATATATCTAACTAGTTAACAAAATCGCGCTTCGCGTGGTCATATTTTTCTATATTTAATTGATATAAAAGAAATTAAGAAATTTTAATACTAAAAACACTCTCTCTCTCTCTCTATATATATATATATAAAGAAAAAAAGAACAAAAAGAATAAATTAAATTAGTTTCAAGAAAAAAAAGAGTATTATAATTTTGCCTTGGAGAAATACAAAGAAATATTTGTATGCGCCAATTTTATATACGTCACTATCTCTTTTTTTTTTGTTTTAAATTATTTATTATATTTTACTAATAACTTTCTTTATATAATACTATTTAAGCTTATAAATTTATTTAACTATCTAATTTAGATTTCATGTAATTTCTCTTACTTGTAATTTAACTTTTTCACAATTATTACTTTAAAATATGAGCATGTCAATTAGTGCAATTAATAAAATTAATAGCCTAAACTTTTCATATATCCACACAAAACTTTCATATGAAAAGTATAGAAAGTGTAATTCTAGATTCAAGAAAGGAAGTAGAAGTTATATTCAATTCACACATCTACTAATTAATTAATATTATGTAAGAAAATTACATTAGAAATAATAAATACACAAGAGAGTTCAAATATCAATTTTATATAAAAACTAAATAAATTTTGTAAACCAAACACTACATAAATATGAAGTTAAAAGTGAATACCAATGATCTCATAAATCAATATGTGGATGAGTTTTGTTTTTTAGTAAAAAATATGAAAAGTTAGGATAATAAATGATAATAATTGTGACTTTTATTCTTATAAACTGATAAAATAAATGGAAAAATAGGGAAAAAGTTGAAAAATATATATATATTTTTTCGCTAGTGCGATATTTTTTCATTTCTAACTTTAATCATGGTTCATCATGAAAATGTAATAAATATAAATGAATGTTGAGAATTATTTTTGTAGAGTTACAACTCTTTTTTAAATTTATTTGGTGAGTAATTATCTTATTCTTTAATTGAATAATTATGTAAATATTTTTTAGATTTTTGAAAATTAAGATAAAAAGAGAAATCTCATAATTAAGAAAGTTAAAGGGGTGGGTTTTTTTTTCAAGCTATTTGAAAAGATATTTCATTAGACTAGTCTAATTTGATAAATTTTCATTCTTTTGGTAAAAAATGAAAGATTTGAGTGATAAATATTATGTATTTAAATTTACAATAAAGAATAGGAATAAGTGGAGTAGTAAAGTTTGAGATATTTAAATTCTTACAATAAATAATAGAAATTAATGAAGGGAGTAGTAATTGACATATTTTTTAATAGTAATAATAAATAGAAATATAGTGAAATTCACAACAACAACAAAAATGAGAAAATAAATAAATAGAATCATTGGCCAAAGAGAGGTGTCAAATTACTTTTTAATATCTAATTTTATATTATATATAGATAGATATAGTTTTTCATTCTTTATGGAGAAATGAAAGGTTGGAGTGATAAATATTTAAGTCTTTGAATTTACAACAAAGAATAAGAATCAGTGGCATAATAAATTTTGAGATATTTAAGCTTTTACAAAAAAAAAATATATATATATAAATGAATGGAGAGAGTAGTAATTGACACTTTTTAAAGTAATAATAATAATAAATTAAAATATAGTGAAATTTATCAAAAAATAATAATAAGATCTTTGGTAAAGAGAGGTAACATATCACCTTGTCTATGGTAAGGACATAGGAAAAATGATAAGTTATTAATAGTGATAATTGAGGAACTAATTCTTATATTTTTTCTTAATTAATTCTTACATTAGTTACATAGAAATAGGGAGAAACCAAAAAAGAGATAGAAACAAAAAAGATAAGTTAAATATTGCATTAAAATGTGAGAGTAAATAAAAAAATCTTAATTTAAAAAGATGTATTCTAATATAAAGTTAAAAGAAGTGTTGTTTCATTCTAGTTTTATATAAACATAAATTTATGACCTTATATATTGTCTTCCTTTTCTTCTTCTCTTTTGAAAATGAAAGTATTGATATAATGTTTTTAGTTTCTTTACTTTTTCTTAAGAATTACACAAATGCTCTAGTTTGTTGTCAATTTTTTTTAATTCATTGCATGAATGACACTTTTTTTTATAAGTTATCAAATTTTTGCTCTTTAAAATACTTCTAATCGTAGTATCGAATTTAGAAATGCACTTCAGCATGCAAATAAACAGTAACTTCAAGTATATAGTGTTCGTTTTAGGATGCTGCAAAAAGCTATCATAATAAAAATTGACAAAAACTCATAATTTTGCCTAATGAATTATGTATATACAACTATAGACATATAAAAAAAAGATTTCTTTATCAAGTTCTCTTTCTCAGTCTTCTAATTTGTCTTATTTATCATTTTATTCTCTTCCCATTACGTTTTTAAATATAACTTTAAGAAAAAAGAGAATCTAAGGAGCTACAATTAAAAGAATTTTAAAGTATATTTTAAGTTCTTCAATAAAGTACATAAATGGAAAATAGAGAAGAGGAAAGAAAAACTAAAGAGATAAAATTACTATAACAATAATTTTATTGTAAGACTCTACATCATCTTCTTCTGAAATTCATAATTTTCTCTACTTTTGTATCTTCCGTGGTTTTCTTCTTCATCCCTATAAGCACAAATTAAGAATATACTTATATGAAAAATGAGCTAGGCTAGTGGGGGTAAGGAAAAGACCAAAATACCCCTCATTAATTCAAGTAAATTTCCTTAATTGTACAGGTTGAACTCAAACGGGCATATCTCCCTCATCTGAACTCGGATTTTAGCAAATCCGGGGGTGTTGGAAAGAAGACTCAGAGATCTTTCATTTGATATCATATGGGCCTCCTAACTCATTATGTGCTAAAAGTTATAGTCGTTTGAAGTTGACCCAAAACTTAAAAGAATTTACGAATGACTTGAATGAATTTCTCTTTAGTTCTTTTTGGAACTCAAGGTGCTACATCTAGTGACCAGTTCTTTTTTTTTTTAACTCAAGGTGCTACATCTAGTGATCTTAACACTTAAGAAAATTTAAATTCCTTGGTAAAAATCTTACTCACAACGAAGAATGGTTTGAGTTTTAGCTCAAAATTTTCTGGAGTGTTATAGGAATGGTTCTGGCAAGTATTTGATTATTGTAATTTGATGAACTTGATGATTGTGATTGATCTACTTGTCATTTGAGAAATTCATACTTGATACTTGTTGGTTGTTGAACTGTGACCATTGGACTGTAACTATTAATCTTGTGAACTGCGTATTGTGAAACTGTTAGACTATGATGATTTCTATGTAGGTTGTAGTTTAAGGAGATTTGGCTGAGATGAAAGGAGTACTCATATTCTAGCTAGTTTTGCCTTGTTTATTTGGTTACTTGCTGAGTACTGTGTTGATTCGTACTCACTCCTTGATTCTACTCTTATGTAGGTTCTGGATCCATGTGATTGCTCTTCTTCTAGTTATATCCGAGGCTTTCTGAGGATACATTGAGAGGTAGATGCTTGTCATTCCGACAGGCCTTCTTGTTCCTTATTTTATGCCTTGTTATATTTGAGAAACAAAGACATTGAGACATATAATTATCTTTCGATTATGCACTTTATACATTACTGGCTTGTACACGTGACAACAAGGTTTTGGAATTATATTAGAATGAATAAGTGTCCCGTCTTATGTTATTCTTGCTTACTTTCCGAATTTCTTTCGTGTTGTTGGGTTGAGGCTAACATGTCTTGGTGGGGATAGACAAGTTCCATCACGTCCATTTTTGGGTCATGACAAACAATGTCAGAAATAAATTGGAAAGGAAGGAGGAAAACACGAAGGAGTAGGAATTTACACAGAGTACAAATACAGTTTCATATGATAGTGCCCCTCTTCAGGCCTACGGGGTATAGCGCAATCCTATCCGCCGGAGAACATAGCTAATGCCAAAGAGGGAGAAGTGAATGCCAGAATCGAGCTTCAAAACAAGAAAAAAAGAGAAGAGGTGAGACACTTACTTTTGAACGTTGACCCAAAAGACGCATTAAATAGAGGAACACGAGTGTTAAACCCAGAGAAGCAGATAGAACATGCAAAGATTTCAACTATATGCCAGCGACAACATTATCCAGATGTCTAAAGGGTTTGAGCGAAAAATGATGGGAGACACAATTAGGAAATCCTTTCCCCCTTATCCATGTCCTAGGGCTGGATATTTTGGGCCTAACCTATCATCGCTTTATTTTTTGATACTTTTTTTGTTCTGACTTTAGGTCATTTGACACTGGTGTAATATTTTTTGATTACTTATAGAAAAGAGAAAATTACGCGTAATGGTAAACATTAGTAGTATACTAGTGAATGAAGTTATAGTTTTGCAAAATTATGATTTGTGGGTATAATTTAATAAAATTTGCTTTTAATTACGACACCCACATATAGTTTGTATCTGAAAACAAAAGATACACTTGGCGGATTTGTATACAATATTATACAAATTTAATTTTACCTCTCCTCTCTCCACTCACTAATTTTCAAATCTCTCATCCAAATTAATTTTTAGTTTTGAATTTAATTTCTGCCCCTCCTAATCGTGACATCACAATTCAACTTTCAATATGTTTCAACTTTTTTTCAACACTCGGCAGTAACCGCCCAAACATGTTTCAAACTATTTTTTAGTATTTTTGTTTGTATACAATTTTTCTTAGCCTAACTCTTTTATAAAAGGAAAAATCACTCCACATACACATTTAAGAGATAATATTATGAGTTTTAAATCTACTTTTAAAAAATTCTTGCTTATAACAGTTTAATTATGGGTTATAACATATCACTATTTATTTATAAATCAATTAAATTTTAATTTATTAAATAATTAATATTTTTATATTATTATTATATTATTTAAATAAAGAATACACCATAATTATCTCTTACACAATTATAGGGATTTACATTGATTTCTGTTACTTTTTTACAGTTACACGCCGAATTTACATTGATTCATCTTCCTTTTTACATTGTCATTATCTCTTACACCATTTTAGGGATAAAATTAATATTAGAGAATCAATTGTCATTATCCCTTACACCATTTTTAGGGGGGAAATTTTCCAGTTTTCACACGACAACCCCCCACCCACACCTCCACCTTCCTCTTTTACCCTTACGCAAACCCCACACCCCACCCCCACGTTCCTCTTTTACAGAGAACTAATTTTTTCTTTCTTCACCATATTCAACGTTCGTCTTCTTCATTCAAAAAGAAAATCAACAAACTTTTCCACATGTATATGATTCAATGATTGGAGGAGATCTACACACTAAGAATGTGGAGAAAGCAATTAATAAACTTGTCACATTCTGATTTTGATTCGGATTTCGTAAGTGAGATAAAAAAGAAAAAACCAAAAAAAGCAACAAATGTCGAAATTGATCAGTCTTCAAAATCATTAAGAAGAAGAGCAACAATGAAGGAGGACTCAGAAATCCCAATATCCAAAAAAGGCAAAAATGGTTAGGATAAGTATTATATTTAATTTATTTTCAAATTAGTGGTTTTTTGTTAAAAATATTATATTATGCATATTGTTGGTACGAAACTTGTATTGGTGTGAAACTTGTACGAAATGTGAATAATATTGATATGAATCTAACTTTAATATATGATTTATGAATATGACATGAAATGTGATTTAATATTGATATACAATTGGTATGAAATGTGTTTTGACATTGGTATTAAATTCGTTTGATATCAGTAGCCCAATTAGGTGATTTTAGTGCAGTTTGTTAAATTACTCTTTTTTGTATGAATTATGACTAATATTGCTATGAAATTAGTATTTTTCCTAATAGGAAGGTTTATTTTTCAATTTCTCCACTAATGTATTTTAATTTTTAACATTGGTATGAAATTTGTATAAATTGATATTAGATGTTGTTTTGAAAATTATTTTAATTGTAGTTGGATAAATTTATGAAAGTAGTTTGTTAAATGCCACAGTGCACATGAATCTGGTACGATGTTTCAATAATATTGGTGTGATTTTTTTTCCAAATCTGGTATGATGTATTGCTAAAATTTATGTATATGAATGTGAAATGAAAAGTTAACTCAATTTATTTCTTAAAATTATTTTTCTTTCATTTTTTTCGAGTGATTGTGGTTTGTACACATGTCTATTTGCTAAATACATCAGTAATGGAGTTTTTGATATGCGTTTCGTTGATATCGATGCAAAGTACCATCGTCAAAGGTATGCCACAATAATATGACATTATGGAAAAACAAAGAACGATGATGACGCGATCAGTGAGAGTGAAATAACTGGAACTGTTGCTAGCAAGTTTGGTGGACCTCGCATAGCAAAAGAACATGCTCCGAATACCAACAATTATCCTACACCAAGACCACGGAGATCTAATTTGAGATAGTTAATTGCAACTTAGACTTTTTAGAATTACAATTTTTTTTTAAAAAATTTGGACGATATTTTTGTGTTTGATACAGTTTTAAGTATTTGATGATATATAATATCCATTGTTTTCTTCCAATCAGATACCAACTACATATGAATTACAGATTGACTATTATAATTTCAGGATACTAGTTATATATAGACTGCATACCAATTGGATACCCCATTCAAAAGATATATTACACATTAAGTATGATAATTTTCGGGATAACAGTTATATACAAACTGCATACCAATTGAATTCAACATTTAGAGTTCATGACTAACAATGTCTTATTAACTGAAACAAAACGAACACCTAGAGTTCATGAACTAACTCTGTCTTATAATTGGTATCCAAACTGTATACTTTTGGCATCCAAATTCGTACATGATTGATTTTTTTTTACTTCATATTCTAACACAAAAAATAAAAAAATAAAAATGAATGAAGTTGGTATCCAACCCGTATAAATACCTTGAAGAAATGATTATGCCAATGTAAAATAGTGATCATTGTATTTTGTAACAATCTCAATTACATCTTGTTTTATATTATCAATGAAGTTGGTATACAATCTGTATAAATATCAGAAGAAATGAATCTGACAATTTAAAACAATGATCATTAAATTTTGCACCAACATCAATTACATCTTGTTTTATTTTGTTTAGAGTAGGACACCAGTTGGATACAAAATTAATACTCATGCTAAATTACATTAAATAATAGCAGTGGCTATTCAGTTGCATACCAAATGGATTATCAAATGCATACCATAATTACCTTATATAATGTTCACTAATATGAATAGTACCTTATATATTAAATTGACATGAATTTGATTTCCAGCAGTACGCAATTGGTATGATTACTGAATGAATCTTGTATAAAACATGAACAATATATTAAACACTATGCTGGAATGCATTTGTTATCAATTTTGTATATATTTGATATGCATTGTCAATAAATATTATTGGAAAACAATGAATACATTGTCACAATCAAAACAAAACATGAATCTAAAAGACAAAATAAAATAATTTTTTTGTATAGTTTAAACAAATAAACTATCATTGTTTTGGCGCAGGATAATTTGAACATGTCTTCCTGTTGTGACCCACTTGACGACATCATTGTTTTGGCGTAGGATATTTCTCTGTTTCATTACGAAATCACAGTCACTTTTACATAACACAAAAGTAAAACATGTGTTGTATTTATATTCAAATTTCATACCAACCTAATACAATTTCATACAAATCATCATACTTCTTAATCATATTATTTACACAATAGTGAATAATTATTCATACCAATATCATTCCAAATACACTACCAAATTCATTCCAACCTACACATTTTATTTAAATTTTCAGAAGAAAAAAAAATAGTATCCCATATTATAATTTTAAACTGCATACCGAATCCATCTCATTATTATTATAAAATTGACTAAAAAAATACCAGTTTCATAACAATGTTACAACACATTTCATACCATTAAACACATTTCATACATTTTTTTTGTCACAAATTTCATAACTTTACAACGCTAATACTATTAATATTCCATACACTTGTACTCAAATCATTTAGATATTAATCCAATATCGCACAAATCCATGATATAAACAGTATACAAAATAACCAAAAAAAAATAGCAAAAACAATCGTACCAACATTAACTCCAGTTTCACAAAAATAATTACGTATTATGAATAAAATATGTTCATACAAAAAACATCACAACTTAAATCTAGTATACATAAACAAAATCAAAAAAATGTCATTTACAGATTCATTGTTCTTTTTTTACGTTTCAGTAATATACAAATACAAATAATAAATCGTAAAGAATACTAACTAGAAGGATGTCATCTACCACCATGTTTAATTAATATAGATAAGAAGCCGTTCATTACAACAAAATGAAGATTATTCAACCAAAAAAATTTGGATCTACTCGTGAGTGACACCAAATTCTAAAATAAAACGAAGAGAGAAAAACGTTTGAACAAAATGAATAAAATCTTATTTTTTAATTAATGTTAACAGATTTGAGTGAAATAAGGAAAATAATTATTTCTAATTTGTTTGAATCTCCTAAATTTATGACAATTAACAATTATCATCAAGGAATTCAAAATTAATTAATACACCTTTATCCGTTTTTTATCTTCTTCATTTTTTCAAATTTGATTTTTTATCCTTTTTTATCTTCTTTTTTTTTTCAAAACTTATTTTTTATAATTACTTAAAAAACTTTTTTTTTAATAAAATATTAGAACCTGAAATTTTTTATTGTTACAACTTGAAAGTTTTATTCTACTACTATAACTTGAAAATATTAGTCTAATAAATGTCATTTATAAAATTTTCACTTTATAAAATTACATTTTGAATCTTCATTTTAAGAGTTACGCGACTTTTGCGGTCTACTTTAGAAATGCCAATTTGGTTAATGATTGTGGCACATAGGGTTGCTAGCGACGGAAAATAATTAGTGTTGCAGAGTCATTTGTAAAATATAGAGCAATTGTCGGGAAGAGGTTGAATCAAGATTTTGAATCCAAGCATAGAAACGATCCAATCGTTATGTAACAAATTATCAAATAAATAGTTTAGATCCAAGTAAAGGAAATTTATTCTAATAGCAAAGAGTCAAAAACCAACGATGATGTCGTCTCTGATTTAATAGAACAAAACGAATTTGAATAAAGCCAGATATTTGTACAAATCTTATTAGTATATATTAATTTGTATATATTTCTATACTTTTATATTTCGTTCTTAAATTGTACTTATCGATACATGTTTGTTGTTTTATTTTTTTAAAAAAAATTGGTTTTAAGAGTCGCCACTTAATTTTTAAAGTAACACAAAAAAAAACTATTTTTTCCCAAAAGACTAAAACAGAAATCTTTTGAAAATATTTAAAGGATTCGGGGTTCATATTAGCATTTCGGGAAGGGTTTTAAAGCACCCGAAATGCCCGCTAACATGCGATTATCCAATAATTAACTATTTGGCTAAACAGTTTTAAGAAAATACACATACTTGATTAAATAGAGGGAATAAGCAATTAAGACTTAACATCATTTTTAGGGGAGAGAAATATTAAAAATACTATTAAGTAAAATTTTAAAGTAATTTAAGTAGAAAAATAAGCATGATTTTTAGTCTTTAGAAAATCTCGAAGTGACTATATTTTGGGGAATTGATTAGGAAACCTTAAAATCAAATAAACACATAAAACACCTAACAGCAAATAAATGAGATAGGGAAAGAAGATTTGGGCCCAAGTCTGGATCTGTCCGTCTGGGCCAGTACTTGGGCCTATTTTCGTTTTAGGCCAAAGGCCCAATTCTTGCCAACTTTTGTATCTGTCCTCGACTGAATTTTGAATTTTATTTCTTTGGGCTTTGGGCCCATCTTCCACCTATCCTAAACTCTAACAAGATAATAATAAATAAGTCGGCTTAGCCCCAAAAGTAACAAAATACAACTTCTGGAATTTGGAGGCATTTGGAGGCATTTGGGCCCATTTCTCGATTTTCGTATACACTAGGTGTATACGATCCCGAATTAGCTCCAATTCATGTTCATCAATTTTTTGAGGTCCGTTTCCTTGATTCCAAAGGCTGGCCGATTCAGAAGGAAGTGATTTAAGCCTTTATGACTCTCTCAAAATGCGAGGAAGGGGAATAGGAGTTCATGGTGAACTCTGATGGATTTCCACATGCAACAAAAGGAAATAAAAGAATTACGAAAGAGATAAAGGTCCAACGAACAAATGGTCAAACTAATAACTAAAAGAAATGGAGATAAATGCATGAATAATTTCAAGAGATAAGCATGATTATGAAACCAATACACTTCTAAACAGAAAAGGGTAAAGATCTTATATCCAAAGAAAAGAGATAATTGCAACTAGTAATTATGACTAAGATATACCATTCGATTAAAGAAACTTCCTAACTAGATGGAAAGATATAATATTAAAGAAGTGCATAAAGGCAAGAATACTAAGAAGGAAAATTATCATTTAATCATATCTAACTAAGACTCTTAAAACCTATAACTTAACAGTAAATGAATAAAGGGATGCAATTGTCACAACCTGAGAGCACCCCCTAGTCGTAACCGGTGTACTCAACCTCTCGGAGGTCTAATACAAGCCTCTTAGCATTCATTCATCGCATAGACACTAAAAATCATAAGGAATTTAAAACTTTCTTTACAATCGAAAGAACACCTTTTAATAAAATAGCAAACGGAAGACTTCTAGACTTTATACATGATGTCTCAAAACCATCTAATACCTTTAGAGTACAACATTGGGACTAAGCCCATACAAAACTTGAACAAAACTACAAGACATAAAGGAACATATTGGGTGTTGTCCCCGAATCTATGAGGACTCACCAAGTCTTCATCTTCAAGCACCTTAGGAACCTATCCATCAACCATAGAACACCAACATCTCCAATCCCTACACTTTAGTAAGAAGAGGGGAAGAAAGGGGTTAACACAATTAAGTACTAAGTATGGAAACCATGCAAAAACATGCTAAAAGGGGACATTTATTGGAGAAACATGCTTTATGCCATTTGGTAAAACCTTCATAACACAAGTATAAGAGACACATTTCAAGTCATCATCCACATATAAGACAATACCCACATAATAGACATACTCAACTAGTACCAATGTACAATACATAAACATAATAGTCAAGTAAGTCATTTCATCATCTTGAAACCTCTATCTCAAGTCACCCTAAGCCACACTTAAGTGAGACATGAAGTGACCGCCCATACAACATCTTCATATACACCTAAGTGTTCCTAAGGGTTACCATAGATAAGGAATTTATCATTACAATACAACGTGCTAAGTCAACATTCTTTATTACACCATTTTAGGACACATTCATGCATTTAGAGGACTTTCATACAATAGCCATTAAGGCTTAGGGAACTCACTTTAGTATCTTCAAGGCCTACTAGTGCCATGTGTAGATAGCATCCCATACTACTACCTACACGTTGTAGAACCTATCCAATGACTAGAGTGCACATCCCACATAATGGGAATAAACATTAACCGACATAGACCATACTAGCTAGGCATGGAATCTGGTGTCATAAAACCCTACACCGTGGAAGGTGTTCTACTTGCCAAGGGTAAAACTAGGACACATTCCATGTAGGCACATGGTTTAGGGGATATCCAAAGATGTTCATTGTACTCTCGCCTCATACTCAAGAAGAGCTACCATCTTAACCATATCCACTCGGTGTTTAGCCTTAGTTCCCATAGAGTAATTTCATTCACATGTATGTACTAGAGAGGGCACCATCATTAGGTCTACCGACCCATAGCACATCTACCAAGAAGGGCACCACAAGGATCTACCGATCAAGGTTCATTAAGTATAGCTCATTAACTTTCTTAGAGAGGGCTTTCTACTGTTCCAGTCCACCAACTCTAAGTCTATCATTTCACACAAGAAGGAGGCACCATCATAAGGTCTACCGCTTCAAGGTTTTACATTCACTTAGGGTCCTAGGGTCCTCATGAAGGGGAACCATGCTTAGGTCTATCGGTTCAAGACATAGCCTAGAAGCCTCATTAATCATTCATAGAAAGGGCACCATACTTAGGTCTACCGATTCTAGACATTCATTCATTTATGAAGGGGCACCAACTCAAGGTCTACCAATTTAATACAATAATACATCAAGTCAAGATACATTCATTACTCAAGAGAAGGGTGCCTAAGCCTACCAAGTTAAGAGATTACATTCCATAACTTCCATGTATCAAGAAGAGGCACCTAAGTCTACCAATTCAAGACATACATCACATTATAGAAATTCTTCACATTCCATCATCATCACATATGAACATTAAGAGAGGACATACTTCCAATCACAATACAATAACAACTTATACAAAATCACTTTGAGATCACATGAACACCTTTACATTCACAACATGATTACCTATACATCATTAGATTCTCATTCAAATCCTTCACATCACATTCACATATATGATATCATGTCAACACTTCAACTTCCTCATACAATGCCTTCAAGGCCATAATCACAATACATTCAACATATAAGCACCTCCACCATAAGTGGATCACACATCAATCTATCACAATTCTATATCAATTCTACATTAACAATGAAGTTAGGTCAACTTACCATT
>NW_006238980.1:1699008-1717237 GCF_000226075.1 Solanum tuberosum | reverse complement strand
GATTCTCATTCAAGTCCTTCACATCACATTCACATATATGATATCATGTCAACACTTCAACTTCCTCATACAATGCCTTCAAGGCCATAATCACAATACATTCAACATATAAGCACCTCCACCATAAGTGGATCACACATCAATCTATCACAATCCTAAATCAACTTTACATTAACAATGAAGTTAGGTCAACTTACCATTCTCCAAAGCCATAATCACCTTTACTAAATTCTACCACAATTCACCATAAGATAGGTGTATATAACAATAGAAACCAATAAAACAATTCAATAATCATCATGAAGATTAATTCACAAAATGCCCATTCAAGGCTATGAACCCAATTACTCAATTCACTAACAATTCCACACAATTAGATATAGTTAATGGCATAAATCAACAGCCCACAACAATCTAAACATAATTTTATTATCATCGAATCAAAATCAATATACCCACTTTATGGTGAAATTTAGGAAACTTGGAAAGACATGGGTTCGTGGAATTTTCTTCCTTAAAACCATCAATAAACATCAATAATAGCATAAATCATCATTAAAAATCAGTTAATGCAAGAACCCATGTTTAGAATCGAAATTATTTTTTTTTGTGTTTTTGGAAGAACTTTGAAATCATTTGGATTGAGCTCCTTGAAAGGAAGAATAATCAAGGATAAAGGATCCCCATACCTTACCCTTCATGAATCCCACGAATTTTTGAGAAGAAAACACTTGAAACCTTCAACCCTAGCTTGAGCTTGACCTAGCCCTTCAATGGAGTTCTAGAGAGAACCTTTTAGGAGAGAAGAGTTTTGAATTCTAAAATACCATATTAATGTTTTAATACTCTTAAAATACTTAAAAACACTTAAAAATAATATTTATGAAAATTCCCCTTGCCCACATGGACTTACCAAATAAAACGAAGGCAAAGTCCAAGGGAGCATTTAAGGTCCTTGAAGTAAGGAAATTACGAAATTACCCCCTTTTATGCCTCCCTTGGATTGCCCAAATAAAACTAAGGCAATTACCAAGGGAGCTTCTAAGGGCATTGGAATGGTCTACCATCCGGCTAAGGCGAAGTTCAAGGGAGCTTCGAAGGGCAGTGATGCCTTTTGCCTTCCTTGAACCCTCTCTTGAACTTATAGTTAGTCAAAAAAAATTTGAAAATTTCATAACTCCAATTTATGCTTAAACTTTTAAGATTCATACGTTAGGCTCTAGTTTCACCTATCAATTTTTTTAGGGTCGCTACAACAATTTTGAACTAATTAATTTTAAAGAGCCAAACACTTGCATTTCTGGCAATCAATGAAGAGGCAGTAACAAAATATAATAAGATATCATATTACGCCCTACCACATTATCTACACACAAGCATGTATTTGAACTAAGAAGGCAACCTGCTGATTTAGGCATAAATGAACGACTCTGGCAAACATCTAGACAGATTAAGGCATGCTCGACAGACTAGGGAGAGGAGGATCACAAGCT
Source organism: Solanum tuberosum (assembly GCF_000226075.1). NCBI lineage: Eukaryota > Viridiplantae > Streptophyta > Magnoliopsida > Solanales > Solanaceae > Solanum > Solanum tuberosum. The sequence continues at coordinate 1,715,744 of NW_006238980.1, read as the reverse complement.
GACCTTTGAGACTATGTAACTAAACCCAACAAACTTGAAAGAGGAGATAAATAGTGAAAGTAAACACCCTTTAGCAGTAACAACAAAAACAATCATGGAACAATCTATTGTTCTGAATCCGACTATCTAAGCATGAGTTATACCCTGGTGACTTAACAAGAAATCGAATTTTATGGGACTAAATCAGGAAGAGGCAGTGCATGACCATTTGAACTCCAAATATAACAAACTAAGCCAAATCATTTTTGACTTATTGCTTTCGCTACAGAACCCCAACTTAACATCAAACAGGCACAATAATGAGACAGAGCTAACAGATAACAATCCATTTTGAAGACTGAAAAGAACAAATCTCCTGATAATTAGTAGGCTCATGCTTGTTCAGTAAACACATTTAAAATGAGGAATAATGGAAACACAAAAGTAAGCTCAAACGACTATTTATGCTAATTTATACATTTAACTCAAATCAAAGAGAAAGTGATACCATGTCAAACATCGACTATTAATATAGATTCACAACAGATAGAGATGAATTAAGACAAGTGAACATTTTTTGAGACTAGTTATAGCACTAGAATTTGGAAACAACATAAAGAAGTAACCGCATCCGAAAATAGCAAGATAAACGAACAGAGAGACATCATCCATGGCCTGAAATTCAAACATTAACGATAGAGAAACAGCATACTATTAACAACTTAATGTAACAAAAGAAGTAAACAAACAGAGAGAATAACAAAATGAATGAACCGAAAATTCCACCAAGCTTAACGTCTAAATCGACTCATAAAAGGCAACAAAAGCTTTGGAGAAGATGAAAGTTTACCTTTTTAGGGGTAGCGACTGAGACCATGAGTTGAGCTGACTTCCACCACCACGATGCCAGTTTCGACGAACAAAGTCGAGGCGAACAACAACAAAGACTAAGCTAAGACTGAATTCTCAACCTCTATGATTTCGAGCCCTATTCCTAAATACTTGTAAATAACTATATAGCCATCAACTTTACTGTGTCTACTTTTTCCTTTTTGTTTCTAATAATAACTGATTCTCTCCTGTCTCTAATCTATATTTTCCTATATTTTCCCCTTTGTTTCTTGCCAACAATTTTTCCAACTTTTTTCCCCAACTTAACAATGAAGAACAAGAGAGTATTTATAAGGAAATAACTAGGTCGAATTTAGAGGGGAAATCGGGAGGGATTTTGAATTTGAAATTCGAATTGCTCTCCAAGGATAAGGTTGGGGAGCTGGAATTTGTACTATTCTTCAACGGATTTTGAACGAAATTCGTCCGATTCAAGGGGCAAGGACGAAAGGGCGAGGAGATCTCTCCACCTGGCCTGCTCACATATAAGGACGAGCTGCTTTTTCTGGAAGACTCGTACGAATTGGAGGAAGACGACAACAGTCGTACTGGGCACGCGTTCCTCATCGTTTCTTTCCGTCTTCTTTGACGTGTATTGCACTGTTGTTTTGATGATGTTGGAATCGAGACGTCGCGTGGATTGGGATTGCTTAGACGTCGCTCACGCCGCTTGGAATTGTTGTTGTTGTTAATGTTTGTTTTGACGCTGTTTCTGGGTTTTCTTGTTGATAAGGGGATTGGGCCGAGTATTGTTGTAACAATTGGGCCTGGGTCGGGGAATAAAGAGAGTGGACTGGTGAATTGGAATTGGTTGGGAATGGGCTGTTGAAATTGGAAGTAAGGCCTAAAACTTGGTTTAAAAAGGGTCCAAGAAGTGGGACAAAGAGATGATTGAATTTGAATTAGGCAAATGACCAATTAGATTGCAAACTTAGCCAATTTGAATTAATTGGTGAAATCGGCTAAAAATTAAATAAGACGAATTAGTATAATTAACTAACGAGCTTCTTAATTTTAACAAAATAAAATAATTAATTTGATTATAAAATAGTTAATTTTAAAATTATAACCATAATTTAAGTTAAACTAAATTAATAAGATATTCAACTAAAATGAAAAATCTTCTGAGATGATTTTCGAATATTCAAAAATATACTAATTATATACATAATTATATATAAAAACATGCTTATTATTTGAAATTTATAAAAAAGGATAAAATTAATTAAAAGTAACTTGAAAAATATTTTGAACTTTATAAAAACTAATTATTTCAAATCGTTTGGAATTTGAGAAGCTCGGTGATTAATATATATTGTGGAGGTCCAAAATTGGGTGTCAACATTAGTGTATATACAAAATTTCAATATTGTTAATTTGTGTAACGACATGTTCCCGTCGTTATAGAAAAGCCAATGGGGAAAGAATTGGGGCCAGAAAACTTTTTCGTAGTAACTTGGAATTTCCCAACCTAGTCTAGATTTGGATGAAATCGGAGTCATTAAGGTGTAGGGAAATCTGGTAACAATCATGTGATTTATTTATAATTTTGATTACATTAGTAGTTAGATAATTCGTTAAAAATTCGTACGACTTTACAGAATGGAATTCAGGTAAGTAGAACTCCCGTAATCGATCTTAGCGTGAACGGTATTTTCATAGTGTCGTTGGTTAAAGGTGTGTGGTGAAATGGGGGGTCTTGGATTTATTAAAATAGCTCACTGTTTCGTGCAAGCCACTTTGGCGGAGGTTTTGGTCGCTCTGGCTGTGCCGCTATAGCGGGGTGAGGGCCGCTGTGGCGGGCCAGACGCGACTTAAAGTCGTAAATAAACCCCAAAATAACTTTATTCTACACTTTTTGATTTTTACATCTAAGGAACGACCACATACGAGTTCTTGACCGTTTTTCACCATTCTTGAGGCTAAGGTAAGGTTTTCACTCCCTGAATCTATTTTTCGATCCGTAGAACTCAGTTTCTTGGGTAATTATCGATGGGGGAGGGTTTTGATATAGAATTTATGGTGGAAAAAGCCCTAATCTGGATATGGGGATAAAGGGTTTGGTCTAGGGTTATTGAGTTTGTTATAATCCAGATAATTAGACCTTTGATTGTTGATCCTTGCGTATAAATTGTTGTTATTAGACCATGAACAAGCGGGAAGAATCCGAAAAGGGAAGATTCAGGTGCCTTAGGGGATTCAAGCTTGGATTCGAGGTAGGTGATAGTTGGGATTTCATGTTGGTGTGATAATTGCTTCATTATAATGCATGTATTTATGTATGCCATGAATCACCTCTTGTTATATGATTGTGAGAATATACATTGTGATTGTGATTGTGGTTTATTGAATGGGTGGGTGTCATAATCCGACACACTAACTGGGATAGGTTGCCACGTTTCGACATAAATATGGGATCGGTTGCCACGTTCCAGCATAATTATGGGATCGGTTGCCACGTTCCGCCATAAACATTGGATCGGGTACCACGTTCCGATATGCTAACAGTTTGGGTGTGGGTTCCATGAGAGGACCATTGAATTGTGTTGTGTATCTACTTGTGATGATTACGTTCATATCTAATAATGATTGATATTAGAAGATTGTATGTTGCTCTAAATTGATGACCAATGTGTATTATTGATAATGTGGGGTGCTACATTGATCCTGAAATGATGACTAATATTGTATATGTTCGGTATATGCTTGTTTATAATGTTGTGGGTACTTGCATGTGTTTCACTTATTGGGATAGCCGCGTGATCCTACCCATGCACTGTGGTTGTGTACTGATACTGCACTTTCTCTTATCTTTGTTGAGTACACGGTATCTTTAGGTGGCTATTGATAGACCTCAACTAGGTGACTATTGAGCGTGATCAGATTCAAGGGTGAGCCAATTCTTTCGGGCTGCCATGGATCTTCTTGTTTAAGTCCACTCTTTTCGAACTCAGACCATTTGTTTAAGGTGTTGTTTAGTTTCGGGGTTGTACCCCTGTTCTTAGACTTGTCGTTAGTAGAGTTTTGGTACATTGACTTTCAGATTCTAGGTGTTGTTCTTCCGCATTAGTTTGGTTAGTTAATTTTTTAAACCTTTGGAATTTATGGGAACTCCGTATTTTTATAGTCATTTAAACCTGCTTCCGTATCTTTAAATGTCTTAGTTTTCATAAAATTTGGTAGCTTGGGTTGTAGTAATGGTTCTTCCACCGGAGGTTTAGTGTGGGTGTCAATCACGACGGTCTGGGTCGTGACAAAGTTGGTATCAGAGCCCTAGGTTCATTGATCTCGTTGTACCAAAACGAGTCTAGTAGAGTCTTGCGGAATGGTACGATGACGTCCGTACTTTTCTTTGAGAGGCTATAGAACTTTAGGAAAAACTCACTTCTTTCTACTCCTTCGTGCTATGACTTGAATCCAATTGGTATCTGGGTGATACAAATTGGTATCTTTCCTCCTTCACTCTATGGTCTGAGCTAGAGCAACAACAGCGGTAACACCATCACTAGCAAGAGAGGATGTGTATAGACTACCGACAGTTGAATTAGGGTCACCATTCAGTAACAAGTATACATTGCCTCGGATAGATGACCTTTTTGACCAATTGTAAGGTGCATCGATTTTCTATAAGATTGATTTAAGGTCTGGTTACTATCAATTAAAGGTTGAGGCGGTTAAGAATTTGTTTCGACCAAGTTCTATGATTGAAATTAGCAGTTTTGTAGGGCTCGCTAGCTACTATTTTCACTTGTGGTATGAGTTGAGTCCAATTGGTATCTCCCAATTTCAATTGTTATCTTAACGAAGTGAACTAGACGTCGTAGTCCCGGCTAAAGGGACACAAGCAAGTTAATTGAAACTGAAAATGTTTCAATTGGTATCTGGCCTTAGGGATCGTACAAGGTGTAGATGATCAGTAATAGTCATCTATGGAATAACCTAATTAAAGAATTTGGACTTGTCTTACGCTTGTGTAATGATCGTGTGAATGTCTGGGTGTATCTTGCACGTGGTGCTAAATTAATGAGAACGAGTTGGTTAGTGTCTCGTGGGATTTACTTGGGATAGACATGATTTCTCTTAGCTCATATAATTATCCTAAATTCGTTTGGCAGAGCTGGGAACCTTTGGGAAAATTAGAAATGAGAAAAAGAAACCCTAAAAAATTAGTTGGCCTGGGTTCTGTTTCCATTTTGGCCGCTGGGGCGAAACTTTTCCCGCCAAGGCGAGGCCGCTAGTGCGGGACAGGGCGAGACAGAATCTCAGCCATGTCTCCCCTGTTTTCCTCTAGTCACAATCATGGACCCCGAATCATACCCGAACTCACCCCCGCAATCTAATTCAGTGTTCAACAATCAAATATAAGTTAAAAAGTGTGTTAAAATTATGGAGAACCTAGGCATACGAGGAGGAAATCAACAAGATCGTGGAGGCCGGGGAAATGGTAATGCAGTTAGAGGAGTAGTGCAGCCAGGCGGGAGGTTGCCCGTCAAGATGACAGGGTTCAGTTATATGCTTTTCTGGGCAAAATCGAGTTTGAGGTGTGATGTAGTGATCACAAGTACTATTATTGTTTGTGATTGGATGGCAAATGTGTTGTTTGATCCAAATTCTACTTATTTTATGTGTCTGTGCGATTTGCCTCAAAATTTGATATGATTTGTGATATACTTGATGCCCCCATCCATGTTTCGACCCTAGTTGAAGAGTCAGTCATAGTCACCCATGTATATCGTGTTGTCCTATTGTGTTTTCGGATTTTCAGATTTGGGTTGATTTGGTTATGCTGGATATGACTGACTTGATATAATCTTAGGCATGACTTGGTTGTCCCCCTATTATACCGAGCTTAATTGTAATACTAAGTCGGTAACTCTAGAGATCCTCGGTACGGGAAGGATTAGAGTGGGAAGGGGTGTACAAGCCTAAGCTAGCTAATATCATATCCTCCATTTGGGCTAGGAAACTGGTAGGGCAGGGTTGTTTGGCTTATTTGGCTCATATTTGGGATGTTGAGGTCGAGTTTCCCTCTATTGAGTCTATTCCTGTGGTGTCAGAATTGAGAGAGCTTAAAGCTCAAATCCAAGGGCTTCTTGATAAAGGTTTCCTCCGTCCTAGTGCTTCCCCGTGGGGTGCTCCTGTCTTGTTTATTAAGAAGAAGGAGGGTAGTATGAGGACTAATGATTTTATCTTAATCCATAAGGGAGTTGATTAATACCGAAATGACAAGCTTATGAATAAAGAAAGTCCCATTGAATATACTTGGATAAAGAAAATCTAAGATTTTAGTAGGAAAGTGAGTATCAAAATTGGGTTAGTCCTTTGAATTGATGAGTATACCTGAGTTTGAGGTGTCGTGTTGATGTAAGGTCAACTTTGTAGTGATAGTCAGAGCTGACTAAGCATAATGCTAATAAGAGTTTGTGCTGGGATGCAACTATATAATACGATTGTGGTTAGAGCAAATTTTGCACCGTAATTACAACTTGCGAGTATCTAAGGTTGTGGTTTTTAATATTTGGTGAGTAACGTGGTTGTATGGAAAGTTTTAAGAGATGGTGGGACACCATTCAAATAGAAATTAAAGAGCTAGAGTCATAATGAAGAAAAATAGTGGGATGTAGTACAACCTTTAGAGAGAGGCGAGAGCAAGAATATTTTATTTGATTGCAAAGGCTAAAGAGATATCTTCAGAGGGGTAGATAATTGGGTTCAGAGACGCGTGATTTCATTCATTTTGTTGTGGCTATGGTAATAGAGTCAGAAGTCCGTCAAATTTGGTTAAAAGCTATTGCAAAGGACTTGAGAAATGATTGTGCAGACATTAGCTTGAGCGTGATGATAAGTGCTTTCTTTTTGTTTTGAGTTTAGTAATGAGTACAATTGAATCTTAGTGAAGGATATTGTAAGATCGATGGAGATGCGATCAATGATAAGCGAAGATCTATGAATTCATAAGAATCTTCAAGGTACAAGATAATGTTGATAGAGAAAGGGATTGTGTTATACGGTGGAAATTACAATTCAGATTTTTCATTGTAAGTCTACATTTGTGGTGATATATTTTGTCAAGGTATAAATTTGCAAGGTGAGGAATGATCACTTGTATCAGGTATTGAGCATTTGAAAAGACTTACACTTGGTTTGAGTCGTAAAGTTTATTACTTTTGATTGTTAAAGTATCTAAGGAAGGTTTTCATTTTAAAAGTGTTGGTTTAGAGTAAGGTAAATGGTCGGAGTGTTCATGATGGTTGTTAGTATTGAGAGTGTGGACTTCAGTGGAATGATGTGAAGAGTATGTGGAGTCAAGTGAATGGAAATGTCTGGTATCGACTCTTCAGAGGAAAACCTTTCGTGTTATTTGATAAATTCTTATGTGACCATCTATTTCATTTTGTACATGATTGTGAGTGTGACACACTAGCTATGCTTACGTGTGTTTTCATTTTGTGGGTGGATCTCTAGTGGTGGATCATATGTACCGATCCTGCGATGTTCTCTTGGTTGAGTGGGATTAGTTGGGAAGACGTGGTTATTTCAGATGACTTATGTGGTGTTGTCTTGGAGTTGTAAAGTATTTCAGTGGTTTTACATGTACCACCTTACTTATGAGAGTTTATAGAAGAGCTACCATGTGTATTTATGATTGTTCGATAATCTAAATATTCATCTAGTCGTTGAGGTCATGTATTGATTGTGTGTGATTGAATGTGGGGATCATTGGGTCCAATTCTACTGTTCTTAAGAGGTGATCTACAATTTCTAAATCTAGCATTTTTGATAGTGTTGTTGAAGGGTTTGTATGCTTGGACATATCCCTCGATGAGTATCTGATTTCTAAGGACCAAAATTTTTATAGCTTAAACTCATGGGAAATTGGGTTGTGAGATGGAGATGTTGATAAGAACTATGATTGTTTGGGTATTATGATTGTGTGTTGGTTGGTTCAGGTTCACCTCTAATTGTGACGAGTTTTGATTTAGGATTTTATCATGGTTATGTGAGAAAGGACTCGTCCTGTTGTTTGTGTCAAAGTCCATGATAACATGTTGCAGACATGTGTACGATCAACTTTGGTGGTTGTTGGGAATAACTTTGTTGTTAGTTAAGTGTACATACAACAATAATTATCACTCGATTATTGTGATGACTTCATTGAGGCATTGTATGGGAGGATGTGTAGGTGTTCAATTGGTTGGTTTGAGGTTGAAGATGCAAAACCTTTGAGAGTTGATTTGGTGAAAGATGTTCAGGGTAAGGTGAAAAGTATCCAATCTAAGCTTCTAGCAGCCCACAATAAACATAAAAAGTATGTGGGACAAGTATCCCTAGTTATTCGACGATTGAGATACTACTCTATTCTTGCTTTATCCCTTTTTCTCCTAGTTTGTCACTCAGGGACAGGTGATGGGTAAATTGGTATCTATTGTAACGACATGTTCCCGTTATTATAGAAAAGCCAATGGGGAAAGAATTGGGGCAAGAAAACTTTTTCGTAGTAACTTGGAATTTCCCAACCTAGTCCAGATTTGGACGAAATTAGAGTCATTAAGGTGTAGGGAAATCTGGTAACAATCAGGTGATTTATTTATGATTTTGATTACATTAGTAGTTAGATAAGTCGTTAAGGAATCCGTACGACTTTACGAAATGGAATTCGGGTAAGTAGAACTCCCGGAATTGATTTTAGCGTGAACGGTATTTTCTGAGCGTCGTTGGTTAAAGGTGTGTTGTGAAATGAGGGTCTTGGAATTATTAAAATAGCTCACTGTTTCGTGCAAGCCGCTTTGGCGGAGGTTTTGGTCGCTCTGGCGGTACCGCTGTAGCGGGGTGAGGGTTGTTGTGGCGGGCCAGACGCGACTTAAAGTTGTAAACAAACCCCAAAATGACTTTATTCTGCACTTTTCGATTTTTAGAGCTAAGGAACAACCCCAGATGAGTTCTTGACAATTTTTCACCATTCTTGAGGCTAAGGTAATGTTTTCACTCCCCGAAATTATTTTTCGATCTGTAGAACTCAGTTTCATGGGTAATTATGGATGGGGGAGGGTTTTGATCTTGAATTTATTGTGGAAAAAGCCCTAATATGGGTATAGGATCAAGGATTTGGTCTAGGGTTATTGAGTTTGTTATAATTCGGATAATTAGACCTTTGATTGTTGATCCTTGCATATAAATTGTTGTTTTTAGACCATGAACAAGCGGGAAGAATCTGGTCTAGGGTTATTGAGTTTGTTATAATTCGGATAATTAGACCTTTGATTGTTGATCCTTGCATATAAATTGCTTGTTTTTAGACCACGAACAAGCGGGAAGAATCTGGAAAGGGAAGATTCAAGTACCTTAGGGAATTCAAGCTTGGATTCGAGGTAGGTGATGGTTGTGATTTCATGTTGGTGTGATATATGTTTGTAATTGCTCCATTATAATGCATGTATGTATGCGAATGTTGCATTATTGATCACCCTAATCGTAAATGAGGATAATTGAATAATTGTATGTCATGAATCATCTCTTGTTTTATGATTGTGAGAATATACATTGTGATTGTGATCGTGGTTTGTTGAATGGGCGGGTGTCACGATCCGACACATTAACTGGGATCGGTTGCCACGTTCCGACATAATATGGGATCGGTTGCCACTTTCCGGCATAAATATAGGATTAGTTTCCACGTTCCGGCATAAACATTGGATCAGGTACCACGTTCCGGTATGCTAACAATTTGGGTGTGGGTTCCATGAGAGGACCGTTGAATTGGATTTCGTGAGAGGACTATTGAATTGTGTTGTATATCTACTTGTGATGATTACGTTCATATCTAATGATGATTGATATTGGAAGACCGTATGTTGCTCTAAATTGATGACCAATGTGTATTATTGAGAATGTGGGGGTGCTACATTGATCCTGAAAAGATGACAAATATTATATATGTTCAGTATATGCTTGTTTATAATGTTGTGGGTACTTGCATGTGTTTCACTTATTGAGATAGCCGCGTGATCCTAACAGTACACTGTGGTTGTGTACTGATACTGCACTTGCTCTTATCTTTGTTGAGTACAGGGCATCTTTAGGTGGCTATTGATAGACCTTAGCTAGGTGACTATTGAGCATGACAGGATTCAAGGGTGAGCCAGTTCTTTTGGGCTGCCATGGATCTTCTTGTTTAAGTCTACTCTTTTCGGACTCAGACCATTTGTTTAAGGTGTTGTTTAGTTTCGGGGTTGTACCCCTGTTCTTAGACTTGTTGTTAGTATAGTTTTGGTACATTGACTTTCAGGTTCTAGGGGTTGTTCCTCCGCATTAGTTTGGTTAGTTAATTGTTTAAACCTTTGGAGTTTCTGGGAACTCCGTATTTTTATAGTCATTTAAACCTGCTTCTGTATCTTTAAATGCCTTAATTTTCATAAAATTTGTTTGTTTGGGTTGTAGTAATGGTTCTCCCATCGGAGGTTTAGTGTGGGTGCCAATCACGACGGTCTGGGTCGTGACAATTGGTTCTATATTCTTTTTTGTTTTAAATATTTCATTTTCATGTATATTATCACCCACAATACCTTATACGAATCCAATGTATAATTTTCAACATTTATATACAACTGTTTATTTATCCATTTTAATGATTTATATACATATACAAATAATTGTATATAATATGTTTATACGAACTTATTTTTGGACATAATATTTTAGGATGTTAGGTTTCTACTCAAAGAAGCATTTCAAGAATGCCCCACACGTACAGTGTTATACAAATAATGATTTATTTACATATACATATATCAGATACATATACTATTCATCCACTCAATAATAATACATATTTGTATACAAATACATTTAATTAATCTATATATGAATGAAAAACAGTTTTCAATTACATATACAACTATGGTGTTCTTCGTGTCGAAGAAGTCATTTTAGACAATAAACTATAATCAAATACAATTATAAATTACCTTACTTTATGGGATTGTTTTCAATTTTTTGTAACCAAAATTGCCGCTTTTTTATTATCTATTTTAAAAAGGAATTTGTATAATTTTTAATAAAAAGTTCGAGATATACAAACATTAGTCACCATAGCAAATGAAACAATAGTTATGGAGCGTAATTAGGTATACCATAGCTATATAGGCCAATTATGTTTTTTCTCTTTGCCATATATGAAAATCTCCCTATAGAAAAAGCACAAGACCCAATTTGTGAAAGAAAAACAAACTCAGCATCCCTGGAAAGTAAGTTGTTGATATGTTAAGAGTTATTTAACATGTAATATCCACTATACTATAACAATTTTTATCTTGGTGTGCATAAAACAATTTTTTTTTCTTATAACTCACTAACTCTACATACAATTCAAATATAGCCTCACAACAAGAAGTAACAAATGTGTAATTTGGTGAATCTAAAGTAAATAAACATGAAAGATATTGATAACATAGAAATTGAAGTCTTCAAATTACATAAGAAATTGACTCTGCATTTCCATTCATTATAGCTTAATTAACTCGTTCAGGTTATCTACTATCTTGAGAATTTTGGCATCTCAAATTCTTGAATGTGGGATGTAGGTATAAGGAGGAGCTGCCTATGGTGCCACCTTCCCGGTCTTAGGAAGGGGAAAAAAGCTTAGGCATAAATTTCACTCTTCTAGAGATCAGTTTGAAGGACACTGTTGAAAGCTTTTAGGAGAAGAACTCTATACAAATTGGAGTGGTTGTACGTATGTGTTGCAATAAGGTCCATCTACAGGTCGTTCGGTGCTTGCAGCTCTACAGAAAGTCAAACGGTGTCTGGACATTTTAATCCACTTTTAAGAAAGCAAAGTAAATAAGTAATGTTCACCTGCTGCTCAAGTAGTATATCAAACATAATATTGTAATTCATTTCCACAGTAACATGTGAAATGGCGAGGGGCTGGAAAATGGTATAACTATCTTACACTACATTGCTCTATATATCTGTTTACTAAAAACTTGCAACCAGTAAGAGGTAAAACAACCCGATTTAGAAGGAAGAATCAGCAAGTGTCTTAATAATGCTCCATCTGTCCCATGGCTTTGCTCTTTCGAAAGAAGTCAGTCCTGTTACATCACTGACCTGTTCAAAACCCATATGTATGGTTGTGACTCAGCTCTGGTTAGTTAAAAAAAAAAAAAGGCCTTGCTGCATGACTATTAGTACTGCAATAGACAACCCCACAGTGACAGCTGAAATAGTGTAGATCCTCAATGTTACCGAGGAGTTAATTATCCATCATAATCACCCACTACTGTTAGAATCTTCATTCACCCAAGCATCACTGAGGTTTTCAACTGAAGATGAACCCACAGGTTGCACTACAGACATCACAGCACGGTTTGGCTGTTTCGTGAACATAGTAAACAGAAGAACTTTAACTGCTCCCTCCCTCTCTTACCTGTATATAAATATGCTAATACAAGAAAAAACGAGTCAAGAAATAACATACATAGGCAAACAAACTGTAAAGCTACTCAGAGAAGTTAAACCAAACTATTCCCTAACAAGAGCTTTTGGAAACTGCAAATCTCTCTAGTTGTGGGTTAAGGCCGTCGAAAGTTCACAGAAACATGTAAGAGAAATCACATTGCCGCAAATAGACTCACTATGTTCTTTTCCTTGGATCCATCCCATCTGATTAACGGATTGCTATAGCATCCTTCTACACAAACAGATATCATTGTTACGATGAAGTACCCAAACTCAAATATATATGACATTTCTCATTAAGTAACTAAATAGATATGTATATATATAGAGAGAGAATTAGCAAGAGCAACAATATTTCACATCCAAAAAACAAAAAGAGAGGAACTTAATTTGCATTTTGAAATAAGTTTAACTCTTCAGTCTTACAAACCAAAAGCAAGATGTTTGAGTTCATAAAAGCCCTTCAACTTTGGCTCACCACTTTGACTGCTTGAAAGCCTTTCAGTTTTAGGCCATTTAATGAGTAAAGATGGATTCTCAAAGGCAGTGAACAAGAGAAAATAGACATTCACACTTACAAACTCACATGCAGATAACACTCTGCCCACTTTCACAACATTGAGATTGATGAACAGAGTTCCAAGTGAATGGTTTCCTTCGGTAGCAGATAGATTGTACTAGCTGCTGATCAATTCGTTTGATTCTAATAAAATGTAACAACAAAGTGTCAGATATCAAGCAGTTCATTGAATGATACTCCCTCCGTCCCATTTTATGTGAGGTAGTTTGACTCGGTACGGAGTTTAAGAAAGAAAGGAAGACTTTTAAAACTTGTAGTCCAAAATGAATTATAGAAATTTGTGTGGCTGTAAATCATTTTCATTAAGGGTAAAATTGACATTTTATAGTTAAATTGTTACTTTATATAGAAATGTGTCATTCTTTTTGGGACTGACTAAAAAGGAAAGTAAGTCACATAAATTGGGACAGAGGGAGTAACTTAGTACACATGACAGCAAAAAATAAAAGCTGATTTATTAGAGAATAACACTTCCTTTTATTATCAACTGCACTTAGCTAGAAATATGATAGAGCTAACCTAAATAGCTGGATTTATGTTACTAACTGTGAGTCTGAGAGGATTCATACTTTTTTTTTTGATAAAGTTAAAGTTGTATTTCTGAGAGGATTCATACTTTATGAAGCAAAAATGATATGGACAGGAGAAACAGAGGCTAAATAGTACAAGTACCACAAGAAGTAATTATTTTTGTCTTCAAGTCCATTGCAGCTTCAGTCATCCCTTGTGAATTGTACGCCTGAATCATGGTAGAAAATGTGATGTAGTCTGGTTTACATTTTCTGACCTTCATTTCCAAGAATAATGCCACCATCCTCTCTATATCACCAGCTTGACCATAAGCACTGATGATGCAATTGAAAAAAGGAGTATCTAGAACTACATCTGAATTCTCAACTTGCCTCATGATTGAATCAACATTTTCCATAAGTCCAGCTCTACTATAAGCACTTACAAGAGAGCAATAAGTGAATGAACTTGGCTTCACCCCTTCATGCTTCATCTGTAGGAAAAACTGTTCCATGTTCTTAATGAGGCAAGCTTTCCCCAATGTCTCAATGATGATATTGTAAGTCACAACTGTTGGAGAATAGAACCGATTCCTAATAAAATCAAGTACAGACTCCATTTTCTGGTACATGCCAGCTCTTCCATATGACTTGATAAGAATGTTAAATGTCATAACATCTGGCTTTATTCCCATTACCTGAAATTCTTCAAACCACTTCTCCATTTTCTCAAGCTTCCCACAGCTGCCATAGGACCCAATTACTGAATTCAAGGTGAAAACATCTGGAAAGGCAGTCTCATTTTCTATCATATCGGTCAAGGAGCTTTCCATCTGCTCAAACAGCTTAGCTTTACCATAGCCATCAATTATGGTATTGTATGTCACGGAACTACATTCAATTCCCAAATACACCATCTCAGCCAAAATGTATTCAATCATATCAAAACGACGAACTTTAGTGCAGCATTTAATTAGGATCGAGTAAGTATACACATCAGGCTTGCAATTACTAACTGATTTCATATCATCAATAGTTCGCAGCGCCTCATCAAGGAGGCCACTAAGACCATATGCATTTACAAGTGCAGTATAAACATCTACTGTTGGTTGAAGCCCATCCACTAGCATAATCTCAAAAAGCAAGTTAGCTTTACTTGGCTGCTTGCACTTGCCGAGCATTACCAAAAGCTTAGCATATGTATGGCATCTTGGCTCATACCAATGTTGCTTGCGAAGAAGGTCGAAAATCTAGGAGTAAGAACACATTTCTGTCAGAAAAATTGTTAAAACAACAAATACGAGTTTTATCTACAGTTTTATTTGGAACACAGCAACAACTACATAAGCTTCTGGGTGAGTCAAATCAACTAAGCCTTGGTCCATACTATTGGGGTCATAAACTTTAACACGTGTATGCAACGGAAGATTCATAAATGAAAACAATGCAACCCAAAGGAAAGAAATACTAATTACGACTTCATGTTTAGAATTAAAATATTAAACCTTAAACACACAATAGTTCACCCATTTTTCTAGCCTCCACTCCATTCTAGTGGAGCATGTGATTAAGAGTATAAGCAGAAGAATAATGAAAGGCTTGCAATGAAGGGGCTTGAAGAGAAGTTTTTCAAGACAGTCTTAAAAATTTATACCAATTAACTAAAAGGAATCAATTCACTAAAAGGCACAAAGAAAGATGACCAATTGTACTATTTGAAAGTGAAACTTAGCTGATTTTGTAACAAAGAAAACTGTATCTGACAATAATATTTTAGGCTATAGCCTTTGCTGCACAGGTGCAGATAAATTAACAACAGTGATATGAATGCATTGCGACTGCCATGAAGATTGAGGCTATGTCCAAGATATAAGAACACGAATTTTGACAGAAACCTACGAGTTGATACAAGGAAGCAACAGAGAAGGAATTTTATGGCCAATCTAAATCATCGGATCTGAATGAAAATTAGGGATACACAGGCAAGATTAGTTATGTATTACTATGAATTGAGAAAGAATAAATTGCACTGCATCTGTATCTGAATCTTATAATATTTGCTATATTATTAATTTCTGTATGTTCATGTTGTTGAAACAGTAGAATGCTTCATCAGACAATTGCCCAGTCACGTTGAGCATTCCTGTTGTTAAAAGAGCAATAGGGTAAGACCACTACTTGAAATTTTCTGACATGAATCAGAATATAAAATACTGGAGACACAAGGAAACTTAAATCATGAGAAATGAATGAGTGTTTAAGCTCTATAATAGTGCGGTAGTCCTAGAATTCATGAGAAGAATGAAAAAACAATATGAAACAGTTTATTCAATCGGAGTAAATTGTTGTTTCAAGCTTCTTCGTATTGTAAAACCCGAGATGGATGAAGGAATGGAACCTTAAGAGCAGAGTCCCAGCGATTGTCCCTAATAGCATCATCGAGAGCCTCCAAAACGGCCTTGGGCCAAAGATTAGTGTATTTTTCTGAGTTGGCTTTCCTCTGGATACCTCTAATGGCGGCTTCTGTTCTAAGTATACGAGAAAGGTTTTTCTTTGAACATTTCTGCAGCCCTTGTGAAGTACTACTTGATGATTTGATAATCAAACCTCGGGGTTTTATACCTTCTTTCATCAAATACGATGCGCCTGCAAACTGAAGCTCCATACCCACTCACTCCCCTCCTCCACAAACAAGACGATAAGGGCCGCAAAGCACTAGTATGTAATGTATATACAATTACTTATCTCCAATTAGTACATTTTAGTCCCTTGTCTTGCATTTTTTTATAAAAGAAAAATCAAAATGTGATTAAATTTTGTGAAATTGAATAAAAATATATTTGGTTAATAGTTTGGTATAAAATTATGAGATAAAGTGTCAAAAACACATTTAAACTATTCTTTTTTTTTTTAGTTTCATATCTAAACTATTGAGATAATAAGTTTCATACCTAAATTAATGTTTATTAGTTTGAGAAACTCACATCTCTCTCTTAATACACTTTCTTTATGTTGTGTGTACTATACTCTCTCTTTTATTTAAAAAAAAATTATCACATTGCACTCCACATAGACAAAAAATAAATAAATTATTAGTATTAGTTAAATTTAAAGATTAAAGAATTATTATCTTATAAAAAATAAAAAATATTTTTTTTTATAAAATAAAATGTAAAATATTTTCCTTACCCCACTCCATCACTTCCTCTCATAGTACCCCCTCCCCCCACATTTTTTACCTTTATTTTGCTTAGATTTCTTTTAGAAAAGTATTTAATAATTTTTTACTTCATCTCCCCCCCCCCCCCCCCACCCCC
>NW_006238980.1:1694133-1698666 GCF_000226075.1 Solanum tuberosum | reverse complement strand
CTCCAAATAATAATTTAGATATTATTATTTAAAATAATAATAATAATTCTACCCCACTCCACCTAATCCTCAGTTTCCATTTTTTTTTCTCGTTTTGTGTTATATATATATATATATACATATCTTTTTAGGGAATTATGTTTTACTTGCCGCCGGAAGACTTTTTTAAAAATAAAATTTTTATTTATGTTATATTAAATACACAAGTTGAAAAAAATGAAAAATATAAGTACATATCCAACACAAAACAAGAAAAACGTAAAAAAAAATAAACTAGGAGCAGAGGGATAAATAGGATGGGGTAGAATTTTTTTATTTTAAAATAAAATAATATCAATTTTTTTGGGGAATGAGTGGGTGGTTTGGGGGGGGAGGGGGGAGAGGGTGAATTTAATTAATATTAATAGTTTATTATTTAATTTTTGTCACAGGTGAAATATTTTTATTCATGTGGAATGCCATGTGAAAAAGTATTACACATGCCACTAAAGTGTGTTTCTTAAACTAATAAGTGATAGTTTAGGTATGAAACTCAAACTCTCAATAGTTTAGGTATGAAACTAAAAAAAAAGGGATAGCTTAGGTGTGTTTTTAACACTTATCTCTAAAATTATCCTTATTGTTTGGTCCCAAAATACACCTGCAACTAATAGTTTGATCTACCAATATCCATGTCATTACTTAATAAGTAAAAAATCTCTTCTTTTTTTTGGTAATTAATAATTTTATTAATCACCAAAATGGATATTTACAAACTAAGCTAGAACTACTAAAATAACTTCTCTCAGAGACCAACAATTACTTGCTTAATGAACTCAGAAAACTAAAAGTTACATCTATCTTATAATAGCCTAGTTGGGACAATAGCTCTAACACAAGAAACTCTTCGTGTTAGATCCTCCATTGTGGACTTATTCTCCTTAAAAACTCTTGTATTCATCTCCTTTCGGATTGTATGTATTGATTTTATGTACACTAATTTCAACACATGAGCCTCATGACTTCTCTCCTTAATCTTCTGGATGGTCCATTATTGCGTTGCAATCTAAGTATTACTTAGAGGTTGATTTATAGATATCAAGTGAAGTAGTATCTTCCATAGTGAGCTCAGAAATGTACGCTCCAAAAACATATGGTTCATTGTTTCATTAGCCTACTTACCCAAAACACATACATGATCCACTTGCATTTTTCATTTCGACAACCTTTGTTCTTAGTAGACTGCTTTGGATTTTCAACCACAAGGGAAAGATGTTTTAGGATTTGTTGAGTTGTGAAACATGTAGTCTTTGGCGTACACATCTTTCCCCAAGGTACTAATACCTTCTTAGTTATGACATTTTCTCCTGACAATATACAACTTTTACAATAGGTTTGGACTGTTTTGGTCACCCGTATTACAAACAATTCTGCCCACTATGTTTGAACCCCAAAAATCACTCTCTTGACAACCTATATTCTTCCTTCACAGAATAATATTTTGGATGTCCCTGAAGATATTTTTGCTAAAATTTGAACAATCAATAGTTGTCATCAAATAATATGGAGTTTTTTTGTGGACACTAGCACATAAATGTATCTAAATGAAAACTCTCTACGGTTATATCACAGATTCAGGTGGATATTTGACATTTTTATGCCTGAGAGCCCTCCAAAATGCATACCTCATTTAGACAAATTGTCTTGCAATCTTTAAAAAATTGTAAACATAGAAAAAAATCATGGAGAAGTTGTACTGGTATTAGATCTCCTCCCACAAACACGAGGAGATCATTTTGGTAGGAATCTAGAACTCTCCTAACAATTAATATGTAAACTTCCAAACACAACACGAAAATAGGAACAATAATTCAACTATTATTTACTACCACCAACAATTAAAATATGTTTTATAAAATAAAAAATACATAATACTTCTGACAATCAAGGTATTTCGAGGAACCTTCACCTCCAAATTTGCCATAGAAAATCCTACCCAAAACCAACTTTATTTCCTTTTTTCCAGTATAATTTATCACAAAATAGCAACCTAAATTGCTAGTTACCTTCTTAGTAACTACTAAAAATACATATACATAGTAATTAATAAATAAAACAGCTACATTTAAGTCTTATTGTCACCATTCTTCCTGTGGTTATAGACCTTAGTAACAATATGTCTAACAATACCTGCCCCAACAAGTTTCACCTTGTCCTTAAGGTGAAAATGCGGAAACTGTGCATCAATGACTTTATTGGATTCCCAAGTGTTCTCAAAGTCTGGTAAGTCCTTCCACTTAATCAACACCTCTTAGGGGACATTCAAGAGTATAAGACATTATACTACACCTTCAGTTTGCACTTGCATTTCAAGTTCTTCGGATAAGAAATGAGGGAGTTGCTCGACTAGAGTAACATCCTTAATTGTGCACTTTATCCAAGAAACATGAAATACATGATGTACCCATGAATTAGGGGGTAAATTAAGGCGATAAGTAACTTCACCAGTTTTTTTTAAGATAGTATGTGGCCTATAGTAACGAGGACTTAACTTTTGATGACCATTTTTAGATAGTGAGCGAAGATTGAAAGGTTGATCGCAAGATAAACCAAATGACCATGCTGGAACACAACTTCACGATGCTCAGCATCAACATAAACTTTCATTTGAGCTTGAGGATGGATCATATTAGCTTTGAGTTCATCTAAAATAGTGTTGTGAGCCATAAGTTGTTGGTTGAACTCCTCAGGAACTTTTATTAGTGAACCGCAACAAGGAGGAGAATGTCTTCCTTATAAAGCTCTAAAAGGGGTCCTCTATGTGGAATCATGATAAGTGATATTGAACAAAAAATTATTTCAAGATATCTAACTTGGCCATTGTTTTGGATGTAACCCTAAAAAGAAACATAAATAAATCTCTAAGGAGTGGTTGGCAACCTCAATTTAATCATATGCTTGAGGGTGATAGTGATAAGCGCTCAATGATGTCCCATATTTGAGGGCATAGGCGGTCATACACAAAATAATTACCCAACTTATGAGGTCGGGGTAGAACCACAAGGATTGACAAATGAGACTCTTCTTTTATTGATTTCACTATATGAAACAAATTAACAAATTGACTTCTCAACAAATACACACACACACACATATATATATATATAAAATTAACTAGGGGTTTTATCTAACAAATACAATTTCATCAATATTAATCAATAAAATGGGAAATTAACACAAATAATATCTAATAAGTTTGGAAACGACTAGGGGTGTGCACATAAAGATCGAGATTTTAACTAAAATAGACAAAGATTAACTGATGCAACATTGATTGATACATGGATAGTGCTTGGTCTAGGCTACACTTTGATATTCCCCCGAAGTATCAAGCGTATGTCCCTTGGATTCTTCCAAACTCCAAGACCCTTTCAAACAAAATACCAAACATTGCTTCAATAGATAGACTATCCTTGGTTCATATCATTAAATGTGAATTCACTCGGATTATCCCATCCCTAGCTCAAACCCATAGAGTAATTTCATTAAGTCCACACTATTGAGTCTTACCCAACTCCATTTTGCTTTTCCAAGCCAAAATGGTGTTAGAGATCTCAATCAATATTTGCAACCACTAATTTTAGATTAAAACTTCAAGACAACAATAGATCAATGCCATAAAATCAATATTATAATCAATTAATCAATACCTATTCAAGATTTTACACCCCCATCTAGCACACACACCCCTAGTTAAGGTTCTAACTACTCATAAAAGAAGAAATAGAGACAATACTCATAAAGGAAATCTTCATTCCAAGATAATTTGATCAACAAAACTTGAATTTCAAGTTTATATTGACCAAAATTTGAGGTTTCTTCCTCTACAAGATAGGAATTTCTTCACTATTACTCTATCAATATTTCTTACAATAATTGGTCTCTCCTCTTGTAACACCTCAGAAGTGCAAAAGTTAGATTGGAAGTGAAAAGTTATAGAAAATTTACTAGTGCACTGATCCATGAGAGGCATGTACAGTTCGTACATTATCCACGGGTCTTGGATGCCCGATCATAGTTAGTGCTTTGGAATTTAGAAAAAATGTCAAGTCCTGGATATGGTTTCACGAGCCAATAGGATGGCTCATGGATTGGTCTATTGATGCTTATCGTGACTAACGACACTATCCTACGATATGAGTGTCTATGATCGTCAATAATATAGTAACCCAACCGAGGGTTGGGGTCGTGTTCCAAGGGAGCGGTTTTGAGAATTAACAACCAATTAAAATTTCATTCAAGTTAGTCGTAGTTAAAGACATTTGCGATAAAAGACATAGTAAATTAAAAAGTGGTGACACAAAAGTGTCAAATATCAAAGGGGGTTTTGTAACAAGTACTCAAACAGCAAAATAAACAAGAAAATCAAGTATGGGGAAAAGTTCTTGGGATGTGATCGCAATACAAGTTGAGATAAATTGGTGGGTACATGCTTTCAATAGGAAATTTGCAAGATAATAGTGACTAGGCTAAGCTTTAAATGGAAATAAGTTC
>NW_006238980.1:1681503-1693843 GCF_000226075.1 Solanum tuberosum | reverse complement strand
GAAAATGAATATAGAAGACCCACTTCCAACTTGGAGAAGAAGAACTCCTTTCTTCAAGTTTCCACAAAACCCTCTCCAACTTGAGAGAGCTTGAGAGAAAAATACTATAGACTAATAATAATTGTTTACTCTAAAACTGTTCCACCTTAAGACTACAATTCTAACTAGTATTTATAGTTTTCACAGATTGTTCTACGGAGGATTGTTCGGAGACATTAGTCGAAATCGCCGATAAACTCGGCGATCCGCCTTTTGGTCAGCTCATCGCCTTCAGTGTCTTGCCTTTAGCATCCTCGCATTCTGGATCATTGGGCGGTACAGTGCTGCTTCGCGGAACTAATCGGCGACTCGCCGACTGCTCTTTTCCTCACCTTTTGATCCACTTCCTTCAAGGCTTCGCGTACTGGAACGAAGGGCAGTTCATGTCGTTTCGGCGACTCGCCAAGTTGAACTCAACGATCCGCAGGATTCCATTTCTTGTTCTTTTTAACCCTATTTTCTCCGTTTTGAGCCTAAGTGTCCATGCTTCCACTAAAAATTTAAATACCTGAAACTTTAGCATTTTAATCAGATATTGAGATAAAACAAGCATTCAAGGACACTATTTCTATTAAAATAAAGCCCTAAATGAGTCCAATTTGTGGACTCATCATCTGTGGGTCGTGCTTATGTCTTATGGATTGGACATCAGACTTAGTGATTTTGGTGCATTGAGTTCCACGGTGAGCTTGTACGAGTCGTATTGGAAAATATAGGTCATGGTTGGTTGCTCGTAGTTGGCCGTCTGAGACTAGATGTTTTCAGTAAGTGGTAGACGACTGACTAGTACGGACCATAGAATAAATGACGGTCCGTACTTGGCGATCAGTGGTCCCAAGCTTGAGGGCCTTATCATTAAGGCTCACTGTACGAGAGGAGTGTATGTCTCGTGTGATGATCTAAGACTCGTAGATTGTTGTCTGTGGTTTGTGATCAAATATGTGAACTTCTAGTAAGGGATGTACAAATGGGCAGTACAATTATGGTTCAGTGTATGGACCGTACATGGGATCCATGGAATGGTCCGATAGTTATTTTCTCAGGGTTAATTGGGTATTTTTCTACTCTTTCAATTCCTAAAGTATGACATTTCTAGCTATTTTGAGGACCTATAACAATTTCTAAGACTCAAACCCTCTTCATTTGCTTTCATTCTCTGAAAAACCTCAAGTCTTCTTCTCCAAGTTTCTCTCAAGGTGAATCAAGGGTTCCTTCAAGCTTTATGTCTCCTGTTCCAAGTTCAACCTAGGGTTTCATCAAGGTATGTGGTAAATTCATCCATGAGTTCCTCTTCACCCATTGAGTCTCAGAAAAAGGTCAAAATCTCTTTTATGATTCTCATCCAAATTATAGGGTTTCATGATTTGTGTATGGGTTTAATTGATTATAAGTTTATTCATCAGGATTGATCTTAATATGCATGATTTGATCATATAATTGTTTTCAATGATGTTTACATGAACCCATGCTATACAAGTATTTTATTTCTAAACTAATCTATGTTGATATGCATGCATGATGATTTAAAGAGTTTATGAATCAAAAATACTTTTAAATAATGTATCAAACATGTTTTATGAAATTGAATATTTTCAATTGAAGTACTTTTCATTATGAAAGATGATCATGATTTTGATGCTTTAGATTAGTATCTTTTATGAGTATGTTATAATATCTTGATTTAAAGGAGTTATTCTTATGATATGAAGTTATGAATGATTACTTGATTCTTACCATTTCAAAGATTATGATATGAATATGATATGATTATGCATGTGTAACACCTCGAAAATCGGTAGATTGAGTTGGAAAGATGTTGCAAAAATTTGTTGTTGCGTATGTTAGACAAGACCACCAACGGACGTACATGATCCTATGGTCCGCAGGAAGTGGTCGTAGGAAGAGTTCGAGACTTGGTGAAATTTTTATTGACCTTGGGTTCTACGGTTAATATCTAGGGACCGTGGGAGATGATCATAGTTTTGATAAGAAAATAATACCTCTCATGTTTGTTCTAGGGATGCTCGTAGAAACTTGTACAGACCGTAGGTCAGTTTGTCGAGTCCTTCTTACGGTCTTAAATCAGGGATATTTGAGTATTTTCCTACCATTTGTACGCATAAACTATGTCATTTTGACCCTATAACTAAGTCATATAACTGCTTTTACTCTTCAAATCTACCTATTTCCCTCTCATTCACTCAAACGCCCAAAATCCCCTCAAGGTTTTCTCTCCAAATTCTCTTCAAGGATTCTCTCAAGCGGATTAGGATTCTTCAAACATTCAAGTCTCCTTCTCTAATTTCAAATCTTGGATTTATCAAGATATGTGGAAAGTTCATCAATGAATTCTCTTTCATCCATTGAGTCCCAAGAAATCCTCAAATTCTTTTATGAATTCTACCCAATTGTTTAGGATTTTATATGATTCTTCATGACTTCAATTATTTATGGTCAAATTCATTATATTTGATCTTATTCATGATTTGATTCAAATAACATATTTTCATTGAATTACATATGAACCCATGACATAGGTCTATGTTATGGTTATGAACTATATTTTGAGACTATACATTCATAATGAAATTGAAGAATTTATCAATTAAGGATGCTTTTAGTTAAAATATCATTATGTTTTATGAAAAATATTTCTTCAAAGTAAAGTATTCTCATTATATAAGATGATCATGATCTAGATGCTTACGATAAGTGTCATTATGAATATGATATGAGATCATGATTTTGAAAGGAGCTATTCTATGATGTGAAGTTTATGATTGGATTGGTATTATTATATTCTTATCTTTCCAAGTATTACGAATATGATATGATTATGCTTATTTCTATTGCGAGTTTACTTGGCACCGAGATGACTTTAGGATGGAGGCACCCCCGTTAGTAGAGGACGGGCCTCTAGTAGCAATTCATTTGTCCCATAACTACATTTCCCATAAGACTTCATTTCGATTGGACATAGTTAGTGGATCTACCTAAGCTTAAGAACATGGTCCTTACCATGACAAGTAGGACAATTTCTTTTCGATATGGGAAAGACACGATCTGATGTTATAACTCACATGGTCTATGTCAATTAATAGTAGACATCCTACAAAAGATTATGATTTTCTTTAAAGAGTTCATGACTTCCTCAAATATTATGATTTAAGCTTATTTTATGATTTTTAAATGTTACATTGACCTTGTTATCAAGATTTGATATGTCTTACTGGGTCATACATCATTATATTCTCAAGACTTAGCGTGTTTCACATATATGTTTATGTATGCTCCCCATATTAAGTACATTCAAAGTACTGATACATTTATCTTTTGTGCCTATATTGTTTCATAATATAGGGTCCAATGTTTCTTCATCCAACCATGACTAGCAGATTTGTTCAATTTTTCTTAGCTTGTGGTGAGTCCTCATTGTTCTAGGGCATGATCACATGTTATGGGTTTTTGTCTATTTCAATCATTTTAATTTTCAAACTTCTTTCATGAGCTGGGGATTTTTGCTAGTCACTTCTATGATATAGAGGCTTGTTGACAAACTTAATATGTTTCTTCTTGTAAGTTCATTCTACTCTTATTTTTAGTATCGTATGTCATTGAAGTATTTAGACTAATATTCCACTTAATCTCTTTACTTTTGTATATTGTTCATCTTAGTGTTATGCTTGTTTCAAGTGGCCTGTTTAGGGTCTTTTGGGGTCCTATTCGCCATGTCACGTCTAGGAGGTAGTTTGGATCGTGAAAACATGTTTCCATTGGGATTTAGCACCGAGAGGACTTTGGGATAGAGGTTCACCCGTTAGTAGAGCGGAGTTCATTAGAAACAATCCCCTTGTCCCATAACTACGTGTCCCTAGAGGACTTAGTCTTAAGTGACTCTAGTTAGTGGATCCACATAAGCTCGTTATTATGGTCCTTACCTTGGAAAGTAGAACACTCTATTTTCGATGTGAGAGTAGTACACTAGACTCATGTTATAGCTCACATGGTTTATGTCGGTTAACAATATCTCCGACAAAAGACTTATGATATGATTATAACTCTTTTTAAAATATTGCATTGACTTTGTATTATGTTTTTTAGAATCACATTATCAATTTTTATGTCATACTTTACTTGGTTATTGCATTATCATGCTTTCAGACTTATTATGTTATTATGCCTATATTCATGCATCTTTCCTCATGCTCTGTACATTCTGAATATTGGTCGCATACATCTCGTATACCTATTGATGAGTGGTGAAGTTCCACTCATTTGAGGCTCTTTTCTTATGATTTTGTGGTAGTCAAGTAAAAAAAGTGGATAATTATTTGTTTAATTGTGATGATTTCAACTATTTGTTGCTTTAAAGGAAATTGATGGACAAGAGTGGAAAAAGAAGTTAAAACTGGCAGAAAATGACCTTTGATATCGCACCTACAGAAAGGAAGTTTGCTTTTGCGAATGGTCAACTGAAGTCAACTGGTCTCTCAAGCGACCAAGCATGGTTCATTTTTTTAAGGAGCCCAAAAAGGCGAGGGTCGCTTTAGCCAACATATGTTCACTTTTGTGAAGTACACTTATGAGAGGCCCAACTATTTGGACAGGGGAAAATTAGAATTTCACGGATTTGGACCCAAATTCTCACAAAGGGCGGAAGAAGAAGACATTAGAAGAGAATCTAATTTTTATCATACAATTGGAGAATATTGAATTTTATCTTTTAGCTTAGACTAGTGAAAAACTTTTAGTATTAGATTTCATATTTTCTGTTGAGATTTTAAAGGCAAGTTTCCTTGTAATTCATCTTTGGATTGAAGATTGTGTTCTTATTAGTAAAATCTCTTACTCTATCTTCTTTTCCTTACTTTGAATTGCATGAATTGTGGGTGTAATTGCTAATTGGATCTCTAATTTCTAATCTATTACTTTTGTCTGTGATTCCATGTTTTCTTGAAATAGGTTTAATCTAGTTTTCTTGTTTGAATTTAAGATTTGAGAGTGCAATCTCAGATCTAGATTTTGATCTTTGTGGGTTGCTCGAAAGAGAACTCGTGAAGTGGAGAATTAGATTAATAACCACATTTTAGCTTTGAATCTTGAGTTTGATACCGAAAGGAGAAAAAATAGGTTTTCATTGTTGAATACAAGGCTTGCTCGAATAAGAGGTCTAAATTAAGGTATTGGGTTATTGTGTTGAATTACTTGGTTAAGACTGAAAGGAGATTTCACGATATAGCACTTTGAGACCGAAATTAGATTAGTGTTGTTAAGGATGACCTAGCCTACCTATAATTGATGAGCATGTGTTGAGATTGCAATGAATCATTGAATGAGTGTTGAGTTCTGAATTTCCCAATTCCCAATTATACCTTAATTGATTAGTTTTTTGCCCAATTCTTATATGTGTGACTAAACCATCCTCTCTTTGATAATTGTTTATTATTAAGTTGAGATTCAAACTCGTAGCTTGCAATTCTTTGTCTTTTTAATTGCCAACTAATTGTTCCTTTAGGGATTCGACCCAGATTTTTAGTTGGGTATTTTTATTGACGATGACCTCTTACTCTTTTAACTTATTTTGAGGGTAATTTGAGCGTTATCACATATGTTGTTTTATAATATAGGTTTCAGCACTCCTCACCCAACTTGCGGTTAGCACAAATTCTCTCAGCCTATACAACTTTTGGTGAGTCCTCATGGTTCGGAGACATTGCCACACTTATGCATTGAAGTCATTTCAAACTTTACTTTAGTTTTAAGATTGTTCTAGTTGGGTAGGGCTTGTCCTATACACGCTTATGTAGTAGAGGCTTATTGTCAGACATAATATGTTCCACATTATGGTTTTTGTACTCAGATTCTCTTATATGTTGATATTGGCATTTGAGATTTATATTCTGCTTATCTCTTTATTTCTGGTATAATGTTATCTTAGTGTCATGCTATGTCATGTGGTTCATTTATTAGTCTTTTGAGATTTTATTCACCATGTCACGTTCGGAGGTAGTCTTGGGTTGTGACAAACTTGGTACTTAAAGAGTAAGGTTTAAGAGTCATAGGGTGTCTGAAGAGTCACGTTAGTAGAGTGTTGTTCATGGGTGTGAATCGCGCCACATATATGAATAGAAAGCTAAATAATGTTTAAGAAACTTCATTTCTTTCATTACTCTTAAGTCATGTGATAGAGTTGAACTCTATAAATGTTTCCTTCTAACTCTTATTTTATGTGTTTTCATAACATGTCTCCAGAAGAGCTGTGTTGATAAGGAATATGAATGTGGAACTTGAAGCTCCACAAGCTTTGGTCGATCGTTTGGCCAACTAAGTATCACATGCTAAATTTAGGGCCATTTTCCAAGTGTTGGCTCAAGCTATGATGACTCAAGCTAAGAGAGAGGTTGTACCTTCCATGAATCCAATATGATGCGACAAAGGTTTGAGACTTCATAAGGATGAATCCTCTAGAATTCCATGGTTCCAAGGTGGACGAAGATCCATAAGAGTTCACTAAAGGGATTCATAAGATTGTGGACATTATGGGTATGATTCTAGTTTAAAGGGAAAACTTGGCTACTTACTAATTGAAAGGGGTTTCTCAAGTCTGGTTTGATAAATAGAAGAAAGAAAGGGAATTAGATGTGGGTCCTTAGATTGGGACAAGTTCAAATGAGCATTTCTTGACCGATTATTTCCCTTTGAGATGAGGAGGACAAAGTGCAAGACTTTATTAATTTGAGGCAAAGGGATATGAGCGTGAATGAACATGCTTTAAAGTTCACTCAACTATCAAAATATGCTTCGGCAATGGTTGTTGATTCTAGATTTCAGATGAGTAAGTTTGTTTCCAGTGTTTCAAAAATGGTGGTCAAAGAGTGTAGAACCGTAATGTTGATTAATGAGATGGACATATCAAGGTTGATGAATCATGATCAATAAATTGAGGAGGAAAAGCTAAAATATAGTGATAAAGAAACAGAGAGGTCAAGGACAGATAGTGGTGACTACTATTATCAGAGGTCCGATGGTTGTAACACCACAAAACTTGGTAAGCTAAGTTAGAAAGAAAAAAATAGAAATGGTTGTTCATGCGGGATTTCACGGATGCACCTATGGACCGTACAATGATCTATGATCCATAAGAGGCACTCGTGGAAGCAAGTGGGAAAATTGGAAAATTGACAAGTCCTAAACAAAGGTCTACGAACCAAAAGGACAGTCTATTGGAACCTCTACGGATCATAGAAAGTACCCATAGAAGGAGATTCAACCTTGGTGACTTTGGAACCTTAACTTATATAGGTGAACTGTATGAACCTTACAAGTCTAGACGGTCCATAGATCAGAGCTCGTGGAAAGTGATTTGACTTGGAAGATATTTTTGGACTTTGATTATACGAAAGGGACTTGGGTCCTAGGGTGGTCGACGGGCCATATGAAATGGCTCGTGGCTTTGACTAAGGATTTTGGTTTCTAGTATTGCGACCTACAAATGATCGGTACGGTCCATAGGAGCTTACATGGACCGTACATGGGTCCGTAAGTCACTCTGGTAGTTTTTAGTTCAGGGTTATTAGAGTCTTTTACTATTCTTTTAACAC
Source organism: Solanum tuberosum (assembly GCF_000226075.1). Classification (NCBI taxonomy): domain Eukaryota; kingdom Viridiplantae; phylum Streptophyta; class Magnoliopsida; order Solanales; family Solanaceae; genus Solanum; species Solanum tuberosum. The sequence continues at coordinate 1,686,203 of NW_006238980.1, read as the reverse complement.
CTAAACTATGTCATTTATTGCCTATTTCTACGTCCTATAAATGCTTTTACCTTTCAAAAACTACCCATTCCCTTTCATTCACTCAAAACCACCCCCAAAAGCTCTCAATGTTTTATCTCAAAATTCTCTCCCAAGTATCAAGGAAAATTTCTAGGGTTGTTCAAGCTTCAAGCTTGCTTCTCCAATTAAAAAGCTTAGGTTAATAAATATATGTGGGAAGATCATCAATGGATCCCTTTCCATCCTCTGAGTCCCAAGAATTCTCAATTTCTCTTCTATGATTCTAACCCAAATTCTAGGGTTTTGCAAGTTTTCTTATGGGTTCAATTGTTTATGAATCAATTCACTATTTTTTATCTTATTATGCATGATTTAATCATAATTATATGTTTTCAATGAATTCCATATGAACCCATGTTTTATGCATATTTATGATTATGAACTATGCTTTCAGACTATGCATGCATCATGAATTGAGGGATTTTATGAATCAAGGATACTTTTAGATAATGTATCAATATGTTTATATGAAAATGTTACTACCAATTGATTTTTTCTCATTATGAAAGATGATCATGATTTAGATGCTTTAGATAAGTATCTTTATGAGTATGTTATGAAATCATGGTTTGAAAGGATCTATTCTACGATATGAAGTTTATGGTTAGATTGGTATTACTAGATTTTACGCCTCCAATTATTAGCATTCCGTGTGTTAGCTTTACGAAGAGGCAAGATCAGAAACGTATAATGATGGATTAGAAAGGAAACTTTGGATCACACCTCACGCACGATAAGAATAGAATAGGAAGTGAAGTTTTTTTTAAAACACTTCAGAGCCTCCCCCTCATAGATGTGGTGTGCTTCACACGCATGAAAGAGACTCTACTAAGTACGAATTTCAGACAACCTAGGACTCTTGAACCTAATGCTCTGATACCAAGTTTTTCACGCCCCGAGGCTACCCCCTAAACGTAACACGGGACCTACGATCACGAGTGACCCAAAGCTAACTCTGAGTCTAGCATATAACAAGCATACTGAAAAATAACTAAGTAAACCATGTACTATGCAGAAGCTAAAAATAATGGATAGCTGAAATGGGGAAAACCCAACTAGTCTAAAAATCTAAAATATAATAAGAGTTTAGTGATGACTAAAACAACACTTAAGAACATGAGTTGAATCTACTACTATGTCTGAAAAGCCTCTAACTAAATTGAGTTTTTCGGACATTCCCCGAGCTAACTTTAGCAAGACTGAAACTAAAAATAAAGACTAAAAGATAAAGCATATTTATTGTCCTCGAAGTACGAGGACTCTCCACCGAAGCTGCAGAAGTCTGATTGAGGATCAAACTAAGCGTAATCTGGATGTTGAGTGTCTGAACCTACATCATGAAATGATTTAGCGCAAAGTATGTGTCAATACTTGGAATGTAATGAGCATGCAAAAGATAGATATTCTAAGCTAAACAAAATATATAAGTTCAACAAAGCATAATTGAGCAATGATATAATTTGAACAAGGATATAGATATGTACTGAAAACAAAACTAGATGCAATGACCAAGTACTAATCATGAAGATACCATGTTGAATTGTATACTAAAGTAAATGTTGAAAACTTGGTCAATGCACTATGAGTCTGACTATGAGAGCTACTATCAATAGATATAAACCACGTGAGCTAAACCTGGAGTCTAATGTATACACCACATCGAGAGGACGCAATATACCTTGCTAGGGGTATAGAGGAAAAAGTATAGTGTGATCACTGAATCTGATGCCCAACTGAGTGGACTTATAAACCTATGCGAGCACGTAGTTCTAGGACTTTGAGGCTATGCTAAACCCTAGTCCAACTCGGTGCTAAGTCTACTCCAACCTGAATATTCATGAAGCTAAAATGCACTATATACTGAATAGCTCAAAAACTAACATGCTAATTGAGGCATGAATTTCTGTCTAGTTGGCATAGCAAGTATAATTCATGAACTTGGATAAATTTACACAAGCTGGGGTTATGAGTGTTATGCATGGAATTATACGAAATTATCAAGAAACAAGTTATTTAGATCAAAGGAACTATAATCACAATAAATATTGAAAATCTAGAAACCCTAGATCTGAATAGTTGATGAGAATATAAAGAACTAACTAAATTCTAGGGACCTAATGGGTGAGAGGAACCCACTAGCCAAATCCCACATACCTGGTGACGAAATCTACGGAGAAATCCTTTGGATTTCGGGGTTGAACTTCGAAGAACGCTTTTGCTTGTTCTTGGGAGAGTTGGTTGCCTCTTTCTCTTCTTTTCTCTATAAGTTGGGCGATTTTTGGATAATTGTCTGACTAGATTATTAGGCTTAGACATAGTAAAACGACGTAGTTTAGGCATCAAACGACGTAGTTTAAGTGCCCAATGCTTAGGGGAAAAGACCAAAATGACCCTAACTTAAAACTGATGAAGTGGCCTTCACGATGGGACTGACAGACCGTCAATAGGACCACGGCCCATCAACTGGGTCGTGGTTATGGCCCTACCCAATAGGGATCTACTAAAACAAGAGTAACTTTTTATTTCGAGCTTAGATTTTAGCAACCTTGGTGGCGTTGGAAAGATGACTCAATGATTTTTAATTCGATAGGTCATGGGCCACAAAATTCATTTTGTGCTAAAAGATATGACTATTTGAAGTTGACCCAAAACTTGAAGGTTGAACTGCCCTATTCACAGTCCACTTCATAGGCTTTGTGAAGCACCAGGGGCCATGTAGGCCACCTTGGTTCTTTATAGTGAGTTGGGGTTGTACTCGGTCATTTCCACTACACACTTGATGGACTGTATAGGGTTCCATGGGCCGTCTAGTGGTCTGTGGTTCCTCACTCTCCTTGGAGGGTCTCTAGCTTGCTTTCATGGGCATATTGACGGACCGTGTGGGGTTTCGCAGTCCGTGTAAGGGCTCGTGGGCCTCTGTGGTTCACCTATTTTCCTGGTTCAGTCTTAGGTAGATTTTTGAGGTGTTACAACGATTTTGGATTTGTGGTGGATTTTAGATGTTCTGGATAGGAACAATGCGGAAGAGGAAGGTGAGTGTGTTTGATAAGGTGGATGACTCATTGACGCCTTCGATCAACAAGTAATATGAAAAGCCTTACTCACAATGATTCTATGAGATTTTATAGAAGAGGAAGACTCTTCCGGTATGGCATCAAAAAGAGGAGTCAAGCTAATGAATATACAATCAACGGTTGTCGTCACTAGGCAATCCGAATCATCTCTCCCTCACTCTATCTATCAATATCTCTTCTCCCTCAATTTGATTTTTCTTTATTGTTGATGGCTCTCTATCTGCCTTGCCTCTCGTCAGTTCCAATTGTCGCCAGCTTGCATATTAAAGTCCTAGGTTTGGTTTTGATTTTCTCCTTCTTCTTTTTTCTATTTTAGTTTTTGTTGATATTATATTTTTAATAAACTTTGCTCAAGTGGTCTACTTTAGATTATCTTTAATAATTCTTATTATACAAGTACCAAACTATGTGCATATAGTTGTATATTATGTGGTTGCGATGGAATATTTTGCTGTGCCTCAGTGCCTTGATTAATTTAGTGGAGCGATGGTTGTAATACTTTGCTATTTACTCAGAAAATGACACTGCTTTATAATTCTAATGAATTTTTTTCCCTTTTTGTTCACTTCTACAATATACGTATTGTCGTTCTCTAGTGGATTTGGTAATAATTATGTAAGAGTAAACCCAAAAGCCTTCAAATTGGAGGAAAAGAATATGTAATAACCCAAAACTCAATATACGAATATGTAATAACCCAAAACTCAATATACGTACTGTCGTTCTTTGGTGGACTACTAGTTATTGTTCATTTGATAAGCAAATGTCATTTCTCTTGTATTGGTGTTCTTTCATGGTTGTTGATATGTTAAAGTCTATTAAATTCCAATAGATAATTGCTTCTTTTTCTTATATGTGTTTTGACATGGTTCTCTTGTACTGGTTGGTAACAGTATTATGTCCCTTGTACACTCCCATCTTCTGGACGTTGGAGTAGGTATCTGCAGATACTCCTTGTTCTGGTAACATGAACCTTCTTGTGCTAACATTCTCAAGGTGCTGGTTACCTTAAATGTTCCGTTATTTTTCAGATATTGTGATGCATTCAGCAACTAAGTTTATATCTTGCCATTGTGATTTAATTTGATGGGGGTGTACTTGTGGTCACGGAAAATTCTTTCGGGGCTTTATTTACACTTATCATAGTAGTGCCCTTGAGTTGCTTTCATGGCCAAAACTATCAGATTATCCTGATTGAATAAAAAGAAGAAGAAAAACCTCTTATTAATAAGCTCGTTTAGTAGATTCAATTACCTGAAGTCTCAAGTACTAAGTGTTTGTTGCATAATTATTAATTTACATCAATGAAACAAGAAAATGATCAAAATTGTCCTTGATGTATAGGAGTTGAAGTATTTTGGTCCTTTATGTATAGAGCCGTCAATATGGGCTAGGCCCGTTAGGCCGGCCTGGCCTAACCCGTGATTTGATATGACTAAGCTATGATTTTTGGAGCCCATTTAAGAAAAGGGCTTTTTAGCCCGACCTAAATAAGTCTGCCGATTTGTGGGGCTTGAGAAATATGGATAGGGCTGGCCCGTGGGCCAAATAAAAATTAATTAAAAA
>NW_006238980.1:1672932-1681338 GCF_000226075.1 Solanum tuberosum | reverse complement strand
GTTTAAAGTTTGAAATATTACATATTTAAATACAATTATGTTTATAAAATATGTACTACATAAAATAAAAATTCCCTAAAATTTCTAGGGAACCACTACATATGTCGTAGCCTATGGAATATTGTCATAGTTTTTGTGTTTTATTATGATCATTGGAAAACAATTAGGTTAATATTTATATTTAGCTATTTATTCTTTTACTTGAAATCAAACTTAATAAATATTATAAAGATAATTTATTTGTAGATTTGATTAACAAGTAGTAAGTAACATTAACACCATGTAATATTTCTTGTCGATATTTATGATAATATTTTAAAATTATAATTTAATTTAAAAAATTATAAAAAATATACTTTTAAGAAGAGAGGGTTGTCCCGGCAAAGCCCTTAGCCCACGTACTTATGGGCTGGACCGACCATTTTCTGGCCCATCACAAACATGGGCTAGCCCACCTGTTAAATTTCAAAGTTTGTATGTGTTATCCCGAATGGGGTGAGCCAGCCCATATTGACAGCTCAATTTATATATATCATCTCATCCAAATAGTCCTTAATGTATATGAAAAGATGATCATTTTAGTCCTTAGTCCTAAAACTAACCAAAAAAATAAAAAAAAACTGTTAAATTTAACACTGGGTTCCACAACATGCCAAACTTTTAAAAAAAAAAAAAAATTAAAAATTAGTAAAACCCAGTCTTCCTCAATTTGTTTTCTTTCACCATCACCATGGCACCCTGCTTCCTCAACTTCTTTCTTTCACAAGGTCATACTCCGTATCCTTGTAAGAAAAATAATACACACTACATTCATTTCTTATCTTTCGTCAGAACAAAAATTTGAGCAACTCCTACTTTCTTATATAAGAAGAAGAAGAAGAAGAAAATCAAGATCGTTAAAACAAATGTGAACGAAGTAAACTAGTTAAACGACTCCATTTCTCCTCGAGATCACCATAAATCAATTCCTTTTAAGTTATAATTTGTTTCTTTTTGTTTTATCCTTTTTCAAAATTACGAGTATTTTTTTCTGGCATCTTTATTCATTTCATTTTTCAAATAAAAGGATTAAAACTGAATGGACAAAGCTAGAAAATAAAAATCGTGTGTCTGTATGAGAGGATTTTATCAATGGAAACAAAAATAGATCAATTGAAAATTGTAAAAATAATGGTTGAAGAAAACGATGGAGGAGAAGAGATTACGGAAATGAAGGAGGAAGAAGCGTTCCACCAAGTGTGGGACCCACTGTTAAATTTAACAGATTTTTTATTTTTCTGGTTAGTTTTAGGGCTAAGGACTAAAATGACCGTCTTTTCATAAACATTAAGGACTATTTGGATGAGATGATATATATAAATTGAGCTGTCAATATGGGCTGGCTCACCCCATTCGGGATAACACATACAAACTTTGAAATTTAACAGGTGGGCTAGCCCATGTTTGTGATGGGCCAGAAAATGGTCGGTCCAGCCCATAAGTACGTGGGCTAAGGGCTTTGCCGGGACAACCCTCTCTTCTTAAAAGTATATTTTTTATAATTTTTTAAATTAAATTATAATTTTAAAATATTATCATAAATATCGACAAGAAATATTACATGGTGTTAATGTTACTTACTACTTGTTAATCAAATCTACAAATAAATTATTGACACTAGAAATTTCTAAACGATAGTAGCTAGTTTAGTGCGCAAAATTCATGTTTTACTTAGAAACAGATTGAGTTCATGCTAATATATATTTATTCTAAAACATACAAGTCAATTTCTTTTGTTGCACCATGAAAAGTGGTAATGAATCACAAGACAAGTTTGAATGTGCAAATTGAAACATCCATGATAACATAGGTGTATGAGAAGGATAAGCAAACAGAACTGATAAAGTTTGATGCGGCAATTGGATCTGAACTCCGGAGAAGGGATGTAACCAATTATACTTTTTTTCAACTTCTATTTTACTCGACTAAACTGTTGGGAAAACTATCAAAATGGTCCTTTAATGTATGGTCTTGGATTATTCTAGTGTTTCATTGTGTATATATATATATATTACTATAAGCGGGAACAAAAAAAGTTAAAAAGTTGAATTACTGTTTTACCTCTACTATAAATTAAAATGTTATAAAACATTTAACTGTTTAATTTAAATATTAAATTGTTTCATTTAAATTAATATGTTAATGGCTTTTGCACTTCTTAGATTAATTCATAATTAAAATATCTAATTTTATAATACTTATCATCTATAATCTATATGTATATATTAAGAAATTACTAATCATATATCATATATCATATCATCATCATCATCATAACACATCATATCATATATTATTAAAAGTGGGAAGCACCCATCTTCAAAGTTTTAGATTACAATTTAACTCTTATACTTAATCAAAATGTAATAAATACAACATCTAATCTAATTAAATAATAATAAAAATGTATTGTCTCTTCAAAATTAATATACATAAATGTAAAACCACTAAATTATCCACACACAAAAAGAGAGGGCACTCTTCATATTCCAACTAAAAGATAATGATACTTATTATGTTTCCAGACAAATTAATGAAATGTTACAGAAATTCATGGGGAGAGAACTTAGGTGAATGTATCCATGATAAAAAAAAAATGACATTTATTATGGCTTGGAATATGTATCTTTGTATATATTGGTTTTTGTTGTTTCTATTCAAAATTGAATATTAGTTTGAGGTGAATGTATCCACATGAATAAAAATGCAGAGAAATAAAACGAGTGTTTAAAGTTAGATTACAATTTTTCTCTTATATTTAATTAAAATTAAATATCTAATCTAATTGAAATAGTAGTAATTGTATTTAAATTTACATGAGATTTGTGAATCTGCAGATATTCAAAAGTCCAATTTAAATGTAGCCCTTACTAATTTACTCATTAGTCAAATTTAAGTGTGTGCTATTCATTGCTAAATAGTTTGGAGAATATGAAGAGTTGCAATGAATAATTAAATGTAGAGTTGTAGACTAATTAATTAGGAGAAATAAATAGTTTGGAGAATAGGAAGAGTTGCATTGAATAATTAAATGTAGACTAATGAAAGAAAAGATTCAAGGAATGCAAATTGAAAAATAGCTATAAAAAGACAAGAATGTTACAAAACCATTTAATTGTGGATGTTTCAATTCTTTTCATCAACAACCTAACGTAATGAACCTATTTAATGTAAGACTTAATGTTGTACTAACATATTTGGTTAAAGGATGTAAACGGATGTTTTCTAAATCCTATAAAAGGGTATCCTTTACCCTTATGAAAAATACACATTTTTGAAGAGATCAAAGAATACTTATACTTAATATTTTTCATTACCATTTGGCTTCCTTTCTTGTTTAGTATTCTTGTATTTGGCTCTCATTTTATAACACGTTGTCAGCACGAGTCTCTAACCAATTGAGACCAACTTAATTCGAAATTATCTTTTTTCCCTAAAAGTTAATCAATTTTCTTTTAGAGTCAGGTATACATTCATGTGTTTATAACATCTCTAATAGGACTTGAATAAATCCTTGATCAACGATTTAATTACTGCATATATAACTTGCTTTAGGTATTTGTATGATACTTTACTTGCCATAATAATCAATACGTTTCAGGTTTATATTTTTATGTTGTTTATATGCTAGTAACTTATAACTCTAAATTAAATACTAGGGCATATGATAACATACTAGTTAGAGTAATCGTAAGTATTTTCTTGTCATAAATTTATGATAAATATTATTGTGTCATAAAGAAAAATATTATTGTATTAAATATGACTTGAAACTCTCACAAAAAAAATGGCGTTAATATCTATTGAAACTAATAATAAATATTGTAGAACAATTAAAATTACATATTAAATCTAATGTTTCAATACTTCATGAATTTACATGTTTTTAAAACATTCCATATGCATGCATATTAATTTATAATCATAGTATATTTTATTATTTGAACATTAATTAACCATTCATTATAAATAAACTAACATCATAATATTAACTCAATTATTTTATGATAGTTTTCATCATGTCGAATTTGTCAAAGCTTCTTATTAACTTTTTATCTTTTAATTTTTTCAGATTGATTTTAACATAAATTATTCCTAAAAATAATTTGAAATTGTGAGTTGCCTAAGTTTCAGTTGAAATAGAAGTTTGGAGAGATAACTGATTCAAAAATTGATTAAAATAAATATTATTTGTTAAAACAGAAAAGAGCAAAAAGTAAAGTGTATTTTAGTTGCTAAAATATAAGAGCCTGAAAACATGTTCTTTATTGTCTATATTTTCATGGAAACTAATTGATTTGCAATTTAAATTCATTGTTATCCAAATTATTTTTGTTGTTGTTGTTTTAAAATATTATTTTTTATTACTGATTTGTACACTATTTTTTTTTTGGGTAATTATCAACTTTTATTAATCGCCAAAACTAGGCATTACAAATCAATATTATTGCACAAATCAGTATTAATTTTACCTATGTATTTTTAACTATCTCTTTATTAATATTTTCTTTTTCCTATTTTTTTCGTTAATTATTTATTTTTAATTTATTTTGTATCATCGCATTTGAATTTTTTTCTAATCAAATAGTTAATTTTGTTGTTTATTAATTTTTTTGTTTTCTTTTAGTTTTGTTCTAAAACTACCAAATGACTTGTAAGCAAAAGAAAATCAAACATTTAATAATTTTGCAATGTATATATAGTAATTGCTTCTTATTTTCATAAAAATTGAGTTTACATCTATTATATTTCTATCCAAAACATGTCACATTAATTATGTTACATCTCCTAATTTACCTTTTAACCTCTACTAAGACAACATAGAATCTTAGATAACTTCAAATAAAAATTGAGATTATTCCATAATTCCTTTAAAGCAAATTAAATCATATCTGCTCATTTCAATATTACTAAATTTGTGATCATTACTAATTTATATGGTGCTAAGATTGAATTATTATTTTTTCTAGAAAAATATATGATTTATACCGTGAACACACTTATTAAATACTAAAACAAATAATTATAAATGCTTACCTCTGGTGTCAATCTTTTAATCCAAGGATCCAATCTCACTTTTTGTATTTGACTACACAAACACTAAAAATAATATGGAGATTAGCAATTAAATTTACTAATTTAAATCAGAATGAAAAAGCAACGACCGTATAGAAGAGATAAATTAAAGAAGAGAAAAATAAAGAGAGATACAAAAGAAAGTTGAGAGAAGGGTGTGCAACTAGTGTACTTTTTAAAAATAAATAAATTAGAGTAATATATATAAAACATTTTTTAATTCTGTAACTGTTTTTTTTACTGTGACACACTTGTTTATAATAACTGTTTATTTTTTACAGTGACACATTTATTTTTGTAACTATTTTTTTTTTACCATGACACAATTGTTAGAGAAAAGTGCAAAAACTCTAAATTATTTATGTGTGTTTAAACTCCCACTGAACTTCCTTTCCTACTTTTTTTTCTTTTTCGTTAATTTCAATTTTTCTCTCTCTTTGTTTCAAAAATAATAATGTAATATATATATATATATATATATATACCTACTGTTAAATTTGATTTTTTTTTTTAAAAAAAGTAAGAAGTTAGAATAACTGTAAAATAATTTCTATTAGTGTTTACAATTGTTATTTTCAGATATTAAATTAATCATAATAATTCATAATTATGTTTTTTTTAAAGCTAGTATAAAGTTAAATTAACAGTTAAAAAACTTTTGTTAATGCTTACAATTTTAATTTCAATTTTTTTATTTTCAAATGTTAAAATAATTATAATAATTCATAATTATGTATGTTTAGTATATATATTTATATATAACTCAAATTTTGTAAAAACTGATATCAACATACGTTTTTTCCTCTATATTCGGTTACTTTTTAGAAAAAAACAATTTCTTAATTTCAATTTTTTAATTATATATATACTTCCAATTAATAATTAATTAACTGATTTTTCAAAAATTAAAAGTAGAGATTAATTGTGGCACTGCCACGTATGTGCTATCACCTCTCATATATATATTTAAATTGACAGTTTTTAATGTATTACTTTTTGATTAAATTTCAATTTATAAATAAAATTTATAAACTACTTTATCAATACCACACAGATATAGATATTTCAGTTATTTTTTTATGTGTTCCTATAATTTAGGTGCATTTTTTAGGAATAACACGATGTATGTAACCTACTGTTAAATTTGATTTTTTTTTTAAAGTAAAAAGTTAGAATAACTGTAAAAGAATTTCTATTAGTGTTTACAATTTTTATTTTCAGATATTAAATTAATCATAATAATTCATAATTATGTTTTTTTTAAAGCTAGTATAAAGTTAAATTAACAGTTAAAAAACTTTTGTTAATGCTTACAATTTTAATTTCAATTTTTTTATTTTCAAATGTTAAAATAATTATAATAATTCATAATTATGTTTGTTTAGTATGTTATATATATATATATTAAAACTCAAATTTTGTAAAAACTGATATCAACATACGTTTTTTCCTCTATATTCGGTTACTTTTAAGAAAAAAACCAATTTCTTAATTTCAATTTTTTAATTATATATATACTTCCAATTAATAATTAATTAACTGATTTTTAAAATATTAAAAATAGAGATTAATTGTGGCGCTGACACATATGCACTATCACCTCTGCTATTATATATATATATATATATATATATATATATATTCATTTCATACTTTCAGTTTTCAGATTGTTCTAGTGATCTAGGGTTTGTCCTATTCACACATCATGTAGTAGAGACTTGGTTTCAAACATCGTATTTTCGCTTTATGGTCTTTGTACTCAAATTTTTCATATACGTTGAGTTTATCATTTGATACTCATATTTTGTATTCATGTTATTTTAGTTATGTTGTCATCTTACTGTCATGCTTTGTCATGTGGTTAAGCGTAGAGTCTTTTGGGATTCTAGGTATCATGTCACATCTAGGAGGTAGTCTTGGATCATGACAAGATTTTGAAATTACAGGGATCAATTACGTAGTAGGTGTGTCAACTAATTAGCATCAGCGAGAAGAGGAATGTGATCAGGACATGGCCCATATGAAGACATAGATGGGCTTGTTGACCAAACATTTGTTAGTTGGTAGATCAGTAGGAACTGCATTTATTGACATGATGACTTGGATTTTGATTTTGATGAGAACGCCAATTATCTGAACAACTAGGGGGTTTCTAAACTAACAATTTGGGAAACAAAGGTCGAAACTATCAAAAGGATGACTACTATGATAGAGTTGGAAACTGCGATCAAGGGAACTAGCATAACAAAGATAACTTCAAGAATGATTGTAGTGGAGTATATGTTCCTCCTGCTAATAGAGACAGCAGGTAATTGAACAAGTAACTCTAGGATGAAAGAGATATTGGCAAATGTCCTATAGAGGATGAAATCTACAGAATCTGGGGTTAAGAAGTTGAAAGGTGATCTCTCCAACATGATTCAATTGGTGGATTCACACTCGATATCTATCAAAAGCTGAAGCATCAGATGGGGAAACTATCTGCCACACTATATCAAAGAAAGAATGGTACACTACCCAGTGGTATTTTTCAAAACCCAAGAAATGAGGGTTAATGCATGGAAATTACTATTAAGAGTGGTAAGTCACTTCCAGGACCATTACCTACAAGTATTGAGTAGGAAGGAGATGCTAAAGCTAAAATTCATACTCAGGTTGAGAAGGGTTCGATGCAAAGGTTCTTGTTGATTCTGGTAAGTCAAATATAGAACCTTTCAACGAGATAGTGCTTTTTCAACTCTCTCAAAATGGAATCTATTCCATCCTAGCGGTCTTTTTCATCTCGTAAAGCGAGGTGGAAGTTAGTCCTAAAGAAGTTGAAGGGGCTAAGAGCATAGACGATACATCAACATAGATATCACAGCTTTTACAACGAATTCCTAAACCACACCTCTATTTCAATAAAGGATGAAGAAGAAATATGATGATGGTATGTTATTGAAATTCATATCTAAGCTTCATCAGTTTTAATTGAATATTCCTTTGGTAGAAGCTTTACAACATATGTTAAGTTGTGCTAAGTTCATGAAGAACTTGGTCACAAATAGGGGTGACAGAATGGGTAATTAATATGGGTATCCGCTCATATTTACCCATTTTAAAGTGGATAGTTAAATGAATAAAGTGGGTAAAAGATATGCATTCACACACACAAAAAAAAGTGATAAAGGGTGGGGTAATAAGAAAGTCTTTTTTTATAAAAAAATTTATAAAAAAAATGAAACTTTTTTTTACATTTTTTTTGGGATAGGGGGGTGGGGGTGGTAGAGGGTGGGTGGGTATATTTTTTAA
>NW_006238980.1:1667252-1672659 GCF_000226075.1 Solanum tuberosum | reverse complement strand
AGGGGGTGGTAGGGGTGGGGTGGTGGTTTTTTTTATTTTATTTTTTTACATTTTTTTGGGATAGGGGGGGTAGGGGGTGGAATGAAGTGATAAATTTTTTTTTTTTTTTTGTTTTTTGTTTTTAAAGCTCTTGACAAGATTTCTATTATAATATGAGTAACTCGTTTAAATCCATTTAAAATGTGAGTTGACTCGAGTAACTTATCCATTTTTATTTAACTCATTTTTTGATCGACTCATATTCGACTCGACTCGACTCGCTCGTTTGCCACTCAGTCACAACTAAGAGGACAATCAGTTTTGTGCGGGCATATAACTTGCAACACTATCGTGTTATTGCTACAAAGTTTCTGGTTCAGAAGAAAGAAGACCCAAGTTCATTCGCTATTCATGCACAATTGGTGACAATTCTCTAAATTTTAGAAAAAGATATTCAGAAGCATATATCTATATCACAAGAGAAATGGTTAACAAAAATAAATGAATTTAGACTACGTCATGTTAATCTCGTATATTGAAACATTACACACATTAGTATATATTAAGCGAAAAATAATTATTATATCATCAAAAAAATTTTACTCAAGTACTCGAGGTTATGGAATATACTCTCTTAGGATAGAACGACTTACTTCATCAGAATAGCGGTACCTCATATTCCGCTAAACTTTGAACTCACTCAACGACAATAAATCACACAAAAAAATTAAAATGCAAGATGAAGAAGAGTAGAAGATTAAAAAAAAATTGTGGTGGAAAATTGAGAGAAATCCCTCTTTATATAGTCAATAAAGGGTAGTATGAACAAATATTTTTTGTGTCTTATCTGAAAAGTCATTACTTTTCCGAGAAGTCACAACCCTTTGGAAAAGTCACAACTTATTGAAAAAGTCACAACTCATCGATAAATCACAACCCTTTGAAAAAGTCACAACTCATAAAATCACAACCCTTTGAAAAAAGTCACAATTTATCGGAAAAATCACAACTCATTGAAAAAGTCACAACCTAAGTTAGAGATATTATAGTAATTTAACATTCAAGTTAGGAGTTCATGCTTTTAAGGTATATATATATATATCAATATTTTGCTTAGTGTCAGGAAGAGTTGCATGTATTAGTCCAAAAAAAAGGGAAAAAAATATTACTCGTCTGAAGTTGATTTTTTTCGTGTTATTAGATTTATATTTTTATGTTAAAATATAGTTAAGTGATTTTGGTGTAAGAGATAATAATAATCTATCATCTGTAAAATTTATCTTACTTTATCATGTCACATCAACAAAACATAGATTTTCGACGAGTTTGTTTTCTGATTACATTGGTTGAGTTTGATTATTTTTAAAAGATACAATAAATCAATATAGATTACCTTAAAAATAAATCTATAAAATTTAAATCATGAATTCATTTTTATTATTATGGAGAAAACAAAAATCACCAGCGCTTGACTTTTGTGGTTGGCTTCTGAATAGGGTTAAAGGAAACGATTCGAGTTTCTTAATTTATTTCATCAATTTTCAACTTTACAGATTTGTAATTTTTGCATTATGAATATTGCATCATTTGGTTCTTGGAAACATGATCAGCCTCTTATTATTTGTTGTAATGTATTGTTAATTTAAATATTATGTGTATTTTAATTGTTATTTAAATTTCATTATATCGTATCGATTAAATTCATTATTAGATAACGATTAAAATTCCAATTTTATGAAACGATCAATTTGGTGTGATCATGTCACTATTTTAATATTTTCTTCTCATTTGTCTTTACTAATTATTTAATAATCTGATTTTACCCTTTGCCCTTCTTTTTATAGTTGATTTATCTCGTTCCCTACTTTTCTTGTAGTATTATCATTTAAATTGTTGATGTATCAAGTTATGTAATACAATACGACACAATACAATACAATATATTTATAGCTCTTATTAATTATGTACTTTTTTTTCTTCATAAAGATCATACTTTTTGTTCTAGAATTAAAATACGAAATTTTTTTATCTTATTAATATTTTGCTTAAATGTCCGGAAGATTTGTATTTATTAGTAAAAACAAGTAAAAAATATTACTATCTGGAGTTGAATACTCTGACAGATATGATTTTTGTGTTATTAAATTTAAAATTATTTTTTTATGTCAAAATATAGTTAAGTCACTTCGATATAAAAAGTAAAAATTATGTGACCATCAATAAAATTTACCTTACTTTATCTTGTCACATCAACAAAACAGAGATTTTCTGCGATTTTATTTTTTATTACATGGATTTGAATTTGATGATTTTTAGGTAATAAAAATTGAAATATATACCTTAGGCAAAAACATATATTTGAATGATCACTCAAGAAATTACCTGTGCATTTTCTTCCTCTCCTTTCAAGATTGATTTTTATGTTGTTATTTTTCACCCGATGTTCGATAAAAATACGACTTAGGGTCCGACTAAATCTAAATTCGCATTGAAAATTCTGACATTATGAGTAGAAGTACTTTCTAATAAAGATGACTTTGTACCTAAAGATACTTGAACTTGAGAGACTACTTATCACTCCCTTACAACTGTTAAATAATAATAAAATTGATTTATATGTTATTGAAGTCTATGCAAAAGATTACAAATTACAGTCCTATTTATTTATCTTTACAAGTTTAATTATTTCAAAGACGGTGAATAAGTTCCTATCCAATGTTCTAGAAAAAAAGATAGGCACTTACATTCTCAAACATAACACAAAAGAATTGTAAAATTAAGCAAACAAAATATTGAGTTGTCTATCTAGAAATTAAACTTCATTCCCAAATAGCCAGTCAACAACTGAAAACTTAAAGTTATCTTCTCCTTTTTTGTAACGAAAAAAAATCATTTTTCTATATATCCATATTTCACTTATAATACCTGGCCAGATTTGTTCAAGTTTCGACGACTAAAAAATAATGCAGCATTTTCAGTGGACAAAATTAAAATAAAACCCCACCTAGGCCCTAGCAATTCGATTGGAAAAATTACCTAAATATATAACTTATTTTATCATATTCTTTAAAATTTCCTATCATTTGAAAAAATTACACAATTAATACTCTCTCCTATTCTTGGATACATCACTTTAGCGATGTATCCGTCGGATACATCACTTTACGCGATTTATCGGGACGTTAAGTGATGTATCCGAAATCGAGACGTGATATATTCAAAATCGGGACGCGATCTATCGGGAACGTTATAGAATGTATCTGGATTCCACCAAATTTAAGGAATTTTTGTAATTTGAAAAATAGTAGGGATATAATTCCAACCACATTTGCCACCCCTACCAGCAACAAATGTCAAGTTAACTCTGTCTACCAAAGGCTTAGACAAATGAAAAGACACCTAGTGTTTTTTATCTCAGCCCATCTCATTGACCACTTGAAAATTTTCGGATGCTGAGTTGTTGCATTATTTGACAAGGGGATCTCAAGGATGTTCACCATTATAATCTATGTAGGATAATACTACTAAAAACCATCATATATACATAGGAAACTATCTTAGGTGCAGATAGTGTTAAGAGTATTTGGCCAATTAATATGATATAAAATTAAACCAGATGGACTAGAGCCAAGAAGGATAGAAGTAAAAGATGTTGGGAGTTTCAATCAAGAGCTCAATCCTCCTATGCTTGAGAAAGTAGCCTAACCTTGGTGCAGATCATGGAAGAGAATCTACTGCATGCCTTGCCCAGAAAGATGCTGGGAGTTTCAATCAATAATTTTCAAATATGAATTCAACATTAGGTGATGCTCTGCGGAATTCTTCTATCTCATCCATCATTTGTTTACCCGAACGAACACCGAGATATGCAAAATTCCAAAAGAAGATCTCCTCAAGTACAAGTGCATATGCCAAAATATACTTGATAAATTCCATTTCCATCTCAAGACCCATAAACATGTTCACTTAAACTCTTTGAAGCTTCACAGCACCGTATAAAAATGATTGGGCTCGTAGAAATTCTACAACACCTTCAACATTAATCCCCCTAGAGTGCTAAAAGAATTTCCAAGGAACAATTAATTAGGCGAATTCAAATTAATGATGATAAAAAAAAAACAAGAGAGTGCATGCTTACAAATTCAATTGTAAGATGTTGTAATTTAGGACAACTTGTAATCAAGTAAACAACACCTGAAACCTCCTTAACGTTTCTTAAAGACATGCTCAAAAATTTGAGAGATTTGATATTGTTCAGAGCAGTCGGGGGACTCTCTGGTACACCACCCATGATCAAGTACTAGAAGCAAGTCAAAAGTTACGTCAATCATTTGTTATGATAATAATATAATTAGTATATCACAAATAATGTATGTTACCTCTAATGTTGAATCACATAGATGCAGTTCTAGCAGTGAAGGCATGTAATGGAAGAACTTTGTAAGATTAGAGCAAAAAGGAGATGTATCAGTCAAAAATCCAGTGAAACACACAGTAACTTTTTCAAGCATAGGAGCGTTCTTGAAGGAAATGGATTTTGATTTTCCTTGAAACTCAAAGAATTTGAGATTTGCGGCATCAATTTCAAGGGTGTCAAATTTTGTGCACCAACACAACCTCAATCGTTCAAGCAACGGGCTTTTAGAGATGAGATTTGTAAATATTGATGGAACAAAAGTGATATGTTTTAGATGGAGATTAATAAGCTTCTCAAACCCTTTGAAACCTTGTGGAGGGTGGAACAAGCAATGTTGAAGTTCCAAATACTGTAATTGCTGGAATGTAAAAAGGTGATGAGGTAAATGATATTTGTTTTCGAAGTTGACATGAAGGGTGAATTCCTGGACATTTTTCTTCATCAAAAAGTGAATCCAATGATCAATATCAGGACAACTCGTAAAACTACGACCTTGGAGTCTAAACTTTAATATTGATCCTTTATGGAGGGCAGAAGTACTCACTACCCCCCTGAACTTGAAGCTTTTTATACGGTGTACACCTAAACTAAATTTTGTTTTAATTACCCCCCCCCGAACTTGTTTATTCCTCTGTTGCGTGCACCTTTTTCGTCCACATGGCGTAGAAACTGACAACACACTCTACTAGGCGCGTGAGGAAGTGATTTTTTGCCACATCACAAAGCTACAACGGTAAAAAAAAACGTAAAATCTCCATTTTTCTTTAATATTTGGCATATTTTAAACGAAAAATAGGGTAAAATGTAAATGAAAAGTAAAGGAAACAAAATTAACACTTATTTGGTAAGAATTTCTGACAAATTTGAAATTCAAGCGACCAACTTCACGTCTAGAAAAACCCAAATCCAGAAGGAGTTCTGCGAAATCAGCCCTTATTCAAAAATAACTTTTAAACAATGAATTTTAAATTTAAGAAATTTATTTTTTGCAATATTAATTTATCCAGGTGG
>NW_006238980.1:1665399-1666687 GCF_000226075.1 Solanum tuberosum | reverse complement strand
TATATATATATATATCTTTGTGTATGTTCAATTGACTTGTCCTTTTTTCATAAAATTACAGTTACATGTAATTGGTAATATGATAACAAAACAGAAATAATAACATAAAGGCATAACATAACTAGTGTTTTCTTGATCATCAAACACAAACATCATAGTGTTTCATTGTTTCAACCAACAACCACAATAACTTAAGTTAACCACCAAAACAAAAAACAGTCACTACTTTAAGTTTGGTTGAACAACCACACAAGCACCAAAACACAAAACAGACACTACTTTAAGTTTGATTGAACAACCACACAAGCACAAAATACAACCACACAACCACACAACTAAGAAGTTTTCTTTGAGGGTGATTTTCCCTTGGCTTGTGCCCTTGTTTGAACTCCAACAGCTTTTGATCTGGTTTGAATATGACGCATAACACTTTGGACTTGAAGTTCTCTTTGAGTCATGGCCTGTTTGCCTTTCCACTTCAGTCCCTTGGTAGGTTTAAAACCAATATCACCTGTCACATGCGCAGAACTCACCACACCAGTATTAACCCTCCTACTGCTAGACAATCCTTGCTGCAATATTAACAACATAGTTATTTTGGGTCTCACATTTAAAAATATAATTTTGATAGTTTTATAAGACACTTACATTAATACATGTATATCCAGTATCTGCAACAAATACACCTTGTCCAACCACTTTAGGCCTCTTCTTGTAACCACTTCCTGCACCTCTTCTTGTACCAGTCTTGCTGCTGCTTGCTCTTTCATATTGACCTCTACCCCTCTTTTTTCCAGTGGTGGACTAATATGAGTAGAAAAAGAGTACAACAAGAGATTAAATTAATAAGTAACCTAATCTAATTTATAAAAGTAAATTAATGTGAATGTACCTCTTGAGTGGGTGTTGGTGTAGACTTAGGTTTAGGATTTTTTGGACAATTTCTCTTATTATGATTTGCTCCTTTGCAAATTGAACATGTCATTACTGTCCCCATTCTTGGCAATTTCCCAGCTTTTCTCACTTCACCAATTTCTCTCCTTCTGTTCTTTGGTGGCCTACCAGGCATTTGCCTTGCCTCAGGTGGTTCAACCATTGGGTTTCTGCTTTCAGGCCACATTTCCATGTTTGGGACTGGTTGAATGAAATGAGAATATGTCTTCAAATATGTCTCTTTTCTATACCAGCTTGAAATTGCTTGTGATGCATCCATGTTCAAGTGGTTCATTGCTGCTATACCATGTGCACATGGGATACCTTTTAATTCCCAAGATCTGCAACTACATTT
>NW_006238980.1:1660529-1662341 GCF_000226075.1 Solanum tuberosum | reverse complement strand
ATTTATCCAGGTGGCTAATATTTATCCAGGTGGCTAATATTTATCTAGGTGTCATGCGCGTGTAGACACGATTGGAGTGATCGGACAATAAAGGTGTACGCGACGGAGGAATAAACAAGTTCAAGGGGGTAATTAAAACGGAATTTAGTTTAGGTGTACATCGTATAAAAAGCTTCAAGTTCAGGGGGTAATGAGTACTTCTGCCTTTATGGAGTAATAGGACTTGGTAAATGATTCTCTTTGCTTATTCATCTTGTTTGAAAGACTTGAAAAACTCATCATTAAGATCAAGTTGTTGTCGTGTTACCCATTTGTACCTCCAGTCTTTTGACAAGATACTGGTCTTCACGGCATCTTTCAAAGGCAAGCTCCCTAGAATTCCATCAAGAACATTACAAGGCAAATTGCTTATTGTATCCACACCATATGTCCAAGCATTCATCATGGTCTAATAAAACAAGTTTGCCAGCAACTCTGAAAATAATAAAAATCAGGGATAAAGACAATATAATACCCAAAATATATTTCAACAACCGGTAGTTTAATGTCTGCAATATAACTTCATAGATAGGAAATAACGACTCATAATTGACCACAAAGAAAGAAGAAGACTATAGTGGTGGAGCAACGATTTTCATGCTATCTAGTGTGCAGGGGATTCAACAAATATATATATGTACAAATAAAATGTATTTCACTAATATACACAACACAATCTTTTGGCAAGAAGACCATAGCACTAGCGATAAATCGAGCCCATTAAAGGTTTCATTAGTACTCTTCCTAATATCTAATCTATGTCAAGCTTATATAAGGATTTTCCTCCTCGCATTAGCCAGGGTTCCTCAATCTTTGAACTTGTCACTTTATATTTACACAATCTGACATAGGTTCAAACCCTAACCTAATATTAAAGTCGAGAAGCAAACATGAGCGAGTCCGTTATCCACCAAGTATTTTGTCCCACTAGCCCTAGAATTGAAAATCAGGAGGTCTAAAATTCAAATTCCAGTCGCGGCAAAACACAAGGTGATTTGGACAACCTAAGGTATTGGTGGAATCAGATCATTCAAAAATACACTATTTTTGAATGATCCGATACACTCGTCGGTCAGAGCAACATTGATCAAGTAGTAATGCTTACTTGTACTAAGTAATCAAAGATTTACAACTACTGATATTATAATATAGTCAAGAGTCTTATCGAAAGGAGACTCAATTTTTTTCAGTTTTCTTATACGGGCAATACGTGTGTAGCTGTTTTTTTAAATGTAGGTAAATTTGTTTTTCTAATATGTAAAGGAAGAGATTTGGGGTAATAATTGTTTAGTCGGGAGTCTAAAAAATGCCCTAATATTTGTGATTTATGTTATAAAAAATGTCTTTTATTAATCGATCTATATGCATTAAATGTTATTTTTTTTGTCTCAAACGTATCCTTCAATTATATATAAAAACGAAGTCCAAATATATATGGCATCACATTGGACTGTATTTGAACCGTTTTATGGTTGCTCAAATATGTGGAAAAATTATCGAACTAGTCGAAATAGCAACTTATTTATAGAAAATAGCTATAGTTTAAAAGTATTATAAGAAAAAGAGTTTGTATTTGTATCCAACAAAGAGAGGATGAATACAGTGTATTCGTTGTATTTCGAATACAATTGATACACAATAAATAAATAATACAATGTAAAATAAATACAAATTACAATTCGTAGTATTTCGAACACAATTGATACAAAATAAATACAGTATACAATGCAAAATAAAGGGATAAGGGTCTGAAAAATACCCCAACTTTGGTCG
>NW_006238980.1:1630171-1660318 GCF_000226075.1 Solanum tuberosum | reverse complement strand
TGTCCACGTGGGCAAATATATATGTTTAAAATACGGTATTAAATAGTCTAGGGAGGTAATAGGTCCTTATGAAAGTTTAGTATCACAACAACAAATTCGACCAAAGTTGGGGTATTTTTCAGACCCTTATCCCCAACATAATTATAAAATACAATCCTCTCTCCTCCCTCTCGCGATATCGCTTGCCTCTCTCCTCTTAATATGTATTCATTTTGATACAAATCAGTTTGTATTTATATTATTTTCCTCCAAAATTTGTGAAAAAAATACACTCACTCTCTCTCTCAGATCTCGCTTGCCTCTCTTCCCCCTCATCCATAACAATTTGTTATTATTCGTAATTAAGAAATATTTTAAAGGAAGTGACATATATGACCTCAACTTTTAACTGATGGTATAGATAGGTCATTTCTAATAATTCAATGACATATTTAAGCATTTTTCTCTTATTGTGTTATGACACAAAAAAACATATTGACAAATTGTTTAAAATTACTATGATCTAATGTACTTAAATGAATAAAATCACAATTTATTATGATAACTATTTTTTAATATTGTCTGTGCATAGATCTGGTGCTCATGATCATCATATATCATCATTAGATTAAAAGTGGAACTTTCCAGGTCTATAGTTGAATTACCATTATACTCTTTAAGCTTCTTCTTTATTAGAGTCGGAAATTAAGGCTTATTTTGGGTTTTTGTTTTGTTAATGCAGTGAAATTAAAACTTATAGCATACTCCCTCCGTCCAACAATAGTTTTCCAATATACTATTTTGAGATATTCAACAATAGTTGTCCACTTTAGGAAATCAATGGATAATTTATATTCATTTCCTAATTAACCTTATCATTAATTATAGTTATTTCCCTATTAAATTTTTGCAAGACATTATATTTATTATATATATTGAAAAAGTAATCTAATAAAATTACTCTTCTATTTGTAGTTTGATGAGTCCACGATTTGGACTCTTTTAGGGCTTTATTTTGATAGATTTAGTGTCCTCAAATGCATATTTTGTCTCAATAACTAATGAAAATCCTTGAGTTTTAGGTATTTGGAGTTAGAGACAAAGCATAGACACTATTGAGCAGAAAGGAACAAGGCAACTGAAAAGAACGAAGAGAAGACGGCCTGAGGATCACCTAAACCATTAGGTGAGTTGCCGATTGGCTATGGTCTCGCCTAATGTTCCAGTGTGCCAAACTCTAAAGGAAAAAATCAAGTCGGCGAGATAAATGAGCAGTCGGTGAGTCACCGAATGATTCCACGATGCAATACTTCATCGCCCAACGTTACAGAATTTGAAGTCGCTAAAGGCTAATGCAGAAAGGCAATGAACCAGACCAAAGGGCGGATCGTCGAGTGGATCGACGATCCCGACTATCTGCGCCGAGTGATCCTTCGCAACACACTTTTTAACAATTATAAATACCTGTTTTAATTTTTAGTTCAGTATCAAGTTTTACAATTCAGAAACCAATTTTTAGAATTACTCAGTTTTAGAACTTAGTTTTTGGAGACAATTTTTCTTAGCTTTGAAGATTTCCATTTTCTAAGCAATTGGAAGTGGGTATTGAAGATTCTTCATCTTTGGCGTGTGTAAAGACAATATCTATTGTACCCATTTGATGGAAACACTTTTTGGTATCAATTTCTATCTCTTTACTATGTCTAGCTAAAACACCAATTCTTGGGGTGTATTTTTTTGAATATGGGTTGAATTTACTGCTATTTTTCAAATAGTTGAAGATAATATTTCCACATACTTTCCCAGACTATCAAAATTTCATTGGTAGCATGAAACCTCTTTTGGAAATATTATTCTACGAAAGAATTATAATGCTTCAATTCTCTTTGACAATCTTTACACAATGTCAAAGTTCATTCCATGGAAGCACCTATTGCGGACACAACATCACAAACTTTAAGTAACTGCTCTGTTTTTCTATCACAGTTAGACATACCACTTAGTATTTAGAATACTAACAATAAAGATAATTTTTTTGTACAATTTGTTTCTATTTAACAATGAAGTTTGTAGAAAACCAAAAGTACAACACTGACTTATTAGGTGAAGTTTTGATATTCCTCAAACCAATTACATAGTCCAATTTATCCAGAGTAGAAAATTACAAAAGTTTTTAGTCTACAACAATCAGACACAATCAAAATTCACATGGAGTACAAAACTACAAAAGGTTTTTTTTCTCCAAACAAAATAAAACATATTCTTAGATTATCACATAACAATGCTTTTATTTTCAAATAGCCTTTCAACTATAACATTTTGACATAGTATTTTATCAAATAAAAATGTGCATCTCTCATTCTGCAAACTAAGGAATTTTAAAGGCAACACTCTTTACCAAGGAAAATTCATTCCAAAACATATAGTTTGCAGATATTTTTCCAAAGATAGACATGATAAATATCAAAAGAATTAACTTCTAGAAACTATTTTCCTCGTTAGATAAATAATAAGAATGTTACCTGGTGTAATCTTTAACCAGAATACCACCAATTTTTCTGGTACATTCACAATTCTATCATGCTAAACAAGGCATCGAATTCTGAAGAAGTAGTGCATTGATCTTCTACTTCCATTATATGTTTCCCTCAATCAGTAGAATACAAGAAATACCAATATTATAGTAATTTCCTTAATATTATTGTTCATCTTGTATTCCTAAAATACTTAGAACACAAACTTTGAAAAACTTGATAAGAAATAACAAAGTTTAAATAACATTTTCAATACTAGAAAATTAAAATCAGTAGAGAAAATAGAATCAGAAACAAATTTAGAAACAATATAAAATTTTTTTTCTAAAGAAGAAAATCGAGTCTGATAAGTGTGGGATTTTGACTCATTTAGGCCTTGTTACCCATAGAATTAGTGTCCTCGATGCCTATTTAGTGCTCTAAAATTGATGTTTCAATGCTAATTTGCAGTTACAAAGGCAAAAGAGCAAGGCAAGGACATTACCGGGCAAAAAGGAGCGAAAAATATGAAAAAAGGCTAACGATAGTAAAAGATGAAGATCGCCAAAGCCACTAAGCAACTCACTGAGTGGCACTTCGGATTGCCTAAAGTTCCAGATTGCCAGCCATAGGGAGAAGCCAACTTGGCGATGGATGTGGACCTTCGGCGAACCGTCTAACGGATTGACGACACAAAATTTGATCGCCTAACGTTACACGGTCTGAAAGATGAAGAGTCAAGGCAAACCGGCGATGGAAAGGAGCAATTGGCGCATCGCCGACCTGGTCGGCGATGCTTGACTAACTTCGCTGAGTGACCCTGAAGGCCAAAATCTGGGAATGTATAATTTTAATTTCAAAAGGAGGAAAGAATAGGTTGTCATATCCAGAGTAATCCTGAGAGCGTTAGACTTGTAGCTTTCATCTTGGACATTACTTATCGTAGTTTTTAGGAGTTTTCTATTGGATTTTGAGTTGGGTTTTGGAATAGAAGTTAAATTGAAGCATCGTAAAGTCTCAGAGATTAATACCCAGCTATGGAGAATGTAATAGGTATTGATTTCTTACTTTTTATGATGTTCGGCTAAAACCCCATTCTTGGGGGTGTGATTATGTAATTAATTGTATTAATTAGCTTATGGGTGTTAGTAATTACTAATTTAATTTCTATTTTGAAGTGGGTTCGATTGGTAATTGAGTTTTAACTTATGAATTGTAGTTGAAAATGCAGTTCTAGTCTAGTGTTCAATGCTTGCTTGAGAAAGAGGTTTTAGAATTAAGGTTACCAATTGATGATTGGAGTGATTGGGTTGTTATGGATTCAACTCGATAGAGTTAATCTTAATTCGATCCTACCTATCTAGCTCGAGAGAGTAGATAAATTAAGGTTTCGAGTTGTTTGTAGTATGATGCTTGTTGATGTTCAAGAGAACTCACATGATTCGTGATATTTCATCGAAAGATGATTATTACATCTAAAGCCTAGCCTACCCACTATGATTCAGTGACTTTTGGTAATTAATAATCATATGTATGGCGAAATTTAGCAATTAATCGATCACATCCCCAAGTATCCATTATCTACTTGATTATTTCCCTATTTTACTTAATTGTTAACTTATAAACCTTACCCCCCATTTGACACTTGTTGTCAACCCCTTTAATTTACTTAAATGACTTCGATAATTTCTATTCCTACAATCTATTAGAACATGTCTTTCACTTTGTAATTGAATTCTAACTTGTATCATTCCCTGTGGGATCGCCAACTCTTTGTTGGGTTTATACTAGATTGCGAGCGCGTACACCTAGTATTGGAAGAGTGTAGTTTAGTGTTTATCAAAAATATCGCCACTGCCGGGGAGTGGTGTTTAGAATTCTCTTATTGAAGTTTAGATTGTGATCTTTTTGTGTTGTAGTTGAATCGACTTACCTTGTTTTGTGTTTGTTGTTGGTTGTTTGTGAACAGAGGATGAGATGAGTGTGAATGGAAGTAACGGTAGACAACTTGGACACCAAGATGACATGGGCAATTTGAATGTTGTGTTCCAAGAGACAAGCACAATGCTGCAACTATTGCAAATGAAAGGGTCGTTTGGAGGCTTGGCTCATGAGGATCCCCTTGACCATATTCAAAATTTCGTGGACGTTTGTGGTCCCTTTTCTTTCAAAAACATCTCCCAAGAGTCTGTCTGACTTCAATTTTCCCCTTTTTCACTGATAGGGGAGGCAACTAAGTGGTTAGCCGACCTACCAAGGGACTCCATTACCACTTGGGATGAACTTACTGAGGCGTTCTACATAAAGTTCTTTCCTCCTTCGAGGATGATGTCATTGAGAGATAATATCCAAGGTTTCAAATGCTTGGATGGTGAGACAATGCACGAGAGTTAGCTGTGATTCCAAAAAAATTTACTTCAATGCCCGACTCATGGACTTCTAGACAATGTGTTGTTACAACATTTCTATCGGAGTCTAGACTCGGTGAACAAAGGTGTGGCTGATCAACTAATCCGAGGAGGTATTATGCAGCAACCTTTTGAGATAGCGTCATCCTTCCTTGATGGGACGACGAAGATAAACTGAGCTTGGTATACTCGGGAGGATCAGGTGTCTCCTTTGACTTTCAAGATGACGAAGGAACAAATAGAAAAAGACCAACAATGGGATGAAAACATGGCTAAAAAGATTACCAAATGTATGTTTTGGCTAAACATGTAATGGGTAGTTGAGCTAAGGCTGTGAATGTTGTTGGTGTTAGAGGGATGAACTCCTATGATGAACACTTTAAGGATCTATATAATGAGGAAGTTAGTTTTCTTGCAAATATAGGAGAAGGTTTCTATCCGAACTATCCAAGGCCGGGGGGAAATGAAGGTTGTAATAGAGAGCGTGATCATGGTTGGAGAGACCGTGATAGGGAATGGTATGGCCGTGGGACTAACTGGAAGGAATGGTATAATGACAAGGAGAAATATGTTCCTCCCCATGAGCGTCAAAAGCCAAGAGAGCAAAGGACTGACCGGAGAATTCCGCACTGAAGATATGCTTGCACGCATTCTAAATAAAGTTTAAGGGTCGCACAAAGTGCTTAAAGAAATGAAAGAGGACGTTTCCACACTAAATCAGACGGTTACCTCTAACTTGGTTTCCATGAAAAAATTGGAAACACAAATGGGTGAAATCTCTTCTCATTTGAACCCAAGGTCAAAAGGGGGTTTACCGAGTCATGCCACGACGTTAAATACGATGCTTCCTGGGAGGTTACCCAAGTGTTAATTTTTTCTTATTGTTGTTTAAATAGCGGGTGTTGAATTTGTTGATTGAAAAGTTAAAATTATGGGAAAAGGTGCAATTAGGCGAACCAGGAACCAGTCGGCGAATTGCCGAACAGGTTACAAGCCTGATCTGGATCGCCGTTTGAACCTTCTAGCTAACTAGAGGTTCTGTAAAATTTGGCAGGACAAAGTACCATTTGGCGCATCGCCGAATGGGTCGGTGACGTAAGTAACCTCGCCGATCAGCGCGCGAACTGAAATGTCACAAAGAAGCTGAACTATTTTTAAATTCAAAATTCTCCCTCATTTCATAGTTTTTGACTTCTATACTTTCACAACTGCATATTTCCATATTTCCCTACTAGTTTTGTTGTTTTTCGTGTGGATCAATTACTCAGAGAGGATGTTAGGATACTTTGCTAGGCTAGCATTTCAATCTTCTGATTCTAAGGTTGCCTTAATATCATGTTATGAAGATTTTATCAAAAATTGCATACAAGTATGATTTGAACTCAAATGTCCTTTTTAACATGTTTTTGCATGGTCATCACACTTAGTGCTTAATTGTGCTAACCCCATTCTTTATTTTCTACAAAGTGTAGGTTTCGGTAAGTTATAGCAATTATGTAGTGAAACTTGGGATTAGAAGTTCTCTCAAGACCTATCTTGGTATGTCCTCATATGTTCGAGGACAAGGATTCTATGTTTTTAGTTTTGTATTGAGACCCTTGTAATAGACTTTAGCATTTTCGATTGTATAAAGGATCGTGACCCTATCTTGTATGTTTGTCCAAGGATGGCCATGTGAGACTTAGTCTTCCGCTGTGTCTTTCAGAGATGTTTAACGAGATTTTAAATAGTTGGTTTTAAATAAAGTTTTAATTCCGCACTATTTTCTATTGTCTATGCAATGAATGAGCTAAGAGGCTTGTATTAGACCTCTTCGAGGTCAAGTACGCCGTTTTACGACTAGCGGGTGCTCTCGGGTCGTGACATTAACTGTCACGACCCAAGCCTAGGGCCTAGACGTGACATGGCGAATGAGGAACCCGAAGGAACCCCAAACAAGCCTCTCAAACTTGTCATCACACTTCATCGGTCGCGGAAGTACATTCAACATTAATTAACGGGAAATCGGGACTAAGGGCAAACCATTTCAAAATGACATCATAGAATAAGAGTCAAGGTCATTTACAAAATACTTGTCTAACGCACACCTCTACATACATAGATAGGACGGGGCCATGACATTCTACCGGCTCCCCTCATAGTCAAAATACAATTACAAGCTAAAGTCTCAAAACATAGGAGTAGGAAACATAACATAGCCCTCGAATCATTGAGGACTCACCAACAACTCGGATAAGCACCGTACTAGCCACGTGAATGAAGAGAAGGATCAAGAGTAGCTCCGGTCCCTACATGGTGACATCATGTAGGCAAAATATGCGTTAGTACTTGGAATGTACTAAGTATGCGGGGTGCAACACAACAATAGACAAGGACACAATCGAAATACAAGAAATAGTTTCATAGGCATTATGAATAACAATATGAGGATGCATGATCAAAGTGAAGTCAAAACATGTTTAAGTAACTCTATAATAATAGTAGATATCATATGTGTATGCATGATCCAACCAATCTATAACCCCAACTTAGGATGGGGGATGCCGTTCACACCCGGACACCCTGGTGGCAAGGTATAAACCCCTCACATGGTTGATGTTGGTCACACCCCAAGCATCCTAGGTGGTGAGATATAAACCTCTCACATGGTTGATGTTGGTCACACCCCAAGCATCCTAGGTGGTGAGATATAAACCTCTCACATGGTTGATGTTGGTCACACCCCAAGCATCCTAGGTGGTGAGATATAAACCTCTCACATGGTTGATGTTGGTCACACCCCAAGCATCCTAGGTGGTGAGATATAAACCTCTCACATGGTTGATGTTGGTCACACCCCAAGCATCCTAGGTGGTGAGATATAAACCTCTCACATGGTTGATGTTGGTCACACCCCAAGCATCCTAGGTGGTGAGATATAAACCTCTCACATGGTTGATGTTGGTCACACCCCAAGCATCCTAGGTGGTGAGATATAAACCTCTCACATGGTTGATGTTGGTCACACCCCAAGCATCCTAGGTGGTGAGATATAAACCTCTCACATGGTTGATGTTGGTCACACCCCAAGCATCCTAGGTGGTGAGATATAAACCTCTCACATGGTTGATGTTGGTCACACCCCAAGCATCCTAGGTGGTGAGATATAAACCTCTCACATGGTTGATGTTGGTCACACCCCAAGCATCCTAGGTGGTGAGATATAAACCTCTCACATGGTTGATGTTGGTCACACCCCAAGCATCCTAGGTGGTGAGATATAAACCTCTCACATGGTTGATGTTGGTCACACCCCAAGCATCCTAGGTGGTGAGATATAAACCTCTCACATGGTTGTCCGGTTCTTTTCCCCCGGACCGGGCATGGTCATGCAACACTTTATATAGGAAATTCCCATTAGGCTCTAATGCAATCTCACGTATGGAATGAACATATACACAAGCTTAGTTTGTCATCAACACATCTCTGGATTTCCATACATCTCATAACTCAAGCTTTAAAGCATCGATTCATCAATTCTCCATAGTTGGACATTTTGTCAAACACCTTGAAGGCATGTAATGGAATCAAAGAGCATGGAAAATAGGGTAGTAATTATGCAGCCAAACCAATGAACAACCTACAACAACACCCTTTTTAACACCCACAATACCACATGAAAATCTCCACATCCATTCCAAATTTAGGTTCAAGTTCTAGGGTCACAACATGCTCAAAACAATCACTTTTCATGTTTAAAATTCAATGTGCAGGAAATTATTACAAAGAACAAGACTAATTTATGAATCTTAACTTAAACCATGAATTAGTGAGTAGAATAGAGTCTAGGCACTATGGGTGGAAGGACCCATGAGTTCAACACCACATACCTTGAGTTTTTTTTATGAAGGTCTTGAGAGTGTCTTCAATGGAGGCTTGGAACTTGGAGCAAGAGTCTCTTCAATCTTGAGGAAGGTTTTGGATTAGGGTTCTTGAGAGAACTTGAGAGAAAATGTGTCTAAGTATGGGAGAGGTGTTTTGGGAAATGTTTTAGAGATGGGAATTGAACTAATGGTATATAGGAAATAACATATGCCCTTTGGAAAAATTCGTCCAACACTTAGTTAAAAAAAAGGGGGCGGGTGAACAGTAAAAATGGTTACTGGAAATTGCATTCCCTGCCGGACAGATTTTACGAAAATGGGCATAACTTCTTCGTCCGAACTCCGAATGAGGTGAAACGAAGTGCGTTAGGTAGATAACTCAAAAGGGATTTCCATGGATATATTATTGGCCACCAAATAATTTGTGTGCTAGGATATATAACACTCCAAAAGTAGACCCTCGAAAAATGCTTCACTTGGAAATTTCGGATTTTGATACGGTTGCTCTAAATTTGGGTTAGACCCATTTCCCAACTCAATTTGACCCCTAAACAAGAATATGAAGTCGGATTTTTGAAAAACGAAACGAATGTATTTTTATATAGCTAAACAAGTTTCCGGTAACTTCCGAAGCACATTTTTAAGAACTTTTTGGGTCATTTCATTAACTTTACTTAAGTATTTCCTGATTTCACGTTTTTGTTTTGCTTTTGTTTTCTACAGGTCTTACCTCTTGTGTATGCAAAGTACACGGAGTCGAGGCGAACCCTTGGCCCCCTACGATCCTGAATTGAGTAGAACTTTAAGAAGAATGGCTAATCATGGGGTACAAAATAATCCAATTGGAGAGGGTCAAGGAGATGGAGCTTATTTGCAACCCCCTAGAGTGTTGAATGTACCTATTCAAGTTAAAGGTGGTAATCTTGTTGAAAATGCAGAAAGAGTACAGAACCAATAGGTACCGAGGGTTTGTGATAACTACAGGGTTGACTATGACGCAGTTTGATCAATTGGGCCTATTGTTCTCCCTCTACTACCTGTGGCACATACATTTAAGGTGACCAACAATCTTATGCAAATGCTTACAGCAAGAAGGTTGTTCTTTGGGTTACCTTCAGAATATCCATATGCTCTCATGGATAAAGTGACAAGTGTCTGTTTGAGTAGTGTGGGACGACCGAACTTGTACATGGACATTATAGGTTTGAGAGTATTCAGGTGATGGTGTTGTGTGGTTCTATGAGCTGCCATACAATTTAATATATACATGGAACCAACTACACAAGGTGTTCATGGCGAGATATTTTCTGGTGTCCAAGAAGTTGAATCTCGAAGATAAACTAAATAACTTCACAGCACTACCTGGAGGTCAGTGTAATCAGTTCATGGGATCAATTCACTGGATTCATGAGTAATGTGCCGAACCACCGCATAGATGGTGAGTCACTGAATGAGTACTTCTATAGAGAACAAGATAACAATGGAAATGATGTGTTAGATAATATTGATGGAGGATCTTATGGGGAGTGCACCTTTGAGAAGATTCCTGAGAAACTTGAGAGGATCTCCAAAAACAATAAAGCATGGAGCACTAGAAAGGCAAATACTAGTAGAAGCACGTCTGTTGTTCAAACTGCACCAAGTCAATCCAATGATGACATTCGTGAAGAGACGGCTCAAATGAGGACAAAAATTGGCTTGGTATTAAATCATGTGAGTGGAAGTGCAGATAAAGTGTATGTAGTAAATTATCCGACTAGAGCTCCACCACCGCCGATTGAGGAGTACTTCTATGAGGAGGATGCGAATTTGGTGAATGATCAGACGGGGGTTTCTAGACTAATGCCCAAGGTTCCGATTCGGATAATTGGTTCCAAGGTCAAGGAAACCAAGGTCGGAACTATGGCAACTACAACCGCGAAGGGAACCGCGAAGGGAACTACAACCGTGAAGGTAACTACAACTGTGAATGGAACTACAATAGGGCTATGGGAATCAAAATGATAAAAGTGAGCCCTATGTTCCACCGGGAAATAGAGATGCTGGATCAAGTCTGACTCACACTGAAGATATGATGCAAAAGATGATGAAGAGGTTTGAAGCGACTGATGATAATGTGAAAGAAATGTGTTATGACTTGTCTAAAATCGGTCAGAAAGTTGATGCCCATGCAGTTTTGTTCGAGCAACTTGAGCAGCAGTTTGGTTAGTTGTTCAATATGGTGAACCCACGTCAACGAGGAACACTACCTAGCAACACGGTTCAAAATCTAAAAAATGATTGTCATTGTATTGTAGTCACTACTAGAGGTGGAAATCAGACTATGAATCTGCCCATGCCAACCGAGGTGAGAAGTGTACCAGAGAGAGATGAGAATGAAGTGGAGGTAGTTGAAGAGCCAATTGTTGAAGCAGATGAGGAACTTGAGGTAACCCAAAAAGTGATCCCCATGCCTAGACCTCCACCTCCTTTCCCATAGAGGTTGGTGAAAAAGACTGGAGAAGGAAAATACTGCAGGTTTATAGCTATGTCGAAACAACTTTCCATCAATGTCCCTTTGATAGAAGCTTCAGAGCAAATACTTGGGCATGCAAAATTCATGAAGGACTTGGTGACCAAAAAGAGGCCTGCCAGTTTTGAGAATGAAGAAAAAAAGCAACATTGTAGTGTTATTGGGACTAGATCACTTGTGCAGAAGAAAGAGGATCCTGGAGCTTTCACTATTCCTTGTACCATCGGTATGTTGCACTTTGCAAAGGGCTTGTGTGACTTGGGTGCTAGCATTAACTTGATGCCATTGTTGATCTACAAAAAGATGGGTTTGGGAGCCCCTAAGCCGACTGCGATGTGTTTACTTACGCCTGATAGAACTGTGAAGAAACCAATTGGAGTGCTCCAAGATGTTCTTGTGAAAGTTGAGTCTTTCAGCTTTTCGGCGTACTTGGTGATACTGGATTGCGAGGTTGATTTTGAGTTCCCCATAATAATAGGGAGACCATTTATTTCTACTGGGCACATATTGGTTGATACGGAGAGAGGGTAGATAAAGTTTTGGTTGAACAATGAAGAGGTAACTTTTAACATCTGTCGGTCTATGAAGCATGAAAGTGATTTTAAGTTGGTGTCGGTAGGCAATCATATTGTGGAGCAAGAATCAGAAGTGGCTATTGAATAGAGGTTATGTGTTGAGGCACTAGCAACTGTGATAATGAATTTTGATGGCAATGGAATTGATGACTATGATGATTTAGTTGCTGTGCTTGATGGGGGTCATATTCGGTTCACACCAAAGAAACTTGACTTAGACATGAAGAATCGATACACTCCTCCAGCACGAGCATCCATTGATGAGCCTCAAAAGTTGGAACCGAAGGTCTTCCATCTCACTTGCGGTATGCATTTTTGGGCTTGAACAACACTTTGCCAGTTATTATTGATGTTGATTTGAGTGAAGGGCAAGTAGAGGCTTTGATATCGGTATTGAAGAGATTTAAAAGGGCAATAGGTCGGACCATTGTGGATATTATTGGGATTCCACCGGGCATATGTTCTCATAAAATCTAACTCATGCCGGACAGCAAAGCAAGTGTTGAACATCAATGGAGACTAAACACCCCAATGTAAGAAGTTGTGAAAAAGGAGATTATTAAGTGGTTAGATGCAAGTGTTATATTTCCTATTGCTGATAGTAATTGGGTTTGCCCAATTCAGTGTGTCCCAAAGAAAGGAGGAATTACTGTGGTTTCCAATGCTAAAAATGATCTTGTTCCAATGAGGCTGGTCACTGGTTGGAGAGTGTATATGGATTATCTCAAGTTGAATGCATGGAATGAGAAGGACCATTTTCCAATGACGTTCATGGATCAGATGTTAGATCATCTCGCTGGAAAGGGTTGGTATTAATTTCTTGACATATATTCGGGCTACAATTAGATCTCCATAGCGTCGGAGGACCAAGAGAAGACCACTTTCACTTTCCCTTATGGGACTTTTGCGTTCAAGAGAATGCCATTGGGTCTATGTAATGCTCCGGCATCCTTCCAGCGCTGCATGATGTCTATATTTTCTGATATGGTGGAGGACACTATTGAGGTATTTATGGATGATTTCTCTATAGTAGGTGATTCATTTGATGATTGCTTGGCTCATTTGGCTGAGGTGTTGAAACGTTGTGAAGAGTGCAATCTTGTGCTCAACCGGGAAAAATGTCACTTCATGATTAAAGAATGTATAGTTCTAGGATATCAAATTTCGCAAAAAGGTATTGAGGTTGATAGAGCTAAAGTTGAGGTAATAGAAAACTTCCACCACCCATCTCTGTAAAAGGTGTTAGAAGTTTTTTTGGGCATGCAGGTTTCTACTGGAGGCTCATAAAAGACTTGTCTAAAATTGCACACCCATTGTGCAAGCTACTTGAGAAGGAATCTATGTTTGAGTTTGATGATACTTGTCTGAGAGAATTTGTGGTTTTGAAAGAGAAGTTGTCTTCTGCACCTACCATTATTTCACTGGATTGGGGACAACCATTTGAAGTTATGTGCGATGCGAGTGGGGTGGCGCTTGGTGTAGTATTGGGACAAAGGTGAGAGAAGATCCTTAATCCTACAAATTATGCAAGCAAAGCCTTAAATATTGCTCAAAAGAACTACACGGTGACTGAACATTAATTGCTTGTTGTGGTTCTCGCATTTGAAAAGTTTAGGTCCTATTTGCTTGGCACTAAAGTTATTGTGCATACTCATCATTCGGCATTGATGTATCTTATGGCTAAGAAGGATGCAAAACCAACGTTGATTAGATGGGTTCATTTGTTGCAACAGTTCAATTTTGAGGTAAAGGATAGAAAGGAAACAGAAAATCAAGTCGCCGATTACTTATCCAGATTAGAGGAGGAACCTATGATCAAGCTAGGAGATGGATTTGAGAAAAATGATGCATTCCCTGATGAGCAGGTATTGACTGCTTCTTATGACCTGATTCCATGGTTCACAGACTTTGCTAATTATTTTGCAAGTAATTTAGCGCCTTCGGATCTGTCATTTCACCAAAAAAAATCAAGTCTGATGTGAAGAAATTCTTTTGGAAAGAGCCTGAATTGTTTTGTTTTTGCGCTGATGGGATTATTCGTCGATGTGTGGCTGAGGTTGAGATGATGAGTATACTTGAGGCGTGTCATTCGTCACCTGTTGGTGGGCATCATAGTGGTATTCAGACTTCTCATAAGATTTTGCTGTGTGGATATTACTGGCCAACCATCCACCAAGATGCTCATGATTTTGCCAAGTCTTGTGATCATTGCCAATGAGAAAGTGAAATTTCAAGGAACCAAAAACTACCAATGAACCCGATATTGGTGATTCAATTGTTTGATGTTTGGGGGTCTTGACTTCATGGGTCCGTTCGTGAGTTTGCATTGGATGAAGTATATTCTTGTTGCAGTTGACTATTTATTAAAATGGGTGGAAGCAATTGCGCTTTCAAATAATGAGGGAAAGAGTGTCACATGCATTCCTGAAAAATAATATCTTCTCCAGATTTGGTACACCTAGGGCAATTATCAGCCATGGAGGTTCTCACTTTTGTAAAAAATTGTTCAAAGCGTTACTAGAAAAGTATGGTGTTCGTCATAGCGTAGCAACTCCTTATCATCTGTAGTCGAGTGGGCAAGTGGAGGTGTCAAATAGAGAGATAAAACAAATCATTGCAAAGACTATGAATGCCAACATAATTGATTGGTCAAGAAGGCATAATGATGCTCTGTGGAACTATCACACTGCATTCAAGACTCCTAGAGGTATGTCCCCCTACCAACTTGTATATGGTAAGTCATATCATTTGCCTATTGAGCTAGAGCATAAAGCGATGTGGGCGCTCAAGAAGTTAAATCTGGATTGGGGAGCCACATCAAGTCAAAGAATAAATGAGATGAATGAGCTCGATGAGTTTCACCTAAAAGCATATGAAAGTTCATCCTTGTACAAGGGGAAGATGAAGAAGTACCATGATCAGAAGATCGACAAGCATGAATTTGTTGCTAATGATTTAATGATCTTATTTAACTCAAGGTTGCGCTTGTTCCTTCGCACGCTCAGGTCCAAGTGGACCGATCCATTTAACGTAACTCAAGTATTTCCACATGAAGCGGTTGAACTCGAGAATAATGAAGGAACGAGGTTCAAGGTAAACAGTCAGAGGATAAAGATCTACTTCGGGAAATCAGAGAGTGTCAATGAGGTTATAGAGGAATGGGGTCTTGGTGAAGTCTGAGTAACCAAGGTGTCTACATCGTGCCGCGACGTTAAATCAAGTACTGCTTGGGAGGCAACACAAGAATTATAATCTAGCCAACTATAGGAGTTTTCTTTTCAATATAGGGAGTTTTTCTTAAATTTGTTGTTTTCTAGATAGATTCTTATTAATTATGAGTTTTAGTGTTGGCTTGATGATGATAGAATAGGGTCCGTGTCTAACAAGTATCTAGAAAATGTAAAAAGGAAGTCCTAATGTTCACTACGTGTGTAGGGAAGAAAGGAAACAATATGTAGATGCAGTGGTCTATGGTTCCCATCGACGGTCCGTAGGTCCACCCACGGACCGTGTATGGCATCCATAGATCCAAGGTAAGTGTTCTGAATTTTACTAAGTGTTAGAGTGAACCACGGTACCCATCGACGGATAGTAGGTCGACCCACGGACCGTCGACGGGGTTTCATGGGTCTAATTAAGGGTTGCAGTCGACCCAACCCGGACCCCTATTAAAATAAAAACCTTTTTAAACACATTCCCCATTTCCCTCATTCCCCCCAAACGTTTCAAACCGTCAAAGTTCCCAAATTTCTTCCCTTAATCTCCCCCATCGTATCCATATAATTCTCCCCTTCAATTTTTAATTCTATCTTACTTCCATGTCACGACCCGGGGCTACCCCCTAGATGCAACACGGCGTAAAAGACTCCTAAAAGTCTCATACAAGTCTCATAGCATGTCATTCCAATAGATAATAGAAATAATACGGAATTAAAACTCATTTAGATCCAAACAATCAAAGCTTCATTTAAAATATTTGAAATAGCGGAAGTCTATTGTCTCACATGGCCATCTAAAACAATATCTTGAACAAAATAGGGTCACGACCCTTTACAATCGAAAGTCTAACAATAGTCTTTTACATGAAAGAAAATAATACATCAAGTACTTGTCCTCGATCTATGAAGACATACCACTTAGTCTTGGAGAATCTCAAATCAAGCCCTTGAACTAGAGAGAAAGAAACTCACTTGCCGGAACTTACACTTGTAGTAAAATAAGAGATATATGGGTTAGCACAAAGTACAAAGTATGATAGCCATGCAAAAACCATGCTTAAAACGGATATTTTATTTGAAAGTCATGCATTTATGCAAATTTGAGAAAACTTCATGAACATAAGAATAAGAGGCATAATATACACAACATAACCAACATACAAGTCATTTCTTGACATTAGAACATAATCAACCATATAAGACATTTCATTACATTAAGCTTTCACCTCAAGTAACCCCAAGCCATACCTTGTGCAATGTATGAATAGCATCCCATACCACCATCCACACTAGATACCACATTAAGGCCACCAAAAGTGAGCTTTCCATTCATCATTTCCACCTTTACACAATAATTATACATAAGAGATATAAGCATTTCATAAGACATGACAAGGAAGTAACTCATAATACAATCCAAGTATAGCATGCATCATTACATTTAAGCATATAAGAGTCAACATTTTTCATTAGCTTCATTTAGAGCACTTTCATACATTAGTCATTAAGACTTTAGAGAACTCACTATGACCCTCTC
The DNA here is from genome assembly GCF_000226075.1 of Solanum tuberosum. Lineage (NCBI taxonomy): Eukaryota > Viridiplantae > Streptophyta > Magnoliopsida > Solanales > Solanaceae > Solanum > Solanum tuberosum. Next base: position 1,643,713 of record NW_006238980.1, on the reverse strand, counting down.
AAAGCCTACTCGTGCAATGCATGGATGGCATCCCATACTACCACCCACACTTCATAGAACTTCTCAAGTAACTATAGTGCACATCACACATGATGGGAATAAGCATTAACCGACATAGACCTTGAGAGCAAACCATGGAATCCCGGTGTCATACTAGCCCCACACCGTAGAGAGGTGGTCTACTTGCCTAAGGTAGGACCAGTAACATTTTAGCTTGGATGGAATCCACTAGCTAATATCCTATGTGGGCACATAGTTATGGTATAAGAAGATGTTTATTGGAACCCTAGCCTAAAATTGGGAGAGTTTCCATCTTACCATATCCACTCGGTGCTTAGCCTCCATTCCCATAGAGTAGTTCATTCACATTACATTACTGTGCTTGAGAGGAATGTCATTGGCCTATCGACCCAAGACACATCATTACACATGAAAGGAATGTTATTAGCCTATCGATTCATGGTACATTACATGGATAGCTCAATGAATCCTCAAGAAGGGCCACCAAAATTGGGTCTACCGATACAAGGTTCATCGTTTCACACATGAAAGGGCTACCAACACTAGGACTACCGATTCAAGGTTTATCATCACATTAGTTTCTAGACTCATCATGAAGGGCCACCAACACTAGGTCTACCAGTTCAAGAAATAGCCTAGAATACTTCATCATTTATTTATGAAAGGAATGTCATTGGCCTATCGATTCATATTCATCAAGTCAAGACACATTCATAAGTCATTTATGAAAGGAATGACATAAGCCTATCGATCCATATTCATTAAGTCAAGACACATTCATTATACAAGAATAGGATGCCTAAGCCTACCAATTCAAGAAATGATATCACATTCAAGGTCACATTTATCAATACAAGAAAAAGGTTGCCTTAAGCCTACTAATTCAAGTAATAACATCACATTATAGAAACCCTTCACATTCTATCATCATCATTCATGAGTGTTAATTGAGAATATGTTTTCAATAATAACACAATTATATTCTAAACATGATCATAACACTTTCATTGAGAACACACATACATACTTCACATCATAGTCATACATAGATCCTTCATGAACTTTCCTTTCAAGGCTATGAACCAACATCAACCCATAAATCTAAGATACTACAATAGATAAGTAAATTGACATGATTCAATGACTAATTCAATATAAACATAAACAAATCAACATACTTCCATGATCAATCAGTTCCCAATCACAACTCACAACTTAAGAATTTGGGGGAAAACATGGGTTCAAAGGATAAATCATCTTAATTCATCAATAATTAAACAATCCATTCATAATTCATCATATAAAACCTTTTAAAATCGTTTTGGGATTGAACCCATGCATAGATTGAAAACTAGGAGTTTTGGGGAACTTTGGAAAATCGAAATCACTTTTGAAATTAGTTCCTTGAAAGAAACTAAGTCAAGGATGAAGACTACCATACCTTCTATGGAAGAACTCCACGAAAATCCCTTGATAAATTTGAAAACTTGACCTTGAGAGCTTGAATCCTTCACCAACAATGGAGGTTTCTAGAGAGATAACTTTTGAGAGGAGAGGTGGGTTCTAATTGATGATTTGAAATAATGAAGTCTAAAATAGAGTTTAATACTTTAAAAACCCTTAAAATACATTAATAACTCAATAATAACCGTCCCCCGACTTAACTAAACTTAAAATGAATTTACCAAACCACCTCCACAATGGCCGAACCCAAACAACTTTTAGAGGTGCCATCCACGAACCCCCACCCACGGACCGTGAGTGGGTCCATGCTCCGTACTGTTGAGTCGTGGTTTGGTTCTGCAGCTTGGTTTTGGGGGCCTTGACCTACGAAGGCCATCCACGGGGAGTGGATGGACCTACGGGGCGTAGGTCCCCATCCGTAGGTCACCACACTTGGGCAGATTTTTGGTTTCTTGTGGTCTTGGGGGTTAGGCTTTAGGGTCCTCTTCAAGGAACCCTAGGGTGGTCCTTGGGGAGTTGTACCTTGACGGTTAACCCCATAACCCCTAAACCTAAGCTCGGGACAACATTCTACCTCATGGAACCCCAAAACAACTCAAACCCACACTAGTTAGGCACTAGTTTCACCTATTCGTTTTACGGGTCGTTAAATTCCATTTCTTCAATATCTCTCCCAAATCTCCCTTTCCTATCCAAATTTCTCTCTTTCACAAGAATAGTCAAGTTCGGGTTCGATGTCAAGGTAGGTCTAAGGAGCACAAAATTTACTACACCACATACTCACCAACTTTTCTTACTTGAAAGGTAAACGATTTCACTAGAACTTTGAATTCCTGTTCATTGTTTAAATTCAAAGTCACAAAGTTGAACATTTCCTTGGGTAGAATATCATGCATAAATTTTTTATAATCTAGTTTAGATACTACCCTTGGAACGATGGTGTGTGAGTGTGTTGTTAGTTTTAATTGAATAAATGGGTCTGAGATGTCTAGTTGGATGTTTTGACTTAGGGTTTCATTGTCTCTGCATTGATAATCGAATTTTGTGTAATCAAAACCCTAAGGATGATAAACTACCACATAATATGTTAAAATACATGTTTAGACTTAAAATGATTGTTTGTTATTGTTTTGAATATGTTGGATAAAAGATGAAATAACAAGGTTACACAACACTTATCGACGACCTCATCCCATAGACTGTAGGTCAACCTACGGACCATAGGTCGTGGTTCCTACATTAACTGCACACAAAATATTGGCTAAATCACGAACCACGATGTGGACTACGGTCCATCGTTCGAAAGACGGACCGCTCTGCACATCTATGGTTCCCATCAGAAACCCTAAAATATGACTTCCTAACCTACGAAGGGGATCCATGGTCCGTCGTTCAATTGACTGTCCGTATGTACCCACCATAGGTCACAAAATCAACTACTTCCCAGAAATTTTTATATTTTTTGTCTAAGTTCGAATGTTGTTCTAAAAAAATTTCTAGGGTCTTTTTGTGTTATTTAGGTACAAATGAGTCTTCCAGAGGTACCATCGCACTGAAACAAGCTCACGTGTCCTCAAGGAAGGGAAAATCAAAGTCTGTTGCCCCATCCAAATGCCTGATCAATGAATCCAACAAGGACGAGTACGTCCCAAAGACCGCCAGAGGCTCCCCTTCTTCCCCTTGACCACGCAGAGTAGGAACATGCACATCATTACATAGAGTGATGAGGTGGAGGTCACTGCCCCAGTCTGAATAGAGGGCCACACCTACAGGAGAGTCGTAGTCTGGCTCCGAATCGCATTTCGGCTCCAGTTCCAGATGTACTTCCACTTCTTCATTCGATGCCACTAGCACGGGGGATGCTCAGGATCCACCAAGTACGAGAGTTGAGCCGATCCACAGTGCTACAGAGCTAAATAAGTGGTGCGTGGAGGGGCAGTACTAGATATATGTTGATGGGAAAACACTGAATGATCAAAGGAAGGTTGCATATCTGATTACAGAAGAGCGTCGGGTTTTAACAGGGAGCCTCCACACTTTTCCCGCTATCTATGCTTTGTTCCAGCAGCACATGTATGACTGGATGGTTGAAAATCCAGGTCGATATTGTGAGGAGATGGTGCGGGAGTTTTATGCATCATATTCGACCACCGTGACTAATGCGTTGCCACCACGAGCAAAGGCTCTGACTCAGCTACCTCTACTAACAACCATGGTATGGGGCCTACCAGTGGACCTTTTTGAGACTACCATCTGTCATTTTATTTACGGCCCATCCCACTGTCCGCCTATCAATACGACAGAGTATGACTACCGGATGGGGATCATCCAGGGCCGAGCATTTCGAGACTCCGAGCAGAGGGAGTCACTACTCTGTTGGATGGCCTTATATATTGCTGAGGATAGAGAGAGAACTGAGTGGATACAGAATATGCAGTTGCCTATCAGAAAGGCAACCTTGAGTCTTGGGGCCAAATTCTGGTGGTCCATCATTCGTCACAGGTTGTCCCCTACACAGGCGGACAATGTCGACACTTATGATCGTGTGGTGATGCTTGCTACACTAGTGGCAGGGCTGGAGGTTGATTTTTCTCGGATCATTCTTTCTGAGACACAAGACAGAGCCTTTTAGAGGACTACCACTTTACCCTTCCCATACTTGATCTTCTTTTTGTGCAGAGAGTATACTCTGCTTATCTAGCACTTTCATAGATTGGTCGAGGTGACCAAGACTGTGGATGTTGGGCTGATCCAGGATGACGCAAACCCTCCTGCCCTACGTCGGAGTACATCAGTCACAGTTCCTCCCGTGGGTGCTAACTTAGTGCATGAGGTTTCGCAGGTTGAGGTAGCACATGCTTAAGACACTTCAATACCAACCACTACAACTGATGCACAATCTCCCTCTTCCACTACCACCAGTCAGGCTGGTAGCTCGTCATGAGCCACTCTCCCTTCAGGGACCACTTTAGTTCCTCTGTCCTGAGTCCAGAAGTTGGAGACCCAGATGGCCACCCTGTTGCAGCATATGAGGCCTTGGATGCAGCGATCTATTAAGGTGTCTGAGGCACAGATGGAGCGGATGATGGATGCTAAGATTCAGGTTGTACACAGGCGTTTAAATATATTCGAGCTTCGAGTAATGGAGAGGCCAAGGCCCACCATTGAGATTACTTCTTTCCAGATGGAGTTTGCTAGGCTCCATTATGATGTTGATGCACTGCTAACCCCTGTTGAGGCTGTAGTGAAGACCACACCTTAGGTTGAGGAGAATGCAGTGGTGATGTCTACACTTTTTGGCGATACTATGCCACCACACGAACCTTCCCGTGCGGCTGGGAAGCGACACCGCTCTTTTTAGCATACTTCTGATATCGAGGAGGCCCGATGGGCAAAAAAGAGAGAGCGACAACAATTGTAGGTAGCCTAAAGGCAGTTCATTATTGATGAAGAGTAGTAGCAGCGGGCCCGTGAGATAAATGTTGTCCCATTTGGTTCGAGGAGCACTACCGATGGTGTTCCCACTATTGATGAGGGCGTTACAGATGGCGTTCCTATTGCTGATCCAGTGGGTTTAGAGAAACTGGACCCACCCACTACTTGATGAGTTTTCGACGCTTATGCGCCACATGTTTGCTTCACCCCTTGTTTTGTTTTTGTCTGTACATTGAGGGCAATTGCACCATTTTTTGTGGGGTGGGGTAAATGGGTTGCGAGTGATATGGTGAAGTCTGAGTAACCCAATTCTTAACCCTCCGTTGGGTTTTTCTTGCCTGTGTTCTTTTTCCCCAAGAGACTATTTTACTTTTCTGTTGAACCGGCATGTATAGGATTGTATATGTGTAGAAGTAGATAGAAATAATGAAAGCATGATGGCATAAGAACATGAAATTAATTCATGTCCAAATTTTTTGAAATGTGCTAGATCTATAGGATTAATGAGTTGAATGTGTGGGATCTTCATGTGACATGATAGGAACCGGTATGATAGCATGGATTAAGCTAAAACTTGAACTAGGTGCTTCAATAATCTGATAATTAAACAATGTGCCAAGTGTGTGTGAGGAGATTTTGTATATTCATGCAGTTTGTGCCAATCTAGAGCCTGCCTCTTTGGTCCTGTTAAGATAATCTAGGCTAGGAATTGGGAAATGATCATAGACCCTTGTTCAAATAAGTCCACTTAAGCCTAAAATGATCCAACCAAAAGAAATAAATACTCCATTTGGTCCAAATGTTGGAGCCTAATGAAGACCATTTCTTTCAATACACCTAACTCACCTTCCCTAAAAGACTATTTTGACACTGGTCCCTCCTTCGACATGTGCACCTTAAAATAGGCCAAAAGCTTAAGTTGAGGGTTGATAATTTAGAAGCTACCTTAATCTCGGCCCTGGACCAACTTAGGACATTATGCACCTCAACTCGTGAAAAATACATAAGTTGAGGGTGGCTATGAAAAAGGAAACTGAAAGAAAAGTGTATGAAAAGAGTTGTGTGAAGAAGAACAAAAAGGATAGAAAAATATGTGACTACATTCAAAAGAAAAAAAAGTGATAATAATGCTGAATAACTGAGAAAGAAGAAGTAAAAGAAAAAGAAATTGAGAAAGAAGAATGAAAAAGTCATAGTCACATCTGTGCTGAAATAAGTCAAGGAAAAGAGCAGAAACTAAAAAGAAGTAAAAATTGGTTGAGAAAAGAGGTAAATAGACAATGTAATGTCAAGGAGGGCAAAAAAGTCACTAAAAATACCCAAATGTATCCTACTTGACCCTAAGCCACGTTACAAGCTAAGAAAGTCCTATAGTGATCCTAGTGACTAGTCTAGAGAATCTATGCAGTGAAAATAAGGGCAAAGCCTATGGTATTGAGCACTAGCTATATTTGAATTGACTTCTAAGTGTGAGTTTTCACTGAATCCTTAAGCTTAAATTTCAGATTGTTGTGTGAAAAACAAAGGATTTATTTGAGGTGAGGGCACTAGTTACATTGTTGGAGAGTTGGTACCTTGGTGATTATTAAAACTGTATGTGGTGATATCTATTGGTTAGTCTATGTCATGTTTTGGTCCGCATGAGTTAGCTTATTGAGTCTAAATGGAAAGATTTGCACTAAGTGAAGGAATTGATTGAGAAAGCCATTTGATTGCTTGAGTTTGTATGTTTGGTTCTACTAGGTGTCGTTTAGAGTTTTAGTGTGTCGCTTTAGGACAAATAACAATTTTAAGTTTAGGGTGTTGATATACCGTTAGTTTACGGTATTTTTGATGCATTTCACTTGGAGTTTGTGTGAGTTTTGGGCTATTTGTTATTAGATGTGATAGTATTTGGTTTCATTTTGTAGGAAATAGGTTTGGAAGTTGTTGAGAGAGAAAAGAACTGAAGTGATAGCAGTAGCAATCGACGGAGCAAACCACGGATCATTGTTCTACTGACTGGCCGTAGGTGGAGAATCATGGATGTGAGTTCAAGGAAGTTTGACCAAGTGTGGAACCACGGAGGCAGACGACGCTTCGTAGAGTGAATGACGGACTGTAGATTGATGGGCGTTGTATGATTTAGAGAATTGAAGTTCCAATACTTGAACTACGGATGAACATGGAGGACCGTAGTACAATCCACGGACCATAGGTGGCAACCATCATTTGAAAAGTCTGAAATATTTTCTAATTGCTGAACCACAGAGGTGAACCACGGACCATAGGCTAATACATGGTCCGTAGGTCGAGTTGTCGATCAGAAACCGCATCTGACACAATTTTCCTTATTTCATATTCCTACTTGGCTGAGGATTTAAACTCTATAAATATGGGTTGCAATTTTTGTGTTTAGCAGTTAGACAATATTGGGGACCTTTGTTTTTGGCTTTGAGATTTCTTTGCAAACACTTTGGCAATTTAAATCTTGGAGTTTGGTTTTATGAAATTTTATCTTTTGATTTCAATTGAAGATTCCGGTATTCATCTACTTTGATTGTAAGTTCATGATTCTTCTTAATAACAGTATGAATTGTGAATTCTCAAGCATGAGTAGCTAAATCCACAACTAGGGTTGTGGGAACCATGAACAATTAACAAAGTATGACTAATAATTAAATAATTCTTCAATAGTGTTTATGCATGTATTGTTAGTCCTTTCGTTTAGATTTCTTTTTAACGCTGTGCAATGTTAAAACTCGCCTCGTTCCTACTTGCCATACCAAGGGGGTAATGAATGAGAAAAGGATTAAACAACAGAGATTTAGTTAAGGATTTCCTGCTATCTAATAGCCTGACTTTAATCAATTGATGTGAGCGTTAATACCCAACTCAATTGACACGAGGGCTAATCCGGGGTAAAGGTAAGGGTTAGCAAAGTACACACCCGTAGACTTACCAAGTTGTGAGGTGAAATTCTCTACTTGGATTACCAATCACTTAGGGATATCAAACTTATCAACCTGGCATGTAAAACAGTAGGATAAAGTTACTATTATTAGGAGTACTGCGTTTAGAGGTTGTGGGGAACACATATACCCTAGTTTTTATCTAATATTGGTATCTCAAACTCTGAATCTTATTTACTTGTCACTTAGTAATTCAAATCAACAATTTGTTATTTTATTTACAAAGCCCCCCTCTTTTGTTACTTTTCTCGTAAATAGTTTCACTAAAAAGAGATAATTGTGAGTTACGTTTAAGTCTAAACCATATTCCTCGTTGGATCGATCCTAACCTGAAAGTTAGGTTCTTTATTTGGCAACGACCGTTTATACTTCTTTCGGGAAGTATAATTTGGGTGTATCAAGGGGCAATGGTCCAGTCGGTTGTGGAGGCATCTTTGAGCGATACCTCGATGGTGGGCTCCGGTGGAGCCAAGGATGCTAATGAGTCAGGCACTGATGTCGCGACACATGGAGTCACTGACATGCAAAGTTCACCCAGGTTTAGTCTGGAAGGATGATTCTTTTGAATCTCCTTCTGTTATCTTTTAGAATGTTTTGTTATTACTTTACATTTGAGGACAACTGCTAGTTTAGTTTGGCAGTGTGAGGTATTTCTATACCTACCTCTTTTGGGCTGTTTTGTGGATATTTGTTGTTTTTGTTTTGTGAATGTTTGATCTTATCTTGTGTTGATATATATATTGGCTTTTGATCCATAGATTTGGTCAATTTTTTTTAATGTGCAAATGGTTTTGGTTTTTGATCCATAGAGTTGGTCCATTGTTTTTAATGTGCAAATGGTATTGAACCAATTTTAAAAATTTCCACCTCTTAAAGATAGTGAATGTGGTTATTCTCTTGCAATTTTGAGTGTCGGTTGTGATCAAGATCGATGACTTAAATAGTGCTCTTGATTGAATGATATGAGTGTACGACTCCGATGAGGCAAATTGAGTTACATAAGTCATATGTGAACTCCTAGCATCTCATTGTGACTAGCCGGTTGTTGAGTTTATCTCTTATGATGATCATTGCACGCTAGCTGAAAATTGTAGGGTCTTGGTCTATGATTATGGTGAATGCCATGTGTGATGAGGTTTTTGTAAAATATGTGTTTGGTAATACCTAGAACTTGCCCCATTAGTCCAATTGATTGATTAAAGCAAGCGATTGAAATGATCTTAGGCACAATTAGTGAAGAGTTAACTTAAAAAAAATTTGATCCTATACCTCTTTGTGACCACCTTGTGAGAGTGTGAACCTAGCTTGGCACCATTTGAGCCTACCCTTTTCTTTGGAAGAAACTTGAGCAACTTTGATCTTTTTGCTTCATCACCTATAACCTTCATGAAGTAGTGGTTCGTTTGAATAGCTAACTTAGGCCAAAAGCCTAAGTTGGGGGTGTGATGAAAAAGAAGGAAAATCAAGAAGTGTAAAAAAATCCACCTTTGAAGGATCATGTTGAAAAAGATGGAACCTCTCCATGTAAGAAAAAGAGAAAGAAAAGAAAAATGTGAAAACAGAAAAAGATTGAGAAAGAGAAGAGTTTTTGAAATAAAGCTTGTGAAAGGAGCAAAAGAGAAGGGGTATCAAATGAGTCATGCCTAAATGAACAATATGGTGGATTGTGAACATCATAGAGTGTGAAAGAAAAGGAGAAAAAAAGTGAATTGCAGGCCATACTTCATGAAGGTAGAAGTCACTAAACCAAAATGATCATACCTTTACACTCAGCCCCATTTCAAGCATTGAAAGAACTTTGTGATCTGGAGTTAGCTGAATATAATGTTGATTGAAAAATAAGGGCAAGCCTATGGGTAGAGTCATGCATGTGTTTATCTTTTAGAGTGTGAGAGTTGTATTTGATTTTGAAATTATAAAATGTTGATAAATTTTGTGTGAGCATGGAATCATTCTTTGTGTGAGGGCATTTGAATGCTTTTGTTGAGCTTGAACTTGCATTTAAAGCAAGCATTGTGATCTTGAGTTGTATTTGATGATGGTTAGTCACAGTTTGTAACTTAGAGTGCACAATTGAACATTGCATGCGTAGTTTGAACCTCTTGTGTGCATTCATGTTGAGTCTTGAGTAGCACTGTTTGTAGACATTCTTAGTGAACTGATTGATCTTGTGTTTTACCTTAGGAAAATCAAAAGCTTAAGTTGGGGTGTTGATGAGTCTGGGATTTTGACACATTGAGGGCTTGTTACCGATAGAATTAGTGTCTTCGACGCCAATTTTGTGCTCTAAAACTGATGTTTCAATGCTAATTTGCAAATATAAAGGCAGAAGAGCAAGGCAAAGACATTACCAGGCAATAAGGTGCGAAAAAGATGAAAAAAGGCAAAATAAAGATAGTGTAAGTTGAAGATCGCCAAAGCTACTCGGCGACTCGCTGAGTGGCACTTCAGCTCGTCTAAAGTTCTAGACTGCCAGCCATGGGGAGAAGCAAACTTGGCGATGGATGTGTATCTTCGGCGAACCGCCAAAACGATCGGCCACACAAACTTTGATCACCTAAAGTTACAAGGTCTGAAGGATGAAGAGTAAAAGCAAATCGGTGATGGACAGGAGCAATTGGCGCATCGCTGACCTGGTCGGTTATGACTGGTTGATTATAATTGTGCCTTGTCTAGTACACTAATGCAATAAAATACTCTATAGGAATGTAGCCTAAGCACCGAGCGGATATGCTAAGATGGAAACTCTCCCAATGCTAGACAAGGATTCCAATAAACATCTTTCTATCCCATAACTATGTTCCCACATAGGATATTAACCAGTGGATTCAGTGCAAATCCAAGCTAATCTTTTCGGTCTTCCTTAGGCAAGGAGATCACCTCTTTAGGTGTGGGAAAGACAACAAATTCCATGTCTACCTTGCATGGTCTATGTCGGTTAAACGCTTATTCCCATCATGTGGGATGTGTACTCTAGTTACTTGATAGGTACTATAATGTGTAGGTAGTAGTATGGGATGCTATCTACACATGGCACGAGTAGGCTTTAAAAGGGCTTGAGTGAGTTCCCTAAGTCTTAATGACTAATGTGTGAAGTCCTCTAAATGCATGAATGTGTCCTAAATGAACCTAATGAAGATTGTTGACTTTAAAATGCTTAATGTAGAGATGCATGCTATAATTGTATTGTTTAATGAATGACTCCCTTGTTATGACTTGTTGATTGTAAATGTGCCTTGTCTAGGGTGACTTCAAAGGAATACTTGGTGTGAGTAGTAGTATGGGATGCTACTTGCACATTGCACAAGTAGGACTTAGGGGTTATCTTAGGTGATTGTCGATATGTGATAATCATGTCTTATGTAATGTTTATATCTCTTATGTGTGACTAATTGTGTAAGGATGGAAAGGTTGTTTAATGAGTTCACCTTTGGTGACCTTAGGGTGATGCTTTGGTGTGGATAGTGGTATGGGACGCTATCCATACATTGCACAAAGTGTTACTTGAGGGTTGCTTAGGGTGAAGGATCAAGGTAAATGAAATGGGTTATATGTGTTGAACATGTTTCTAATGTGGATAATGACTTTTATGTTGGTTGTGTTGATTATTATGCCTCTATTATCATGTATATGAAGCATTAACAAAAATGGCATATTAGCATGACTTTACAACAAAATGTCCCTTTTAAAGCATGTTCTTGCATGGTCATCATACTTAGTACATTTTTGTGTGCTAACCCATATTCTTTTATTTTTACTACAAGTGTAGGTTCCGGCAAGTGATCGATTCTAGCTAGGTTTGAAGCTTGGGATTAGAGTTCTCTCAAGACCTCTTTTGGAATGTCCTCATATGTCGAGGACAAATACTTTTATTGTTTCTAGTTCTTTCTTATTTTGAGACTATTGTTAAGACTTCGATCGTAAAAGGGTCTTGACCCTATCTTGAAGTTTGTCTAAGATGGCTATGTGAAACTTAGTATTTGCGATGCTTTATGAAATGTCTTTTGATGTTGGATCTATTAAAGAAAAGTTTTAAATTCTGCACTATTTCTATGTATCGAATGTTATGAATGCTAAGAGGCTTGTATTAGACCTCTTCGGGATCGAGTACGCCGTGTTACGACTAGGGGGTGCTCTCCCGTCGTGAAAAATTTGGTATCAGAGCATAAGATTTTGGAAATGGTTTTTAGGTTCAATGTCTCACAAGCCACGTCTATTAGAGTCTTGTTCATCGGTGTGAGTCGCAACACATCTATGAGCGAGAGGCTATAGGATGATAGAAAGTTACACTTCTTTCATATTCTTGAAGTCGTGCCTTAGAGTGAAATTCTATAAGTGTCCTTTTTCTAATCCTTCTCTTGTGTTTATAGGAAATGAATACTAGGGCTAACCCAAGAATGGCGGAAGAAGAGATGGTGAATGAGGGAGTTCCTCCCCAAGGTGATCAAGTTCATATAGGCAATCAAGGAAATCAAGTTTCGGCGGTTCCCCCGGACATGACCAATGAAGAGATTAGGTCGGCTTTTTTAACCTTAGCCCAAGCCATGACGACTCAAATTAACCGAGATGTGGTGCCTAGGGTGAATTCTAGTGACAGTACCATGACCTCAAGATTGAGAGACTTTGTGAGAATGAATCCTCCTATTTTCTTGGCTCTAAAGTGGGAGAAAACCCCAAAGAATTCTTGGATGAAGTTTATAAGATTGTAGATGCTATGTGAGTAACTTCTAGGGAGAAGGCAGAGTTGGCTTCCTACCAATTGAAAGATGTGGCCCAAGTGTAGTTCACTCAATGGAAAGCCAATAGGCCGGTTGAAACGGGTCCTTTAGAATGGGAGGAGTTTAAGAGAGCTTTCCTTGGTAAGTATTTTCCCCGTGAGAAGAGGGAGTGTAAGGTTGAGGAGCTTATAAACCTTATGTAAGGTAATATGAGTGTGGAGGAGTATTCCTTGAAATTTTCCCCATTGTCTAAATATGCTACATCCTTGGTGTCTAACCCTAGAGATGAGATGAGTAGGTTTGTTACCGGTGTATCCGACCTAGTCAGGGAAGAGTGCCATACGGCAATGCTCCATAATGACATGAATATTTCCAGGCTTATAGTGTATGCTCATTCTATTGAGAAGTCCAAACTTAAGAGGATGAATAGGAATTTGAAGAGGGGTAGATCCGATGAGCAAGGACAACCTAGTTTCCAGAAAAGAACTCCTAACCAAGATTCTTCAAGTGCTCCTAAGTCTAACCAAGAGAGAGGTGGTGGATCTCAATTTGCTAAGCCTACTTGTCACAATTGTGGGAAGAAGCATTATGGGAAGTGCCTAGCCGGTACTAGTTGGTGCTATGGTTGTGGGAAGAATGATCACCAAGTGAGAAATTGTCCTACTCTTACGGCTAGGGAAAGGGAGGCAAAGCAAGCTTCTCTAAATGGCCCTAATCTTGATGCCCCAAAGAAGAACCGTTTCTATGCTCTTCAAGCTAACAAGGACAAGGGAGCTAATCCGGATGAAGGTACTAGTAAGTTATAGTTCCTTTTGTTGTTTCATGATAGCCTTAGTTGGGTTTTCTCCTAAGTGGGGGATGGTTGTTGAGAGTGTTGATGTCCTTATCTCTTTCCTTTTATTCTTATTCAAGCTTGAGACTTACAGTTCCTTGAAGCTTGTTTCATGTTTTGG